>NW_012107697.1:4627686-4748772 GCF_000951045.1 Mandrillus leucophaeus | reverse complement strand
TATATAAATATATGTATATGTACACCTATTTTAATTCTAAAAGTGCTTCTGTGATTTAGGTATTCATCTTTCCTTTAAAAGAAAAAAGATATTGTTTTTATATATAACAAGATATATACACTTTCCTATGAAAGATATTGTTATATATATATATATACACACACACACACACATATATATATAGAGAGAGAGAGAGAGTTTAGCATAGTCACTAGCAAAGAATAGGGGTTCAATGGAAGGGAATGATAATTATTCTAATTGGATGGGCTACTTACTGTGTAGGACTCTGGTTTTATGCTAAATATTCCCAAGAAGTATATTTGCTGGAGTTCCTTTATCTCTCACATAGGTTTTCCAGCAGTCTAACTCCAACTCGTGGCTTCTCTTCTATTGTACTCGGAGTAGCCGCCTTTAGCAGCCTCAACCCATGTTCAATTTGCTGTGGGCTGGGGAGCCCAATAATCACAGCTGACGGATGTAGTCAGAATGTGGCTCTTAGCCAGGAAGATTCGATTCAAACTCAGTCCAAATAAATTCATTTTGCTATAGAATGTTTTCATGAGTGGGGGAGCTTACTCAACAACGGGACACGTAGAGATGAGTCAGAGTGACCGATGTAGGCAGTGCCCAAGACCTGTCCAGGGGAACCACAGTGCCTGGACTTGAAGTATTAGATCCCATTGGCAAGATCTTTTTAAATAGAAATGGATACAGGGCGTTGCAATCTGACGGTTTCAAATACTAAGTTTATATGGAGTAGATGATTCCTGTTGCGGAGTGTCAAGCCTTTGTCCATTCATTATTTACTGGGCAACCACTATGCTAACCCAGAATCCTCCTACTTTTAAAATTATTTGCCCCTGCTCTCCAAGCAAGCTTCGGGTGGTGACTGGCTCCTGGGATAGATCTCCCTACAGGGAGAGAATGCACTGGTCATGTGGACATTGTAAGGGACAGGACCCTTTCCCAGGGTGAATTAACAAATGGACATCATGACGTTGCAATATCAGCATCCTGAGTTTGGTTAAGGTGTGTTTGGCCATGAGAGATGAATTCACTATCATGTGTTGACAAAAATTATCTAAGCCTGAAAACCTAAGGGTGAGGCCATGACCAAGGAGACTCACCCAGATGGTAGGTCTCCCCTTGGGATTTCGCTTGGTGCAATATGTTGGACTAATGCGTTCTCTGTGACACTGAATGGTGACATGAGGCGCTGCGGCATCGTGATTCAGAAAAGGATCTGGAATCAGAAACACCAGGGACGGGAGGCTGGTTTTGCCTTTTATGCTCTGGTTTCTCCTAAATTACTTCACTTTTCTATGCCTCCTTTTCTTCATTCACAAAACCGGATGCTAATACTTCAGGGTTTGGCTCTGGCTCAGTGTCTAAACAAAAGCAGCATACCAGAGGACCTGTTAAATTCTTAAAAACCTGCCTCCCTCCCCCACCCAGTTCCACAGCCTCCAATCCTCACTTACAGGCCCACTGGCCATTCAGCTGCTCATAAGAGGTACATGCAGCCCTCCTCACAAGACTGTCTATGGAGACCCGTGGAAGTGCTCTTAGACACACAGCTCATCTCTACTGCTGCGCTTCCTTCTCTTAGATTTGAAAATTGCCTTCTTAGCACACTGCCTCTTAGCAAATGTAGCTACAGATTTAAGGGAGCTACTTTAGTCGTTGTCCCTACGGAATAATTCTGTTTACTTCAAAACAGCCACCACATCTCCCCCCTCCTCAGCCAACACAAAGGCATCGTGTTCTTCAAGGATCCACCATCTGAGACCAGCTTGTTAATAACAAAATTATTCCAGGCCTTAGTGTTCTCTCATCTATGAAATAAACATCCCTTTAAAACAGACCAATCAAATGGGGTTTGGAGCCTGCGTTAGCCATCTTTATTGCACTCTAAAGAACAACTCAAGACACACAGAGACAGTGGATTTTCAAATAGGTGTTTTCTTGACCCAGTTAAATTTTTATTCAGTGAAAAAAGTTGACATTGAGACAAAAATTATCTTAAAATTGTGCAACAATATAGTAAAACCTTCAGCAGATTTCAGTGACTTGGAAACTTATCGAGGCAATTGAAATTATAAATACCTAATTTCACTTTGGAGAGAAACAAGTATACAGTGTTTCACTTTAAATAAGAGTAGAATAGGCCTTTATTTTGCCACGAATACTTTCGATTTTGCCTAAAGTTTCTAATAGTTCATAACAAGAGTCTTTAAATGAGAAGTGACATAGAATATTTGAGGATAATGTTCCACTCCAGCATTCATGCTTATTCCATTTGAGCTATTACACATGAAACTAATACCATTCTTGGGTTATTACTTGGCTGTGATGATTTAATTCATAATATGGCTGCTCAAAATTAGTGGGCAGAAACATATATACAACCCATCCTCCCTCAACCCATTTTCGGTGCTGGTACTCCATCCAAAAACACACTTACTGTCCGTGTACCCAACAGTACATATCTCTTGCTATCCATTCCATATCTCAGTCTTGCATAGAAGGTAGTCTATATAAACTTAATGCACTGGCTTTTATTACACAAAAATTGTACCTGAAAGGCAGCACACACTCCAGTTAAGAAAAATAACTTGACAGGAATGTCAAGATATAATCCCAACACAAGATTCTGCACAGAGTTTTAGAGTCAATTCCGAAAATCAATATGGGGTGATGTTCAGTTTGGTTATGTCTCTGGATGCCTTCTCTAAGGGACCCCTCCAACCGTCTGCAGAAGGAAGAAAATTTTCAGGAATTCACCATGACTCCCTTCATGGAGAAGGGACTGACCAAACCTGACAGGATGGTGTTTCTGCCCTAAGGAAGTGTACTGGAAATATAATCTTACTAGATGCAGGGACCACTGGGTAAGCATCTGAAGGCAGGATTCACCAAGGAGGAATGGGTGCTCATCTGTAAGGGGCTCACCATACTACTGCTGTCCCAAGCCTCCCCTGAAAATGGCCAGTTTTGAGAAGGGTTACATTCCTTAAATTTTTGCTGAGTATAGCCAAACATGATGGGCAGGAGAGAAAAGGCAGCTGTGTGTCCCCTGTCCGTCCTACCCAAATATCCCTGGTGATGCTACCAAAGACAGAACCCCAGGAATTACTTGTTCAAAAATCAAAGTTTCAACAGTTACCCAGAATAATAACTATCTACCCAGCTTGTCAAGGTAGCCAGTAGCTCCGGGAGCTTCTCACCTGTCTGGAACTAGGACTGCACAGACATGGCCTTTTCCCGGAATATCCTCTGTAGAACTTCACTCTCTGACATTTTATCCATGTGGACTCGTATCTCATAAAGCTCAAGGGGCATTCAATACATCCAGGAGTAAAATCGGCTTCCAGAAAAAACTCATAAGCAAACCCCCTGCCCACCAAATTTTAGAGGCCCATCGTGGTCCACATGGATGCAGGCATCTGACATTCTAATGTACACCGCGAGAGAAGAAAACCTTTTTCCGGCACGGTGTGAACTTCTGAGGTGGCATCTCCAACAAGGTACAAAAGCCCCTTCTTCACAAGCAAGGAGGGACTCCAACTGGTCACAATGAAGACAGTTATCTGGTCACCTTCAAAGGCTGTCTGTAGTATGAGGCATTTGTTTTCATTTCCTATTGGCACTCCAACCTCTGGATTCTTTCAGACAGCATATACACATGAAATCCCCACAAAGCTACACAGAGGGAAACGGGAGTGTGTGCTTCAAAAGTTCATAAAAATATACAATTTACATATAGCTGCATCTATCTAGCTTAGTCTTCAGGAACTTAGCTCTTCTGTTTATATAAAATACTCTAGCCCTAAAAAGCTGCTTTTTTTCAAACAGCACAGTGGCATTTTCCAAGGAGAGGGGTGATGGCCAGTCTACAGTACTGTGCACTAAGCATTGGGAGGCACTGGTAGCTAGAACTGGATGCTCAAAAATATCTCAAGCTGCCAACTGGAGACATATGCTCTGTAAAAAGGCTTGCCTATGGAATAACTGAAAATAACATCGCAGAGCCTTTTATATCAGCTTTTACAAATGCCACCAAAAAGTTGGCAGAAAAAGAAAAGAAAATACACTTCCTAGTGGTTCAATTAAATGACTTACCTCCCACCAGGTTGTTAATGATTCAACTATTTAAAGAGCTTATTAAAGGGGAGGTGGTAGGGCTTAGAGTTTTGAACAAATCTCTATAGTAAGACATGATAAAGCCAAAAAAATTCCAGTCTTTTAAAAAAAAAAAAAAACTTAAAAAAGGAGAGTGACAGGAAAGAAGAGAAAATACACTAGAAGAAGGCTTATCATTACCACCGGTTGTTAAAATGAAATACAGCCCTACCCGTATGGCAAATTAAAGGTCGACAGCTTAAAATACTCATCTCAGTATATATATAAATAAAAATTTTAAAAACTAAAAAATTTAATTGGCTCTTTGTTTTCTAAACAATCCCTAAGTAGAATAAAACTATATTATCACCCAAGAATGATACTTTCGGTTAAAAGAAACTAAACACTTGTGAGAAGATGATGCATCGCACCTAAGGGGGGATGGGGTTTTACAAAGCTTGCATATCAAGGACATATATTCAGAGACACGACTTTGGACTATTCCCAGACCTCACTGCTTCTTGGCTGAAAGGAAATTCTTCAGTGAGAATCATACAGTACAAGTCACGACGATGCTAGACATTGGTACCTACAACGCTAAGCCTAAAGGGTTGGCATCAGCCCACGATGGCTTCTACATAACTATCAAGTGGCCATGGTTTGAATACAGGGGTGGCATTTTAAAGGCAGAAGAAGAAAAAAAAGCACAGCTTGTTTTACAAAGAGAATAAATGAACACCCTCTAGTGCTCCTGCTGTTGTTAACTGGATTGAGGAGTCTCAACGTTTTAGATCTTCTCTATCTCTATGAGAGTGTACAGCACTGTCTCTTTAGATTGGGTGGGGGCATGGGTGAGGGAGATGGAAGAAAAGAAAAAAAAAAAGAGAGCGAGAAGGCACTGACCCAATTCAAAATGACTGCATACATCAGTATGGATTTTTAAGGACAATAAGTGGCCATCTCAACCCAAATACATAATTTTACATTTGAGATCCTTCAGTAGTAAGTAAAAACAAAAAATGGAAAATGGAAAAATTATGTACTCTATTGGCCAGTGTATGGATCATGGCACAGATCTAGAACTCTCTCCTACAACAAGGGTAAGTTTTTGCAATGACAATGAAACCAGTGTGTAATAAAGCAGTGTTATCATTTTGTAGCTCTCAAAGCTACATCTTGTACAGAGGCACATACAGTAAAATTCCATCAATTAATATAAGAGAGGAAGCTGTGGACTTGCAGGGCTTCCCAGGCTGCAGCTCTGTTTAACTGAACTCCGGCAATGACTCAGTGCTCTCTCCTGCCAAAGACCATTATGTGACACACAAGTGAATCAAAATGGATTGCTTCCGGAATGGCAACAAAAAATGCTTCTGTTCCCACCTCCAACCCTATGGGTAAGGGGCTCATAACACATGTGGTGTCTAATGACCACTAAAGCCTGGCCTTACACAGAGTCCCAATAAATTAACAAAATAACATAAAGAAACCTTCCCCCATAACACACCCACACACTTTCCTATAAACTATATCCAAACAAAATGGAGTATCTGCGCACACTTTCAAGGAGAAGGGGTTCCACCCATCACTCTCTCGAGGTTTTTATTAAATACATTTCTGTGTCTTAGAAAAATAAAAAGATTGGCCAATTTACTGAACCAAAATTATCTCACAGACTTAAAAGCATGCCCAGCAAGCACAGCCCTGTAAGACTACGTTAATGTCAAATCAAAGCAATTTGGTTACTCAAATCAACCTGGTTTGAAGTTCACAGTTGATTACTACAAAGTTTATTCATTCCTTTCTTTCCTTTTTTTTGTTCTTTGTTTTTTGTTTTTTGTTTTTGGCCCATATAAAAATAACATATTGCAACTCAAAGTGCATCTTTTAAAATAAACCATCAACTATCTTTATCAAATAAAATATTTACACCATTTGGTTTCTAGTGAGGAAAGCTCTTTCAGGCTATCACCATGGGGACGTCATCTGAAAATCCAGTTATCATAGGAGCATCTTCATCATCTTCCCCTAGAGACAAAACAGTCAGGCCTTGGTGAGTTCCAACACACTTTAACCTGACCCCACATCCCACCACTCTACCTACCCCTCAACCCTACCACAACCCGCTAGCTGAGAAGGTCAACGCCATAGCCAGGCAGACACCATAATCAGTTCTGAAACCCAGCCCAGCTTCCCACGGTCCCTCCTGGCCACCTTCTACCCATCGACGGATCCTCATACTGATTTTAATGGTCATTTGAACGTAGCCAAATTAGGAAAACAAAGTTTCTCAGGAGAAGAATCTTATTACCTACACAAAAGCTAAGTGGGTGGTTTGGGTTCCCCAGTTTGAGTTATCCATACCCTACACTAGCACAGTGAACTGCAGTGTCTGCTTTCTCTTCTGAACCCAAACTGCTCTGGGGAAAAAGGATCTTGGTGGGGTTTAAGCATTTTGAGGACAGCTTCCCAGACTAATGGCTATCCTCTTGTGACCCCTGGTATAATCCTGTGCAACCAAGTGTCGACCGACACTCAGGGATTATCGCAGGGCACCGTGACGGGTCGACTCCTTTTGCCTCCAACAGCAGAAGCAAAGAAGCCACCCCATTTACGCAAGGCAGTCCAGGTGCCGGCTTATTAAGCAAGAAAGGAAACTGACAAGGAAAGGGAACAGAGCTAATATACGACCCGTGAAGGGGAATATACAAATGTCTTTATACACATAGATAAACAATTATAACTAGTTTACAGAAAAAAATAAACTTGTACATTCACAGTCATTAGTCTCAGTTTGGGGAAGCCTTGTAACACACCCACTTAATTATATTACTATCTTACTATCTCTATTAGCATTTAGGGTTTTCATTGTGCAAAGATTTCAAAACGGGAAATTTCTTACTTTTTCCCTTGCTATGTGTCAAGAGAGGGGTCCCCAGTGCCCAGGTCAAGGACCACCGGTACCAGTACCTGGCCTGTTAGGAATGGGGCCGCAGAGCAGGGGGCAAGCAGCGAGCCAGTGAGCATTACAGCCTGAGCCTCGCCTCCTGTCAGATCAGGGCGGCATTAGAGTCTCACAGCGCAAACCCTGTTGTGAACTGAGCATGCAAGGGATCCAGGCTGAGCGCTCCTTATGAGAATCTAATGCCTGTTGATCTGAGGTGGAACAGTCTCATCCTGAAATCATGCCCCAACCCTCCCCCCCTCCACCGCTGGTCCAGTGAAAAAAATTATCTTCCACAAAACTGGTCCCTGGTACAAAAAATGTTGGGGACCACTGTGTTAAGGTACATAAAAGAATGGCTGGTGAGGTTACACTAGCAACCAGAAAGAGAAACAGCAAGACGGAAAGGGCCTCCTTTGATAGAAGCTGATTGGGAAAGCATTATTTGTTATCTCGAGTTACGATCTTGAGAGACCTCAGACCTCCAGGTCAGTGAAGGATGAGAGAGGGCTCAGATATTCTTGAGGATTTTCCCAAACTTTGGGAGTCTCAACGCCTGGGGCCTATCTATCCTTCCTGTTTGAGGCACTCTCCCTGTTTCAGGCCAGAACTACACAGTCAAAGATAATACAACATTTTAATTAACTTAAAAGGTAAAAAGTAAGGACTCTGAATGGTTTAACCAAAAGCCATGGAATCAAATCGCTGGCTGATGAGAGCTCCTCTAGTGTCGAAAGACAAGCTGAGGGTGGGTGTTTCCTCTTCAAGTCGTTGGCTGTGTGCCGGCCAGCCCTGGGAGGAAGAACCGACTTTCCCTGCCCCACTTACCCAGGTCATCCCCAGAGGAGAAGATTGCGGACCCCAGCCTGGAGCTGTAGTGGCTGTTGGCGAAGGCGGTGAAGCTGCTCTGCAGCCTCCGGTGCTTCGTGTACAGGATGGCAAACCCCACCCCCAGGCTCAGCAGTATCAGGAATAAGATGGGCACCACCACGGCAGCAACATCCGTAGATCTGGCAGCCTGCATGGCGGATGCATCTGCACCTGCCAAGGCAAAGTTCCCACCAATAAGCCCACCTGAGGGCAGGAGAACAGACCAGATGACTC
Source organism: Mandrillus leucophaeus (assembly GCF_000951045.1). NCBI lineage: Eukaryota > Metazoa > Chordata > Mammalia > Primates > Cercopithecidae > Mandrillus > Mandrillus leucophaeus. Next base: position 4,740,602 of record NW_012107697.1, on the reverse strand, counting down.
CTCAAGGCTCCACCCACCAAAAAAAGCTGGGCGATCGCCACAGCTACACAAACTGCCTGTCTGGTATGAGACATTTCTGCATGTGCGTGATGCCTGATTGCTTTCCGACTACTTGCTATGGGCTGATAGACCAAGGGCCTTGTGCATGCAAATACGGTAATTACATTAGACTCCTAATCACTGCCTTGTTGGTTATTTAGATAATCTCTTGGAAGGGAGACCTTTGTTGGGGTATCAACATTGATTCCATTAGCATTATTACTTAAGACCACTTGCTTGCCTTACATAAGAGGATGTGAAATCAGACCACTAATTAACGAGATTGCAATTATTTCCCCCTACTTGGCACCAAAGTCACTCTGAACTGCAATTACCTGAAGCTCCATTAAGTGATACAAACGAGATTCCTACACCACAATACAGACTTAACAGCTCATGAAGTTTTACGAGGTTTTTCACTTAAGTAAAAAAGAGAGTGGGGGAGAAAAACAACTTTCCATATACATGTCACATTTTTTAAAGCTCTTTACAAAGCCGTTTTGCCATTTATAACCTAACACAGATGGCCCCTTCCTATTGACTTAAACAAACTGGCTCTGTGATGAGTCACTAATAGATTTGTACCACCAGGGCTCTAGGGCAAAGCCATGGCCCACCTTCCACACTGCTGGGGTAGGGGCCAGTCTCCTTGAAAGCGGTAGACTTCTCATGTTAAAAATTCCAGGGAATGTCTGAACTTGAAAATGAAACCTAGGAATCAGGTTTTGGCAAAGGAAACAGAGTGGACTTCCCTCAGGCTAGGTCTCCATGAGGAGCCTCAACAGGCTTGGGGTTGCTCCCCGGTATCGGGAGAAGTGGCACAGGCCAGGACTCTGCTTCATGTAGAAAGCTCTGTCGCTACCCAGGCATTCACCCTCACAGGGTATTCATCAAGATGGGCCAGAGAACCACCATTTCTTGCAAGCTTAATTTAACAATTCAATATTCATGTCTGTATTTAAATTTCTTTCATTATTTCCTTGCTAGAAAAAAACTCTAGCAACATCTTATTTAATATGTTCCAACCTATTCCAACTGTGCTGTGGTTAATGAAGGGGGTGTGCTCGGCTGGAGCAGTGAAGAGGAAGTCGGCACAATGGAGGCTGGGAGCTCCAGGAATGAGCGCCCTCCCTCCCCCACCCCACTTCCAAGGGGAAGGTGAACATGAAGGGGCAAGATGTCAGTCAAGAGCCCTCCTGCCTGACAACCTTGGTTCCATAAAGGTGGCCGGGAGGGGTCTGCACAGGAATTTTTCCCAAAGCATATTTCACAGGTTACCAATTAGTTTTGCCTAAAAATGGGGCTCTATTGAGGAAATCCTAGGTCAACAAGAGTTGTGCTGGTTTCTGTAGGACCTTCTCAGAACCTCTAATATGTTAGGATTCTCCCAAGGGAAGTGGCAGGCAGTGCTTCCCTCTCTTAGTGGGGGGTGCCAAGGATAAATATTGCACGAGATCTCACCCTGAGAAACACTATGAGACGGAACATTTAACAACTCTAACACAAGATTTTGGCTTGAGCACTGGTTAGTTCTTGGCTGAGAGTAAATGGAACTAAAAAAGACCAGTGGCAAAACATTTGTTGAAATCCTGGCCAAGCTACTCTAATGTAAGCAGACTTTCTGTATGAACGGAAGGGTCTTCTCTACCACCACTAGCATGGCCCAGCATAAGACGTAAGACAGAGATCCCAGGGCAAATTCCAGGCCTAAGCTTATGCTGAGAGCTAAGATGAAGCCGGGGCGGGGCGGGGGTGCGCACTGTTATATGATTTTACATGTAAAATCCATGACAAAGAGATGATCTCTGGCTTGGGGACCCACAGGGTATATTAGCATGGTAGAGGCTCTGAGAAGTCCCACAAAAAACAAAACTCTTATGAACCTAGTATTTCTCTTTTTAAACCAAGCCTTGCCTTTCTTACACTTTCTGTTGAGAATCCGGTCCCCCTGTAATCTCAGCTTCTTGTACCATGTCCAGCTCAGGAAGTATTTGTTAAATACATCACTACCTGATTAAACTGATATATAAATGATTTTCTTTTAAGCTGAGAATATCTTCAAGGTGTTTTAGAAAGACAAGTGGTCATCAAATCATCCAACGTTCTTGCTATTTCCCCAGAACTGCAGGCAGAAACGGACAGCAATCACAACTCACCAGAACCCAGCTCATCGTACAGCAGGATGGCAGGCTCCCCACAGATCTGACTGCCAAAAAGGCATCTTGCTTGGACAGTGAACGTGTAATTATGACCCATCTTCAGGTTGGAAATTTTAAAGAAATTGTCAGTAGTATTCCCAAGGTAAGCTGTGATATTCATGGCACTATCATACATGTGTATCTCATAGCCCTGAAAACAAACACAGGAGATTGCTCAGGAAGTCGAATATGGAAACTGACAGCCTAGTCTATTACTGGTTCCAGCTTTATGTGAACTCCTCACTGCAGGCTGCTACAGATGCTAAAGTGCTCTGGGTTTCTCCTTGTTCTTTTTATATTACCACTGAGATACTGGATTCAGAAAATGAAAATTTGCTCATCTCCAATGTCTCAAATAACTGCCACCCCCCGCCCCCCACTTACAAGCTATATTGTGGAAATGAGAACTGTGGCCCTCAGGAAAGTCATTTTAACAAAGCCACATTCAGAGTTGTGCTCAGCAGTCTGCCTGTCTCAGGCAATATTAAATGCCACCAAGAATCTGAACAGGTTGCCGTAATGGGATTTGACTAATAATAAATCCAGGTCGTAGTGGACTCCAGCAATGGGGTGAGAAAGGGGAACTTGCAATTAGAAAAGACAGGACATTTGTCCCCAGAACAATGTGTAGGAATGACCTTGTCGGCTCACTTCCTGTCTCCTTGCTTTCTAGCTCCTCCTGAGCTGATCTCAGCTCCCCAACAACCTGGCCTTGAAATAAGAAGCACTGTAGCTTGATCAGGCCCCTGTTCACTGGAGGAGAGGATGAAATGTCTTCCTAGTTAGAGCCCTGGACTCCAGTGCTGGGAAAAGTCACCCTTGGGACAGCCCTGGCCCAGGATGCTAGCTGGGATGAGGGCTGACAACCTGACCTCTCTGCTGATCCCCGACTATTCCAGTGTCAAAGCTACTGACACTCTCCACCATCCCCCTGAAAAGACTCTATCCCTTATCTCTAGCCACATATTGGGCCCCCTTGCATAATCACAGTCTCTTGATCCCAACACCACTGACCTATCTATTCTTGATGTGGTTTGGCTGTGTCCCCACCCAAATCGCATCTTAAATTCTAGCTCCCATAATTCTCAGGTGTTGTGGGAGGGACCCAGTGAGAGATAATTGAATCAAGGGTGTGGTTTCCCCTATATTGTTCTCATGGTCGTGAATAGTCTCACGAGATCTGATGGTTTGATAAGAAGTTTCCCCTTTCACTTGGCTCTCATTCTCTTTGTCTGCCACCATGTAAGATGTGGCTTTGCTCCTCTTGGCCTTCCACCATGATGGAGAGGCCTCTGCAGCCATGCGGTAATGTGAGTCAATTAAACCTCTTTCATTTATAAATTACCTAGGCTCGGGTATGTCTTTATTAGCACCGTGGAAACGGACTAATATAATTCTTTATTAGCACCGTGGAAACGGACTAATATAATTCTTTGAACTCCCTGTCAGGGGAAGGGAAGAAGGACATGCTCTGCCTGTGCCAGACCCTCCACTAGGAACGAAATACTAACTTAGAATCTCAACCTAAGAGCCGGGCTCCAGCCACCCAGGAAGGATCCCCTACTGGCGACTGGCTGCCGAACTAGGATTCCCAATACCTGCCTGGAATCTCATCCCCACATTCTTTTCTATAAGCTAGCAGTTATTACCTTCCACCTAATATATATTTGGTGTCGATCGTTTGTAAAATACATAAAGGTTATAAAGAAAATAATTTAGATTACACAACATCAACCACTCATACATTATTTAACCCATCCTCTTCTGTTTGGCATTTCGGCCATTTCCTCTTTCTTACTGTCATAAATACTGTACATAAATTCTTCAGGCACATTGTTTCTTTAGAGTAAAATCCTACAACTCCTGGATCAATGGGTGTGAACACTTTTAACATTTTTGATAGATATTACCCAAGAGCCTTACTTAAGGTTGAACCAATTTATATTCACAGAATGTTTACTTCCCTAACTGTTATCCATACCGGTTATATTCTTCCCTGCAAATCTTTACCAATTTAACATGACAGGGCTACCTCTTTGTTATTTACATTACTGGTGAGGTTGAACTTTTCTCCTTTTGCTTACTGCTGCTGGAATTTTTTGCTTTGTTACATGTACCTTCTTCAAAATTAGAATATTTCTGTTGTGAATTTACTTGAAAGCTTTCCTTATATTTAAGGATATTAGCTATTTAGATATCATAGTTGTAAGAGTTATGAGAACTCTCACAGAGTGTGTGGTGAGAATTTTCCAACTTTCATTTCACTTTGCTTTGGCATTGCATGGTGACTATTTAGAACCCACGGCTCTTTGCCTATGCTGCATCTCCAGGTAGCCATAGTTGATTCATCACATTCCTATTTAGCTAAGGCTTTGCTGTCACTGGGGCCAACCCAGTGTTACTCAAGAATCTGTCCACCCTTGGATGGTAAATCTACTCCCAGGTCTCACTCCCCTTCCCCTGTCTTTTGCTGTGAATATCATATTGGCCTACCAATAGCAAAACCAAACAAAACCAAGGTGTTCTTCATAAGTCAGCAAGGTATCTTCAAGTACCTCCTGCTCCCTGTAATTTCTCTGGGAAGAGAGTGCTGAGATGCCAGGCTGAGAGTGCAGCTCAGCTCCTGGTACTGAAGCCACAGTCCTGCCCTCAACGAGTGTGGAACAGGCGGGGCTCCTGGTGTGATACCCTGAGCCCCAGCCCAGCTGCAGCTTCTGCGGGAAGCACAGCATGGCCTCCAGCCCATTTCTCTTTCTTCAGAGGAAGACAAGTCAGGATTGAAAAGTGCTTAGTGCAGAGATTCTCATCTTTAATGGGCAATATAAACATTTCACTAATTAGCAATCCCATCGAAAATGGTCCTTTAATTCTCAAGTTCATGTCCACGTCCTATTCTTTTTCTTTCTTTTTTTTTACACTATCTATGCCAGCAGGCTGTTAACGAGCTCATCTCTGAAACAGCATTTCAATTAAATTTCCAAAGTCATTGAGAATGAGGGAGGAACTTACCCTACTTTCATTAAAATGCTTTTCCTTTAAACCCAGGCTTTTCCAAAACAGAAGAACATGGTCATTTTCTGTTATGATTTTTAAGGCATCAGGTGCTGATAATGAAACTGAAAATTAAAGATGAAATGGGATGCAGTTAGTGGATACACATTTGAAACTCCATTTTCTTGTCTGTCAAAGAGAGATTAAATAATGCTAGCCTTGGAGGCTGGATTACGGAAAAAATAAAACATATAGACTGCTGAGTACAGAACCTAGCATGTGGTAGATATTCTTTAATTGGCATCTCTTTGTTATTGTTATAACATCTTCAGGCAAGAAATTTGGACAGTACTTAATTTAATAGCCCTTGTACCCAAGGGTGTACAAAAACAAATGGGGTGGGCTAGAGGGGTGGTGGGGAAGGAATGGGATGGCGTAAGGAGTTTCGTCTGAAAACAGGACACTGGAGTGACGATGGCTCGTGGCCCGGGCCCACTGCATGCCACTAGCATAAATGGGGCTGGGCCTCCATAACCCAATATCAAAACTCCCAATAATACCTGCTGTCTGAGCAACTGAGCTTACTACCATCTTTCTGAATTGAGCGTGACTGCCCTTAGATCCACCACCCAGCTATGGGTCTCCCTCCACTTCGACATGTCAGACTGCCACAATGGACCACTGAGAACCTGCCATTCAGATATTCAGCTACATCGTGGTAACTATTCGGTTTTATTTCCTCTCTTGGGCATCCCTCCTCTCTTTTCCTTTAGTAATATCAAAACAAGTGAGGGGAGTTAAAAAGACTTAGAAAATATAGAAAACGATAGCCACTCCCCAGCCCACTGTGCCCCGGCCACCACGCCGCAGCCCAGACACTGGAGCCTCTGCACTGCTCTGCCCCTGTAGGGATACTGAAGGCAGCGTTTGCACTTCCTGTGAAACTCCTAATGAAAAGTCTGTGTCTGGAGGTCTAGCGGCACAGCACTGTGGGCACTTGGCTGTGCGAGGAGACCTCTAACCTCTCTCCCGCTTACCTGTGGTAATTTTGATGCTGGCATCTTTGCTCATGTTCCCCAGCTGGACAATGATGTGGTATTTCCCACCAGGTTCCAACTTGTTAAGGGTGTATTCCACAGTGCTGTTACGGGATTTTACTTTGTAGCTCCTGTCAGTCTTTCTTATTAGATCTTTAACTGCAATTGCATACAACTAGGACCGAAAAAGAACATCTGAATGATAATCAGAAGGCTGACATTTTTTACTCTTTGTAGTTCAATGGTGGACAATGCAGTATATTAATAGCTGTGACCCACAGCAACCATAGTTTGAGTCCCAAACTCTGACTTCATTCTTTGGAAAGCCTTTGGAGTGACCAGGTCCAATCTTAAAATAACTATTCACTCATAGAATTGCACATAGAGTTATCAATTAAATTTTTTTTAGCCCTCTAGGGAAGGCCACATTTATCGTGGCATCAGCAGGTAGGTTGGAACAAGCAAGCACATCCAAACTCAGTACTCAACTTCCATATCTCCACCATTGCAATGGTTCATGGATGTTGTTGGTGGAGAGAGAATGAACCAAAGTGTTCAATCCTGGCTCTAAAGGGCAAGGATCTACTTACTTTCTCCCAGGCTGCTTCTAGGTATATGGGTGCAAGGGAAAATAACAGGGCATATAGTAAGCACAGGAAATTCAATCACAACAGAGAAGTGGAGAGTTGAGAGGAGTATTAGCAACCAAGCATTTTAAACCAACCACTGCTGGATGAAGGGGAGTGGAGAGAGGGCAGAGGGCAGAGCAGCCCAGAGCAAGGAAAAAATGGGCGATTTTTGTTTTGTTTTGTTTAGGATCAACGCTCCTTTCAAAGAGGGGTCACAAACTTTCTGTAAGGGTCCACACACAGTAATACTGTAGGCGTTGAGGCCCAGAGAGTCTCCATCACAACGACTCTGCTGATCATTGCACAAAAGTGGTGAGATATAATATACATATACAAATGGGCATGACTTGGTTCCAATAAAACTTTATTAAAAAAAAATAGGCAATGGGCTGTGTTTGGCCTGCAGACCTCTGTTTGCTAATCCCTGTGTGAGAGGGTCAGGGAAGGAAATGTGAGCAGCAGAGAAGAAAGAGGGACAATCCAAAATGGTAGCTGGGAATAATGGAGAAGTGTCAGTTAAGAAGAAGTCCCTACACGGACCCCATCTTTGGCCAGACAGAAATGGGAGAGACCTTCTGCTGGACGCCAGAAAGCAGGCCTGTGTTTCTTGCCCCATTAGAGGACCCCCTTCCATCCCACCCTACCCTAACCATGCCAAGAATAAACACAGAGGCCTGGAAGCCCGGCCCACTCACCAAATCCTGGTCAGGAGAGTCATACGGTGATTCCCATTTGATGACCACGGAGGTTTTGCCCGTATGAACCACATGCAGGTGACGGGGCGGAAGGCGGCTGTCTGGAATCATCTTCACTACAACGTAGTCAGACGATGGCCCCTGGTAGGGTACCACTACCCGGACCTAAAGCCCAAGCACACACACAGGAAAAAAATATATCATGGCCTTATGCAATCTTTATTAAAGTATTTTTTCAACAAAATAATGACAACAATTAACATTCAGTTAGTAAAAAACAACATAAAATATAAAGTAATTTCCCACCTACCCCAGATCATTTTCCAAGGGGTACCACTACTGGTAAGAGTGTTTGTGCTTCCTTCCAGAAATGCCCTATGCATATATAAGCACGGATATGTATATACATGTATCCTTACCCATATAAGCATGTGTACATGTAGCCTATCTTCCTCAAATATTTTTTATACAACTGAGAAAATGGCACACATATTCTGCTCTTGGCTTCTTTCACATAATAAGATAGCTTAGAGACTTTTCTGTATCAGTACATTTAGAGTTGTCATATTTCTTATGAATGGCTGCCCTGTACTCCATTGCATGAATAAATCACAGTATGTTTAACCAGTCCTCTCTTCATAGACGTTTAGGTTGCGTCACATCTTTTGCTATCATAAGTAATAATAACATACCAAGTATCTTTCTCCATCTATCTCGGCACACACATAAAAGTATGTAGACTAAATTCCTAGAACTGGAACCTGATAAAAGTTTTTGATTTATCTATACTTGTGATCATCTGCCGAGTTATCAATCCTCCATAATGGAGCTGCAGTTGGTGACAGTGGTCATTCATTCCGTATTTCAAGCAAGAACCCGATGATGCTTATGAAGAAGAGGAAGTTGCCTCTCGTCACACACATCGATCCTGGAGTCCAGGTATGCGAGCTCCCCAGGTCCTGGGTTGAGCCCAGAGCCCAGGACTTAAGACATCCCTTAAAAAACTGAAATGGTACAGGAAACTTACCAGAAACAAATACTGCTCATCCTTACTGACAATGACCGTCTTATTGTGGAGCGAAGTAGTCAAGCTCTTCGGGTTGCGATAGAGGTCAAGAAAGGACGTGGCATAGAAAATACCATACACCTGGTAAAAGCAGAGAATGGAAGAGGACATCAGCTCATGGGCCAATGACCTCATTTCCTTGAAATCCCCAATTTAAGACCCTGGAACTGCTTCAAAGGAGCTCAGAGAGAAGTCTTCATTCTACATTTATTACATTTATAGCATTTACAGAGAAGGCACTTGGGCCAGGCACTGTATGTAGAGCTACAAAAATAAATATGATGTGGTCTCTGTCCTCAAAGAGCTCATTCTGGAGAAGAGGCGGGCAGAGAAGAAAAACATACATAATTATAAATAACAAGTGGCAAACATAGAGCATTAGATGCTACACCAGAAACCCACATGATGAGCCCGGGAACCGGGGGAGCTATTAAAGAGGGGGTGTCATTCTACCATTGGCAGCACGGCCGTGGGCTCCAAGGAGAAGTGCTGAGTGGGAAGGAAAGTCATGGGAGCTTGCAGAGTAGATACGAACACCCCAGCGAGTGTGTGGAGGGAGGGAAGGTGGGCAGACACTGCTGGCTGTCCAGCAGGGACCCATCCTCCCTTTCTTCCTCAGAACTCTGGTACTTACTGAGAATTGCTGCCTAGAAAAAGTCTACACTGCGCACCTCCCTAAGCTAGGAGAGGCTAGACAAGGAGCTTCCAGCCATTGAGATGCAGACGTATCACACGGAAAGCTTTAGGAGGACTCATTACAACAGAGGGAGGAGCCCTTCTTCCTGCCCTCCGGCTGCCTGGAATAGAGATCATGACTGCAGCCCCAGCACCATGAGGTAAGCTTGAAGACGCATGTCACAGGCTGGAGATGACAGGGCTCGGGTGCCCGATCAAATCGTGCTGCTCTGACAGAAGCCCTGTACTGCTCAACTCTAAGCTTCTTTTAATTACGAGAGGAAATAAACTGTTCAAAGCCACTGTTACTGTCACTTCCTCTGCTCTATGCATCCCTGCGTAGTCCTAGCTGGTAAACATTGGAAACTGAGGGAGTTTCAAGCAGGCAAGTGGGAATGGGATGAAGCTTACGGCAGAAAGTGGAAGCCGAGGGAGTTTACTACTGGAGGGTGGGAGCTGAGGAAGCTTTCTCTGTAAGGCAGAATCAAAGAGAATTTTCTCCAAGAGTTCTGTGCACAGGTAAGACAGGGGCTTGAAGAGAACTGTAGGAGCTGCAGGATCCATGGGATGAGCAGGAACTGAGCAGGGATCCACAAAGGGATTTCCAAGTCCCAGGCAACAGGGTGACTTTCTCCAACACTGCTCAGCAGCTGTGAGGACTAAGCTCTGATTTTTAAAATATTGACCAAATTCCTCTCTAAGGGGTCTGGGGAGTCACGCCCTACAAACCATAAATTCTCATTAGATGGGTTTCATTTCATCCTATATATCGGACTTACTTTCCAACTTGACCCTGGCATAACATCATGAGACAAGGAAGAAAATCAAAATATTTTACCCCAAAACATATTTCTTTGTCATAGCTTGAAAAGGCCCTGCAAAGCTGTCCTTTGTGGGGGAAAATTCACATCTGTAAAGAATCTCTATTCACATAGCTAGATCTTTTTCTTCCAGGCCCTCCCAATCCTAAAGACGTTAACTAAAAGTCTTGCTCCTTTTAAAGATCTACATAGGAAACATTTGTCATCTATTTCCCCTAAGGGCAGCCACTAAAAGACTTCAAAACAACCTTGGTCTCTACAATCTTTTATCTTAACCTAAACATTTCCTTTCTGTTGATCTCAGGTCTTCAGACAAACTCAACCAGATGACAACCAGAAAATGTTTAAATTTACCTATAGCCTGGAAACCCCACCTTCATCACGCCCACTTTGAGTTGTCCTGTCTTTCTGGATCAAACCAGTGTATTTCCTAAATGTATTTGATTAAAGTCTCATGCCTTCCTAAAATGTATAAAACCAAGCTGCACCTGGCCACCTTGTTCTCAGGACCTCCTGAGGGCTGTGTCACGGGCCATGGTCACTCATATTGGGCTCAGAATAAATCTTTTCCTATATTTTACAGAGTCTGACTGTTTTTTGACAGCTGAAAAAGGACAGACAGACAGGAGAGCACAGACAGAGAAAGAGGAAGGGAAACCTTGAAGACGGTGATCGCCTGGGAGGATGTAAGAAAGATAAGTGCTGAGGGACTCAAAGGAGTCCCAAAGCAAATGCAAATGGAGCTGCAAAGCATGAGGTGGCAGTAGGCCAAGTGGGGGCTTAGAGTACAGAGGTAGGATGACATCACCGAGGACAAGCTGGTGACCGCCCTGGATGGGGTGTCTCTGGAGAGGAAAGGGGACCACAGAGCTATGGGAGCCAAGGGATGAGAGGCTCCCCACATGCACAGTGACAATGGTACTTCTCATAGTAGACAGGAAAACCATAAGAGCTGTCAGGGTCCTCAGTGAACTAAAGAGGGGTGGAAACAGAGAGCTTCCTACAGGTGATCTCATTTACACTCTCACCTCTGAAAGCCACCTTTAGTGTGACCAGCGCATGAGCTGGGATGAGGTGCAGGAATTGCACACTTACAGACACCAAACCAAGTCAGGCTTCAGTGTTCTGTGCAATTGCCCTGCTCTGGACAGATAGTTGGGGGTGATGAGGTGGTCACGTGCTGCCGGGTATGTAAATGGAAAGAAAGGGTGCTTTGTGAGTAGACTCAACTTTCAGGTAAAAGAGAGCTCCGGGGATGGGTCAGGGCTTCTCATCACTGTCCCTGCCTCAGCTTCAGGTGCTGGGACATACGAAAGAGCAGAGGCTGTTAAATTAGCCAGACCTGAACTGAAACTCAATCTACTGCTTGTGAGCGTTTTAACTCTAGCAAGTTACTCAGCCTCACTGAGCCTTAGTTTCCTCGCTGGCAAAATGGGAATATTTACCCACAGAACCAATAAAAGGAATAAGGGGGAGCATGGGTTTATCGGGTTTTGTATTGTTCCTGGCACATACTGGCTGCTCAGTAAACCTTAATTTCTCCTTCCTTCTTCTTCACTGATTTTATAGACGATTACTTGCAAACTTTGGTTATTTCCTTATAAATCAGCCCTGTGCCAAATGCACACTGAAGATATCCTCAGAAGACCAGACGTGGGTAGTTCCTCCACTCATCACTAAGGATTTACTAATTCCTGATTATAAATTTACTTCTATAGGTTTTTCCATTGAGAAAATCCAGAAAACAATCCTTCCCTTCAAGGAAATTACAAACTAGTTAGGAAGATAAGAGTAACAGACAGAAATTATCAAATAGGGTAAGGCGGTATTTAATGAAATATCATGCTATATGGAACCAACTATAAATATAGTAGGAGTTCATAGGGAAAGAGATCAATTATAGAAGGGAGAATTTTCTTGCATAGCAGGAGGAGGAAAGGACTCCAAGGAGGAGAAAGGGCATAAGCCAAGTACAGAGAGGCAAGAGGGGGATGAACGTGCCAACAGCCTCGGGACGGTCGACCTAAAAGCAAAGGGGACACACTGGGGAGGAGTGGAAAGTGAAACACTAGACTGAAAAAGGAGCACAGATCTGCTCACAGTGAATCATAATGCACATACGAAAACAAAGGAAAAGAAAGGCCTATATCCAAGAGCAGCAGGGACACTGGAACATTTGCAAAAGACAGAAAAGCGCTAGAGTTGTGTGGTGGCGCAGCATTAGGAGACAGTTCACACTCACTCTGTGATGGTCATTCTGGCTGACTCACCACATTCCGGGGGCCGGTCCAGGTACACTCCACTGCAGTCTGGTTGATGGCTTTGGCCTTGAGGCTAGGTGCAGGCGGGCGAACCCCTCTGGTCATGACATGCTCAAATGCCAGAGGGCTATCCCCCAAGTCAGTCTTGGCCCAGGCAGAAATCTCATAGGACGTATGAGCTGTCAGATTGCCAACTGTGAAAACAGGAAAAGGAGATTCCGGGAGGAAGCTGGGGGTGTGAGTCAAGAATGTGTCTTGGTACACACACTTCTTAAAAAAATAGTCATCTCTCAATTTAAATGAGTCCCATGTACTGTAGGACTGTCATTAGATGACAAATTCATTCAACGTTTATGCACTGATGACAACCGTACATAACACACTGCACAGGCACTGGGTAATTTCCTTAAAGCTGCCCATCCACGGATATGGGTTGGTATGATGCTCCTGGAAGCCATCTGGCCTTGTATAACAAGAACCTTGAAAATCATACCCTTCAATCCAGTTATCCTATGAAGTCAGAGAAAGACTCGAAAGTGTGTATAATAAGGATTCGCATCACAGTGTTACAATAGGAAAAAACTGAATGTAATTTGATTGTCCAGTAACAGGATAATAATTAAATAATGTGCGTTCCATGAACTACTGTGCAGGCACTAAAAGTTGTTTCAAAAATATTTGATGACACTGGAAAATTCTCACAATTGTATGTTAAGTGAAAAGGGCAGGATATAATACTATATATGGCATTATTCTGATTTTATAAAAAAGACATAGAGATCAATCCACGGAAAAATATATTAGAATACATCTGAAATGTAAAAGTGAAATTACAGGCAACTTTAATTTTCATTACACTCTTTTTGTGCTCTCAATTTTCTGAAACAAATATGTATCCCCTTTCTAATCAGAGGAAAGGCTATTAAAACTAAAAGAAGCCCGGCGCGGTGGCTCACGCCTGTAATCCCAAAACTTTGGGAGGCTGAGGCAGGTGGATCATGAGGTCAGGAGATCGAGACCATCCTGGCTAACACGGTGAAACCCCATCTGTACTAAAAATACAAAAAATTAGCTGGGCATGGTGGCGGGCGCCTGCAGTCCCAGTTACTCAGGAGGCTGAGGCAGGAGAATGGTGTGAACCCGGGAGGTGGAGCTTGCAGTGAGCCGAGATCGCACCACTGCACTCCAGCCTGGGTGGCAGAGCGACACTCCATCTCAAATAAATAAATAAATAAATAAAACTAAAAGAAAAGTGAGAAGGGGGAGGCTACGCTAACAGGATAGCCTTTGGAATCAGAAGGACTGGGGTTTAAGGCCTGACTGCATACTTTGTGGTTGTCTAACCTTGGATAAAGTATTTAAACTCTCTATTTCCTTGTTGGTGAGATGGAGAAAAAAATAACAGCACTTACAGCAGCTGCTGGCTTACAGGGAGAAAAAAAAGAAAATGCTTATAAAGTGCTTGGCATAATGCCTAGCATGGCACTAGCCCTAACAGATTTCAGACAACAGCTAGTTAAGACTTCTGCTCCTGACTCTGCCAGTTTCTACTGGGACAACACTGAGGCCATGAGATCATAGGCTTTGGAGTTAGAAAAATGTGGGTTCCAGTCCCGGCTCTGCCACCATCTGACAGTATGATTTATTCTTTCAACTTCAGTTTTGCCTCTGTAAAGCGCCCATATCTCATGGAATTATACTTGGGGTTATGTAAATAATATGCATAGAATGCCTATGTAAATGCCTGCACATGGTAGGTGCTCCATGTGCAAGAGTACCAATAACAACCTCCTCGGGTACCTTGTAGACTTTCAGTTAAAAAAAAAAAGTAACAATAGAATATTTGTAGTCTCTATTTTATAAGGCTATGACAAGGACTAAATAAAAACATGACTGAAAGTACTTCACGACTAGAAGATGGAGACAGGAAGAAGCTCCCAAGTCATTCTCAACAATCACAGTCAGCTTTTGCCACTTAGAAATAAATTAAAATCCGTCCTGTAGCACGTGTTTAGATAGAGGAATTGTAGCTGAGACTTGCTGCTGGTACATATGTAACAAGGACTGGACCACTCCTCCTTTACTTTTTGTTCATTTCTCCAGGCAACGTATATTTACTGAACGCCAGTTATGCATAAGGCCTTCTGCTGTCTCTCATTAGCAACGGAATAGAAAAGAGAGACAGGAAACTGTCTACATCTAAGAACTATTTATTTTGGAAATCAAAACTCATCTGCAGAGAATTAGTCTTGCCTCTGTCCAATTTTCCTCCTTATGGCCCCCAACTTCCACTAAGAGTCATGAGGTTGGAGGAGGGCTCGAGGGGCCACCGAGGGAAGCCCTCTGCCTAGGATCAGCAGCAGACTTACAGGATCCTCAATGCACAAGAACCTGTCAACGCAGAACAGCTTCCAGAGAATACCTCCCGTTCCCTGGCACCCCCAATCAAGCTCTATGGTGGGAAGGCGTCGGTCCAGCCTTACTCCTTCCTGCTCACACACTGACCAGCACCAGCGTGTTACCTTTGTGTGATAATATGCTTCCTCGGAAGTTCAAAGTTCTCCTCTCTTGCTTGTGGGTATCAAACGCCCAGAAAAGGTTCACCACATAGCCATTCACCTGCCAAGAATGAAGAAGCATGTTAGATGAACAGCTAGTCATGCGGCACACCACATACAAAAGGCAGGATTAAAAATACACCTCTTTTCTGCTGTTTCCTTGGGTATCTCGCTTCTTACACTGAACAGGTTGTTTTTTAAAATTTTTAAACAGGTTCTATTTGTGCTACCATCAGCTAATATTTAGTTATACTCCACCTACTTCTAAAAACAAATAGCAGACCATGTTTAATTTATAAATTCGATGCAATAAAAAAATGAATGAAGAATAAAAGAATAATAAACAATTAACAAAGGTAGAAAGAGGAAACACTGGAAAGATAATTAGGCTGTGGAAATTAAGGATAAGTCCTTGCAGTCAAGGCCATGAGGCCAATCCACCCAAAACAGGCTGGTTGGATCTCATTGTCTAACTACCAAAAATACATCCACCCATCAGGAAAGATTACCTTTTCCAAGTCCTGAGCTCATAAAAGGATTTGATCTAAAGATCTTTAAATATGGGACAACGAACAAACAAAAATATTTTCAAGATCAAAGATTACAAGACAAGAACCACATAAGGCCATTTCTTTTTCTTTTCTTCTTTCTTTTTTTTTTTTTTTTTTGAGACAGAGTCTCACTCTGTTGCCCAAGCTGGACTGCAGTGGCATGATCTTGACTCACTGCAGCCTCCATTTCCCAGGTTCAAGCAATTCTCCTGCCCCAGCCTCCAAGTAGCTGGGATTACAGGCATGCACCACCACACCTGGCTAATTTTTGTATTTTTAGTAGAGACGGGTTTCACCATGTTGGCCAGGCTGGTCTCAAACTCCCGACCTCAGGTGATCCATCTGCCTCAGCCTCCCAAAGTGCTGGGATTACAGGCGTGAGCCACCACACCCGGCCAAGACCATTTCTTATATCAACCCATTCTGAAGCTAAGGGCATGACACTAAATGGTAGTTAAGTAAATGGCACAAGGACTCTGAAGGCTGCTTGTCCCAACACAGCTTCATCGCTGGAGAGGCTGTGAGGAGGGACAGATAAGAAGGAACACTATGGAAAGTGGATCTCAGCTTGAGGAACCACATGGGCACAGATAACAATGGCGAAGTCGGCTACGCAGAGGGCCAATAGAAGCGAGGGCGGTGCTGGAAGAGGAAGATCTTAGGTGGATGGAAAGTGAATATGTTTCCAAGGTATCCAACTCTCCCACAAGAAGGTTGTTCTTCCACTGTGAGTACCTCAGCATTAGCGCTTAGCACCAGGAAATCCAATAAAGCTGAAAATTACAGGGCATACATATTCTGTTAACACCAACTCTTTATTTGCACTGTTGCTGTGAACCATTTAATTATATGGTTAAGGAAAAAAAGGCACCAGGCTGAGGCAGAATAATTACATGCGAAGATTCAAGTTATTCTTCATGGGGGGAAGGAACCACCTAGTTCTGGTATTTTAGCTTCACTAGATCTAGCCGTTCGTTTTGTTTTTGTTTTTGTTTTTGTTTTGTCAGCCTTACTGTGCTATGTCCTTTCAGTTCCCATACAAAATAAAGCCCCATCCAGCTGCTGGTTTGAAATTCCCACATTACCTTGATATCACTCTCCATGGTCAGGGTGAAGCTTAGATAATTTTCCCCATAGCTGTCAATGTGGATATCTGGTCGTGGGATCACTGAAAACAAAAAGGAATTCAAAAACAGAAGCCACGTGATGAAAAGCGAGGAAGGCAGGACTTAACAGTTTTCAACTCAACGGACAAAGCCATCTTTCAGTCGGGGAAGAAAGGGTATTTCTTTGGCAGTGTTCCTCATCTATCTTTTCTACCACTGTTTTCCCGAAGCTAAGGTTGGTCCACAGTTGCTTGGTGAACACAAAACTATCTTGGCTCAGTCAGCTATCCTGGCAATTAGGTCAGGCAGAAAAGTTCCATTTTGTAAAGGTCCCAAAACAGCCCAGCTTCAGCCTCGTTCTTAAAGGCACAGGGATCATTCACTGCGAGTGGCGTCTCACTTGGCACTAACGAAGTCCCACCAATCTCAAGTCCTTTCGGAAGGCTGACAATGGGGTAAATCATAAATGGTAGATGTGCGTGTAGCAAAATGGAAAGAATGTGGCCTCTGGAATCTGGCAAACCCGAGTGAGGAGGACAGATACGAATTCCTGTTCTGGTAGCTGTGTAACCTGGGCAAGTTACTTATCTTCCTGGAGCCTAGAGATGTTATCCGCATTTCACAGAGCTGGGAAGGTTAACTAAAATAATGTATGTATGGTGCCTAGCACTCAACTGATCCTCTCTTTCTCTTCCTTTCCAATATAACCTCACATAGGGCCAATTAAACAACTAGAAACCAACTGGCGCTCTCAAAAAGACCGGAGCTCAAGCTGAGAGTTGATAGGGCAAGGAGAAGTGGCCAAGGAAAAGACCCCTCTCACTTCAGCCAGTGAGCGCCATGCTCGTCCTCTGGAAGGTCTTCCCACCAGAAGGCTGACAGTGCTCGGCCCAGCATGATCTAAAAGAGCTCAATGGATCAATATTATCAGAAAATATTATTTAAATGACAACTTGCATATTAGACTCTCCGCATATATGCCCCTTCTATAGACTGGGCAAGAGAGACTCAAAGGAGCAGATAAGATTTGGTGGCAAAAGAGATGTGCCAAAGTCTGAAGAGGTCTGTCCAGATGATCAATCACGTAATAAAACTTGACTTCAGGAAAATTCAACAACTGGAAGAAGAAAGGAGATTGGAAGCTTCAGGCGGCCAACACAGAACAAAACACTATGGATGCTGCATATGGTAAAGCTGACTTGAATTATAATCATGGCAGCCACAGACAAGTCACAATCCACTCCAAACCCCAGTTTCCTCAGCGACACAATGAGGATAAGGATACTTATCTCATAGGATTCATGAGGATTAATAAGAGACCAATTCATGAGCAACAATAGCACGGTGCTAGTGTATAACAAGTGCTCAGGGAATGGTGGCTTTTCTCATTGTCATTACTAATCCACGACGTTCACCAGTTAACCTGGCACGTCTGGCTGATGCCTCTGCTGTCTTTGTCCTTCATCTTAAAATATTATTATGATACCAGGTCATAGACATTTTACAACAAACACCTTTTGGATGTGGCACACAGCTGCCTTCTGTATAAATCCTAGCCCAAATATATGCAAGGAGCTGAGATTCATCAAAATCACAGAAAAGAAGTTAAAGAGAAGCAACCACCCACTGAGATTTTCAAATGTGGTTGTGACTTGTGCCTTTGGAATTCAAGGTACATGTTTTTGGTCGATCTTCCAACATCCGTTTTTCTTGGTACGTGTGGTCAGTGTTTTGGAACAGACTTTGTAGAGAGAAGTCATAAAACAATAAAAATTCTAGGAGAGTGTGAATTCAGCAGGCTTTCTCGAATACCTGCAAGCATTCAGCTCCGAAGACCATCTGGTGGCACTATGTTTGACCGCCTTGGGCCCTGATCTCAAAGGCTCCAGATTTTAGAGGGGACCAGATAGTGACTCTCCATGACCCAGAGCCTATTCCTCACAGGCTTAGGTTAAAGTAAAATCTTCCAGTCCTATTGCATGCCACAGTGTCCACCCGGTTTTAATACCTGGAAATCCAGAAATGCAAGTCCCCAGTGCCACGGCAAAGGTCCGGAAAACCACTCTGGAAAATGAGTTGTAGTCCATCCCCCAAAGTATGCCAGAACCCTTCATTTAACTGGTTCGACTCACTCATTCATCAATCATTTCCTTAGTCTCTACTAGATGCCCATGATAGAGTAGAGAAAAACAGACCAGATCTCTGCCCTCATGAGGCACTCGTGCAAGATGCTGAGCCCGCCACCCCCGGCAAGCAGGGCGGTCCAGTAGGCCGCATGTGTCTCAGCCCAGAGAGAAGCGTGGAGCATAGTGGTTAAGAGCACAGGCTTTGGAGTCAGGCAGATCAGGTTCCAGTGCCAGCTCTGTCACTTACTGATTGTGTGTCCTGGGGCAAGTGACATAACCTCATTCAAGTTCCTAATATTTTTTTGTAGTTGTTCTGACCATTCAATTAGATGAGCTGATGTACGCAAAGCAGTGAACACTCTAGAGTGTCCTGCCCTTGGCAAGCCATCAGTTATTACTAATATCAGCTCTAGTACAAGATAAAAAACCACCTACACACAGTTTGCCAGTGCCACTGGGAGAATAACAAGACTCAGCATGGTGCTTTCTTTAAAACACCATAAATGAACATGCACAAAATCATCTTCGGCTTTGGTGAGAAGGAAGGACTCCTTCTATTTTAGATATTGTGACTACTCACAAAGGGCTGGGCACGATGGCCTTTGGAAATCCCTTTGTATGTCTGCATTAGAAGAAATGCTCAGTTCTAGGAGGAAAAACACACTCAGTCACCCCAAAAAGACTTTGTATCTAAAGCACTACAGAGACACCCAGAAATGTGCATGTGTTGGGGAGAAGGAATTTGTGTGATGTTTTTCTGACCTACGCTTCTCCATTTTCTAGTCATACTGAAAGTCATTTGAAAGGGTTTCTATAATATTTTCTCTAAATCTGCAAAGGCTGGGATCATTTACCTTTTCCTTTTATGGTGGTAATGCATTTAGAATCGCTCCAGTTTCCTATTCCACGACTAGTCACCGCAGCCACCTTTTCAAATCAGAGGGGGAATTAGTATGACATAAAGGCAATACACCACACAGCAAGAATACTGAATGAGTTAAAGGGCTGAGATTTTGGCAGTAAGGGTGGAAAAATTTTATACAGAGTGATCCAGAATATTCAGAGGTGCCAGCATCTGAAATAAGACGGCAAAATACCCGAGGGAAGGAGCTTGGGTAAAGGGCATTATGACAGTCCTGAGATCAGGAAATGTCTATTGATCGACAAATATCAAGGTTCTTCTAAAGGGCAGGTGTATGGGGGAGGAGGTTCATAAATAGACACATATATAAAAAGGGTGCTGACAAAATGATCAGTGTGAGAGTCACGAATGTGTACACTTAATGGTCTTAGCAAACATGCTTTACACAAAATCTATCCCTTTCTGCTAAAAAATACTAAAAATATATTTCATAAGAACCTCACAAAATCAGTGTAGAAAGACTACTTATCATAGCTCTGCATCATCCTGCAGCTAAAGATAAGCAGAGAAGAGCTGAGTGCAAAAGTACAGGAGCTGGAAAGCTAGCAGAATTTCGGAGTTAAAAGCAGGGAAGCTGCATTCCCATAAACGCCCCGTTATTGACAGAAACTCTGACGTCAAGCTCTCTGTGGCGTCCATTTAAGAGACTGAAAGAAACTCTGAGCTCCCCTGTCCCAGGACAAGAAGTTGGGTATTTTGCAGATGAGTAATACGCATCTCATAAAGGTGAGTAGAGAGTTCTCACAAAATAGCAGCAATTTCGCTCAGTTCTAAGACTGCGTGGATGGCTGGAATGGACGGCGACACTCACTCTGACGGTGTATAGAGTGTTGACCAGTAAGTTGTTGATTTCTGTAAAGTTACTAGCAGCCCTCTGGGAGGCCCACATCTTGGAACCACTCCTGCTGTACTCTACCTAAAATGAGAAGGAAAAAAAATGTGAGGAAAGGGAACCAATGGTCCAGGGCATCCTAATACCTTGCAAGGAGGTGGGAGGAGAGAAAAGAAGGTGAGGAGCAGAATGTTCTGAGAGATGGGTCATCACCTACAAAGCTATACCAAATCAACCCCTACTCATACAGAACACCCAGAAATCTCCTAGCCCCCCCAACACACATACGGCCAACTCCTGGAAGATACTTACAATGTACTCACGGATGAGGCCATGGGTGTGGATGGGAGGAGCCCAGTGGCCTACAATCACACCTTCTGCTTCCCTGGGGAGTGACAGCTGGAGATTTCGAGGGGCATCTGGCACTAGAAGAAGAGTCAACTCAACGTTAAAACCCATCTGCCTAGCGGCCAACCAGAGGAATTTTCCCGGGCTTAGAACAAGGACAAGAAAGACTCCACAGCCGGCACTGAGACTATCCACTAGAAATGCTGCTAGCTTGGTCTTCACACTGACAAGACACTTTTCCTCTTCTTCCAAAAAGCAAGGTGTGCCGTCCACACGTCACATCATGGCTTAGTTGAGTGTGTGGTAAATCTGTGGCTCATAAGGGCGGCAGGATAGAATCACTTGGGCAGGCTGAGTCACCACTGACCCTATGAATTCAATGCTCAGATCTTAATTGTCAATGACAGCACCTGCTGCCTCTGCTTCTTGTACAAGAAAAACAGAGTACTGTGGGCATGACTACCAAAAAATAAGACTAATTTTGTAACATCACAGAATTTCTATATCCAAATGAATGTGATCATCTTCAAAGCAGGCTCCTTAATGAGTTCAGTGCTAGCATATTCAAGATACTTTAGGCAATGGAAAAAGATGACATTCAAGCAGACAGTTGCTCATGTCAACTACGGAGGAGGTGAGGAACTCTCTTAGACACATAAATTTGGTAAATTTCTTAAAAACGTAGCCACAAAGCCAGGCGCAGTGGCTAACATCTGTAATCTCAACATTTTGGGAGGCTGAAGCAGGTGGATCACTTGAGCTCAGTAGTTCAAGACCAGCCTGGGTAACACGGCAAAACCCCATCTCTACAAAAATATAAAAAGTTAGCTGAGCATGGTGGCACACACCTATAGTCCCAGCTATGCGAGAGGCTGAGGCGGGAGAAGCACCTGTGCCCGGGGAGACTGAGGTGGTGAGCAGTGATTGTGCCTCCACGGCACTCCAGTCTGGGTGCCAGAGTGAGACCTTGTCTCCAAAAAGAAAAAAAAAACTTAGCCACAAAATTGCTGATATGCCTCATATTTTAATGACGATGACCTCCCAAGTACCAAGTACTAGGAAATATCTAGAGAAGGAAGGTAGAGGTAGGAACTAGACAAAAAATGCAAGAGGACAATGGTGAAGAGAATCTTAAATTAACTTAAGGTACAAGAACAGTCTCTGATGCAGTAAGGAGAAGAGCTGTTTGACAGCTCTCGCAAGACTATAAAGCTTAGCCACAATACTTCTGTACACGTGAGGCACACGGGTGTCCCCACATTCCTGAGAATACTCGGAAAGACACTCACAAAACCCCACCTGAGGTCTCACACACGCCATAAAAATTAACTGAAACACTTACATCCCTCCGGGGTCCTCAGGGTCACAAAGTCATTGGTGTTGTGTGCCTTGCTGAGACACTGAACTTGTACTTTAACCTGATACGTGGTATCTGGTTTCAAGACTTTTAATACAGTGTTTGTCTTATTGCTGTGGGTCTCCAGAGTCTTCCATACGCTCTCTCCAACCACCCTGGCCCAAAAAAATAAAGATATTGTCACACGGGAGCAGCACAGGGGGCTGAGATGTCTGACTCAGTTAAGAACATGGTGCACGCCACTAGAGAGCTTTCAGAGCATCCTGGGACAATGAAGACATCATTTTCATCTCCCGTGGCAAAGACGGGACCCACCTGTAGTAGACGTTATATACACAAGAAGCAGAGGGCATTTTTTTGGGCCGCATCCAGGTCAAAGTCACATCCCCAGAGAAGTCAGCTGTCCACTGAAGATTCTGTACTTTGTACACAGTCAACTCATCTAGAGAGATAAAGGAGAAAAAGTCAAAAGAAGTTACATCTCGGCCAGGCGTGGTGGCTCACGCCTGTAATCCTAGCACTTTGGGAGGCTGAGGCGAGCAGATTGCCTGAGCTCAGGAGTTCGAGACCAGCCTGGGCAACATGGCTAAACCCCATCTCTACTAAAAATACAACAACAATAACAACAAAATGTTACATCTTACAAATCCTTAGATTTCAGAGGACTCCTGCTTTTAAACAGAACCACTGCGATCTAGATTATCAGGAGATCGTAATCGATATCCGAAAAGAAATCTCAGAAAATGTAGTTGAAACCTCCCTATACAATCCCTCCTAGGGTCTCCTGAGATAAGAACAGAGTTAATTCCACCAGCAGATTGAGACTATGAGAGTCATGATGTATGGACATGAGGTGGGGAGTCCATAAAAAAAAAAAATCCAAGACCAGCTTTTCACTAACAGGGAGGAGACAGCTGCACGTTATATCAGACTCTGGCCAAGGCTCACCTCACTTGGGGCTCCAAAACTAGGCACAAATCTGCTTCATCCTCAGATTGAGGAACAGTTCAAAAGGGTCCTAGCTCGAGATCTACACGGGAGGGGCCCTGGGGTAAGCGAGCCTCCCAGCCCAGCCCAGCCCAGCCCAGCCCACGGGCCGGCACTCACCACTGCAGGCCTTCTCGTCGCTCTCGTCTGAGCAGTCCAGGAAGCCGTCGCAGCGCTCCGAGAGCACAATGCAGGCCTCCCCATCCTCGCACTGGAACTCCCTGCTCATGCAAGTCAAGGTGCTGTGTGTGGCTGAAACACAGAGAGGCTTCTTAAACCCATGGGGAGAGGCCGTATGGTACTAAAGGCTGGGCCCAGGTTTATTCGGGTTTAGGCAAAGTACTAATAGGCTTCTGCTTCAAAACACACCTCTGGAATGACCAGTGGTGGAATCTATACCGGCACTAACATCTAACATCTAACATTAACAATTGGAATCTGCATTCAGGAAGAGGGAGCCCTTTGGAGTCAAACAAACTAGAGTTTAAACCCTAGATCTGCGTGAGTTTGAGCAAATCACTTAACATCACCCAAGTTCAGTTCCCCTATAAAAAATGGAAGTAACAATTCCATCGCTGTCGTGTCTACAAGGATCTAACGGGATCCCACACCTGGAATAGCGCCTGGTTCCTGGCCAGCATCAACAAGCTGTAGCTATTACTCTACAGTACTATTATTCTGCTGCTATTATTAGTTTGCAATCCAGAAAGAGGAGCTGATTTCTGGTTTGAGTAATAGAAATAATAATGAGATGAATCCCAACAATATTAAGAGGCATGCGTACTTTATGTAGTATTTTAAGTTGTTTGGCTTTTCAAAGTACTTTCACGGAAAATGAAACAATGCAAATAATGAGCATCGGTAAGTTAAGGGTTACTCAATTGTATGGCTAGGCTATTGACCAAAATGTGATGTGCTCTCCGGTTCTGAAAGTAGATTTAAACTGCATGGGAGGCTCTCAAAAGAAAGCAATCACCATAAAATTGCAAATCCTCCTGAAAAGAGACAAGGTGAGAATGGCTATAGACAGCAAATCTGCTATGCAGGCTGTGTACCTGGGTGGTACAAATCCGCTATGTACCTGGGTGAGCCCAGGAACGGTAATTTGAGGCCTTCCTTATACAGATTCACACCTGCCTGCCCAGTCCTGGACAACGAAGGGCTACATCAGAAATCCAGTGCCACCAGTGATGAGGGTCTAAAATCAATCTTGCTCCTCCAAGTCAAACAGGTCCACATCCTAATCCCTGGAACCTGTAATATGTTACCTTATGTAACAAAGCCACTTTGTAGGTGTGATTAGATTAAGGACCCGGAAGTAGGAGAGTTCACCCTGGATTATCCAGGTAGGTTCTGTCTAATGACCTGGGTCCTTAAAAGCAGAGACCCTTTTCTGGTTGTGATGAGAGAAAGAGAGAAAACAGAAGAAAGGTGAGAGACATGCAACATCACTGGCTTTGAAAATGGGGAAATTACAACAGACAAAAGGAGGCCGAACATGAGTGGCTCCATTCTGCTCCCCGCACCCTGCCCCGTGCCCGTGGTGACATCTTGTAGGTTAACAGCCTCTGCTTATCTCGGCACGGCACATAGGCCAAGCTAACTATGGAAGGAATTTTGTTTATAGTTTAATTTTAAAGCAACGATGATAATAGTCCCTTCCTGAAACTAACCCCTGAGGAAATAAGGAGTGTGTTCACACAAGTAACAAGGTTATGTTAAAGGTGATATGAGCATTGTGACCTGAGCAAGGAAGCTTCATCCGCCCCACCTCAGACCCAGGCATGTGGCCATGGGTCACCTCTTGACCTCGACCCCCTCTCTCTTTCCCTTTCTGCTAACATAAACAACCACACTTTGAGACGTAGGTAGAGAAACTGGATAATGTTCCCATGAGAGCAACAAGGATGCTCAAGAGGAATGGATAAAGGATCCAGAGATATTTTCCTAGAGATGAAAAGATACAAGGATAGGGGAGGTGGTGAGAAGACATGCAGACTCTAACAAGTGTTCTCCGCTGAGGAGTTTTCATGAGAAAGAAGAATTAGGACTTCTTTGCACGAGTCTCCAGGATGGAGGTACAGACTTCAGTTCACTACTTATTAAAAAACAATTCTGATACAGAAACTGTCAACAGGAGAAGGGACCTAGCAAAACCACTTATAAGGCTTTTCACAAACTGTAATCCCCCAATCTCCAGGAAGATCACTGCATTTCAGAATTCTATTATATACTGAGATGTAACTGGTTTGCCATGGTGGGGGGAAGCTCGTAACAAACAAATGTGTATTCAAGAATTAAAGAAAGGTTTGAGAACCACTACTGTAATAGTCTCAGAAGCCCAAGATGGAATTCATCCATCCAGCGAACATTCATGGAGGTCCTGCCATGACTCAGGCACTGCTCCAGACGTTAAGAGTATGGGGATATGTGGAACAGATGAAGGACCTGCCCTCATGGAGCTTATCTTCTATTGAGAGAGACTGCAAACAAGTAAATTAATCTGATCAGGTTATGCCATTTTTTATAGGATTGCCAGGGACAGACTCTGTTCAGAGGGGATTATTTTGAAAAATACCAAAACCCTCATCACAGAAGTATTCCACTGGGGAACAATGTGGTAAAATACAATCAAACAACAGCTAAGCAGTGGAGCTGAGGACGTTGGAGGTTTCTTTATAAAGTGTGTCTCAAAATTTTAAGAGCAAAACAGCACGGGCTTTAGACTCTGGAAATAAGCTGGGTGCAGTAGGGTGCACCTGTAATCCCAGCTACTTGGGGAGGCTGGATTGCTTGAGTCCAGGAGTCTGAGACCAGCCTGGGAACACAACCAGACCCTGTTTCTTAAAAAAAAAAAAAAAAAAGAATCTGGGAATAAGGTTGTCATTGATCTCTGAAAATTCTTAAACTGATAATGAAACAGATGATTAATAGGCACTTAGAACAGAACTTAATAGCCTTCAGGGGACAGCTTCTCTAAAAAGAATCACACCACACTCATCTCATTTCATTTTTAGATAAGGTTATCAAATTATTGTTGGAAAAAAACTGTGGATATAACACATCTTGATTTTAAGACCCTTAACTAGGCAACATCCCCGTGAATAAGCCAGATTGGAAACAGGCTGAAAAACGATTTCAAGAATGCCAATTAATGAATTAGTATCACCCAGGAGGGAGGTCCCATTTCTTTTCTCTTTCTTAATTATCTCCAATGTTCATCTTATTATGTGGTTGCTTATTCGGCTCAGACGTTCCCACTGTTATTTTGGTGAGTGTGGGGCCAACCTGTCCCCGTTGGTTTAACACTCTAGGAGTCCACTTTGTTCATTCTTTTAATGTAAGGGTAGAATTGCACACTAATCCCTATTCAGTTCATCTGTGTTGGTTTTGGTGTATTCTTCCCTGATGAGAACTTTCAACACGGCTTTCAACCTAAATAAATAACCCAGTCTGGTACTGGCTAGGTGATGCTCTTGGAACCTAAATTCTCCTATCTCAACAAAGGAGATAATACCAAAATCACAGTTATTTTGAGAATTAAGTGGAATGAATACCTGATTTGCCTGAGAATAATGAATAGCACATTAAAACCCACCACCAACGTTTAGCTTCCCTTTGTAAAACCTGAGTGTTTTGCCAGAAAATAAGCTATCTGGGCAACTTTGTATTATTTGCAAGTATGACAGGCATTGCCTTCCAAGTTTTCATCTGGTCATTAAAGAAGATAGGATCACTTTAAAAAGCATCAGAAAATATTACCACAGCGAATAGAGCAAAGCAGAAGCAGCCTGAAAAAGACCACTTATGATAAAGCAAAGCGAAAAACGAAACAGCCAAAATGCAAGAAAGCAAACAGGCATAACAACGAAAGCCGTATATAAGGCGATAGAATGAGAAACGAGAATCTTTTAAGGCTTATCAAAGGCTGCCACATCCTGCTAAACACACAACTTAAAAAAAAAAAAAAAAGTTCACAGCAGGAAAATTAATTATATTGAAGACAAACTCTATCAGTGAATCCAAACACTTAATTGTGTGAACTTGCATTAACTCTGAAAGCAAATGACAAAGCTCAACCTTATAACTGACAGACATGACAAAGAAATGAGAAAGAGATGTAATATGGAAATGTTAACCAAGGAGATTAAAATATCCCTTACCATCTGAATTTATTTGGTTTATTTTTTAATTTATGTGACAGAGTTTCACTTTTGTTGCCCAGGCTGGAGTGCAGTGGCCCGATCTCAGCTCACTGCAACCTCCGCCTCCTGGGTTCAAGCAATTCTCCTACCTCAGCCTCCCAAATAGCTAGGATTACAGC
This sequence comes from Mandrillus leucophaeus, assembly GCF_000951045.1. Taxonomy (NCBI): domain Eukaryota; kingdom Metazoa; phylum Chordata; class Mammalia; order Primates; family Cercopithecidae; genus Mandrillus; species Mandrillus leucophaeus. The sequence continues at coordinate 4,713,079 of NW_012107697.1, read as the reverse complement.
ATGTGCCGCCACGCCCAGCTAATTTTGCATTTTTAGTAGAGATGGGGTTTCTCCATATTGGTCAGGCTGGTCTCAAACTCCCGACCTCAGGTGATCCACCTGCCTCGGCCTCCCAAAGTGCTGGGATTACAGGCGTGAGCCACTGCGCCTGGCCTATTTGGTTTATTTTAATAGATTTATGTATTTATGTCTATGGATTTATATGCAAGTATCAAGAGATATCAAATCATCTTAATCTTTTTGGTTCTTGGGTTCCAGATAACAAGGGGCATGTTCTGGGCAGAGAGAAATCCATCCCCAAAATGGATCTGAAACTGCTCAATTCCTGAGTTCCAATAGGAATAGTTTAGTAATGAAAGATTCCTTACGATTTTCCTAAACTAAAATAAACACATAAATAAACAAACGAAGCAAAAAGAAATCACCCTACCTTAGAAATTGAAGAATTAGAAAGACTCAAAGGCTGTTTCTTGAAAAAAAGAACCCTAGGTAGCAACTTATCCAATTCCTTGACTTTTAGTCAAAGAAAAGACCCTTCAGGCAGCTGAAACAAAAGCCAAAGTGACATTCCCGGAGATGAAAGGATGCAGGAACGATGGGGGTCCTGGGACCCCTGCCGAAAAACCAAGTGTTAAGAGAAAAACCTATGCATGGTGGAAATAAATTAGTTTCATATTGCAAGTTAAGGACTTGGCCAAGATGATTTTTTCTCTCAACTCAGAGCACATCAAGGCCTAGAATGAAATTCGTCTCCAAAAGTCCATCACTGTAGAGATCATCATAAGGAACAACAAACGTGTGAAAATTGGCAAAGGCTCATTCCAACGGGCAAGTGAAGGACACGTGCACAGACAACGAATGCAGTAAAATGAAAAGGAAGACAACAAAGCCCCAGTTTCTGACCTTCCCTTTTCACTTTGTACCAGGATGACTTGCACTGCCTCAGATGCTAATGTCAATCAACGAACCCACCATCGTGCCTAGGCCCACCCAGGGAAAGCTGTGACTCCTCATCCTCAGCATCCCCCGCATAGCTGGTGGCATCAGCTTTCACTGTCATCCTGGGGGAAACCTTCATTCTTCCTTTCTCCGAATCACCACAACCAAAAAAACCTCACTGGACACTGTTAATAGTACCTCCAATATATTAAGAGGTCACTCTCCCTTTTTCACCTTCACAGTCCCATCAAATTAGCCTCCTAACGGGCACCTGGCTTCCAGTCTCACTTCAGCCTTCTTCTAACCCATTCCCCGCGTGATGAAGTTCAAGTGATCTAAGATATAAACACCCCATCTCTGAAATCTTCAGTGGCTCCCTAGGACCAGCAAAATAAACTCGAAGCACAGGGGTCGCCCCATCCACCTCATGCCTACCTCTCTGCACTCACCTTTGTCCCACTCACAACCACTCTACAGGTCTGTTTTCCTATGCCTCTGAGCCTTGAAATATACATGCTGTCCCCTGTGTCTAGAATGCCCATCATCTGCCACCTTGTCCCACCGTTGTCCAGGCACCATCAATAGGGCTGCCTCTCCTGGCCTGTCCCCACCTCTCCAGGAAGCTGGGCCACCTGCGAACTATGCCAGTTCCTTGGATAACTTCTGCTACTGCCCACACCACACTGTAGGATAGCTGCTGACTTGATGTCCCTCCCACTAGAATCTGTATTGCCAGTCACCGGGCATGGTGGCTTAGGCCCAGCACTTTGGGAGGCCAAGGTGGACAGATCACTTGAGGTCAGGAGTTCAAGACCAGCCTGGCCAACATGGCAAAACGCTGTCTGTACTGAAAATACAAAAATTAGCCAGGCATGGTGGTGCATGCCTGCAATCCCAGCTACTCGGGAGGCTGAGGCAAGAGAATCACATCAGCTCAAAAGGCGGAAGCTGCAGTGAGCTGAGATCCCAGGCTTGGGTTCCCGAGCATTTCCTCCGTCATTGCTCTTGATTCAGTGGTCTGAGGTGAGATCACCAAATTCACATTTCTTATAAGCACTTCCACATGATCCTGCTAAGTCCCATAAATTTTGTAAATACTGAATTAGAGGAATTAAGAGATGACTAGCCTCCACCTCAGATTCTATTCCATCTCTAAATGGTAAGATTCAGTAGGGTTCCAAGCGAGGCTTAGTTTTTAATTGGTTGAGGAAGTCATTATTTTAAGATTAAAAAAAAATGGGACCAGAACAGGGATCAAAGTGGAGGAACTGAGGCATTTGCTGCTTAGGGTCAGGGCTTGGCGGCAGGGAGGCTCTCAGCAGAGAGTGAGAGGAGCTTCCTCTACATTCACCAGGGCAGGGATCAGGCAAGCATGGACGAAGCCCTATCCTGGCAAGGAAGGGAGTGTGACTGGCTAGGACACCTGCTGTCTGCAGCCAGCAGGAGACTGGATGGAGGGGAGGCCCGCAAAGCTGGGATCCCTGAGCTAGAGCAGCACCCAGCCATCAGGGAGGCAGGCTGGTGAGGGGCTGCATAAGCACCATTCCAGCCATGCCCTTCCTAGTCCACTACAGTAGGACAGACCAGCCAGTGGTGGCATTAGCATGCAGCCAGGGACTGAAAAGTGCTGACTGGTCACATGAGGATAACGCTTGCAGAAGCCAGTGTCTCCCTCCATCACTCACTCCAAAGATCCTCCCTGGGTACATCAGAGGACCAAACACCAGGACCCACTGTGTTTGAAAACTACCAACTCCAAACCTGTAGAGTATGCATGCATCACTTCACACTGGGTTCAGATGGCCTTGCGATTATTCCCCGTGTGGCTCAACTATCTCACCAACCATAATTACCCTAAAGGCTAAGAATGAATTTTCTCAATGGGGTGCTAGAGGCAAACCCTCTAACAACACGGCCTCTATGCCCAGTAAGTGCTCACTAAATACTTCCAGAAGAATGAACGCACATACAGAAGAGTTGTGGCTTTCCCCACGGGTGTTTTTAAAGAGTTAAATATGCTTAGGAAACCTATCTAAAATATTTATTTTAGTCATTCAGAAAGTATTTTTATTGGACACGCTCCTGGTATTTAAAACACAGTCAACTTATTAAAAAGAAAGTGACTAACGCAACGGAATGGGTGCACGTGGCAAAGCTCTTGTGGAGAATGTAGTAAGAGCATGGTTACGCAAAAGTACACAGACTCACACACAGGCGTGTGCTGATCCAGAAATGAAGCAGAAGCACCAGAACTGCGCTGTCTGCAGAAATGTGCCCAGGGGGTGAAGAGCTTTCTGACTACTCACGGCAATTGGCCTCGTCCCGGCCATCCTGGCAATCTCGGTGGCCGTCACAGCGCTTCCAGTTGGGAATACACTTCTTTGGTTGGTGGCATTCAAATTCAAATCGGTCGCATCGCCCAAGTTGGGTGGGAGTGGAGGCAGCAGTGACATTTGCTAAAATAAAAGATTTTTAAAGTTCACTTTTTAGTACTGAGGGAGCTGGCCAATAACAGCAACCAATCAATATGCTAGGAGATTATGGTGCTTTAGAAATTACAGTGGGAACCTGAAGACAAATGCAAGTTCCAGACAGAGAACTCAGTAGATACAGACATCTAATGTTGCTTCCTCACAGGATCCCACTAAAGCCACAGCCAAGAGATTGTTTTCAAAGACCTAAATCCATGAGGACGTGGATAATGAGATTTGGGACCTGGAAAGAAGACAGACAGCGGTATGTGACTAAAGAGGCCAGTGAAGGCTGCATCCTACCTTAAGCCGTCACAGGAGAAAGCTCAGAACCAATCAGATCAAAAACACACAGACCTCCAAAAGCTCAGAAACTGGTATCTCCCAACCAGAAGTGAAGAAGAAGGAGTTAAAATAAGGGAACTGACTGAATGATGTTTAAGACGCAGCTACATTCCCTATATCCCCTCCTATCAGTCCCACCAGACAACCGATCCATACGTCACCCCAATAGAAGAATGGAGGGTTGTTGTTTGGCGAGGGTAAAAACAGAGAGTTGTTTAGATAGGCGTAGTTGAGAGCAAGTATATCCTACTGATAAAAGGGGGATTAAACCTACATACGGCAGCCTCAGTCCTCTTCTCCGAGGATCCTAGCAGTAAGGTACTTATTGTCCAGGCAGGAGATCTAATAATCTTCTCTGGGGAAAATGACCAGCTTCAGAGACTAACCCTGAAGTAACCGAGATTCAGAGTTCCCCCATGGTTCCCAGCCATGAACCTCGAAGTTGACAAGCCCACCCACGTGCTCACAATTACTTAGCAGTTCTTTAGTCCCCAGCCTTAAACACAAGCAGAGCAGCAACCAAGGACTCTCTGAGAAAAAGCTTTGACAGGAAAGGCAGAAAGCCAAACAGAGCCCCCAACCCCCAAAAGGCCATTTACAAGTTTTGCAAGAAGAAAACTTCAGAAACAAATATCATTAATGTGTTCAGAAAGAAAGAATATATATTTATCCATGAAAAAAAAAAAAAAAAAAAAAAAACAGGAAACCATAAAAAGGGACAGTGGTAAAAATGGAAAAGCTCTCAAAGTTAAAACCATGATAACAAAAATGAAAAACTCGGCAAAAAGTTGAAATATAAAGTTGAGTAAATCTCCTAGCAAGTTGGGGGTGGGGGGGAAGGGAATGTTAAAAAATATAAAAGATTTTTAAAAAATAAGGAAGAAGACCAGATCAGGAAACAACATATAAATGACAAGAGTTCCAGGAAATAAGAGAAAACAGAGAGGGAAATATCATTAATAAAAATTTCAAGAAAAATTCCTTGAACTAAAACATATAAACTTCCATAATCAAAAAGTGTGCAAGTGTCTACTACATTGGATGGAAAGGGTCTCACAGCAAAGCACATCATTGTGAAATTTTAAAACACTGGTGCCAAAGGGAAGATTCTACAAGCTTCTAGAGGATTAAAAACAGGTCACATATTAAAAAAAAAAAAAAATCAGAATCAAAATGGCTTTTGGATTTCCCAAAAGCTGCTTGAAGGCAGTAGAACAAAACCTTCAAAATTCTGGAGGAAAATTACTTACAGTCTAGCATGCCAAACCTAGCCCAACTATCAATTAAGTCTGAAGACAGAATTAAAACACTTTAAGACAAGCAAGACCTCACACAGGCCTCCCACATGCATTTTCTCAGGCATTTTCCAGAAAATGTGCTCTACTGAAACATGGGATTAAACTAAAGAGAGAAAAACTGGGACACAGAAAACAGGAGTTCCAACAGGAGATGGAGGTAAAAGCAAGTACTGAGGATGATGATGGTGCAACGTCCTAGAAGGCAGTTGTGCCCCAGGTATCCAGGGCAACTAGTACAAACCAGAGCAGCAAAATTCAAGAGACAAACACCTGAGAGCTGTTATCACAGTGTCCTTGGCCACTGCATCGTCATATTCACCTGACAAGGCTACTGAAGGATGCACTCCACCCAAACAAGGGAGTAAACTAAGAAAAAGCAAAACACAAGATCCCAGAAACAAGGAATCTAAACTGGGAGAAAGGCAAAGAGAATTCCAAGGAGGCCATGAAAATTTCAGCATAACAGGCACACAGGAGGACTAGAGAACAATCTGTCCAGAAAGGAGAATCCAAGTTGTTAGAAGAAATATCTCCAAGAGAAAAGCTGAACCTGATACATCCCTGGACATGTTGACCTGTGGAAAGTTATCCTGAGTGGTGACTGAAAGGCAGAAAGCATTGGCAAATGGTACAAAACAGCCTAAGCAAACAAATGAAAAAGCAATTATTAACTTTAGGATATTTTGCCTATTCTACAGTTTTAATTGGATTTTCAAAAGGGCTTTCCCTAAATCCCAGAAACACTCTGCAGAAACACTCTGCAGAAACACAAGGTACACGGAGACAGGTAATAAAAAATAAAAAGGGGGAGAAAGCCAGGCCAAGGCAAATCATGCCACTTATTCCTGGACAAGAAGGGAGGCATCAGAGGGCTCCAATACTGGGGAGGACATGATCGTTCATCAGTATGGGCCTTATCAGAAGAAAACTGAAAGGGGGAGAAATATGAGGCTGATAAACCAGTTAGGAGAGTTCTACACTAAACAAAGAAGATCCAAGAGCTACAGACAACAACGAGTTTAAATTTGTCCCAGCACTGCACACAAAAAAGAAAGTACAAAAGCTGAACAGGATACATAAACAGAGATCTGCTCAACGGATTAGTCAGAATTTGCTAGAGTCTATTAATGTCCTGGTCAGAGTTTTAATAAGCAAAAACAACTTGGAGAGGATAATCAAGTTATTCAATAAATACGTAGGCCTGGAGGGGAAAGGACAGACACAAAGTTTTGTTTCGTTTTTACAATTCATTTTAATTTGAGAAGCATTTAGGGGATACTGACTATTTGCCTATTATTGTAGGAGACACAGAGCAGGACTCAAAGTAGTAGATGGCAAGATCCCCAAACAGGAAATCCACGCAATGGCTATGGAAGCAAAGATCAACACACATGAAATAATTAGGAAGCAATATACAGCAGATCCTAGTTAAGAATCAAAAGGTCAATGGGTAAGTTTAATGAGACTGGAAAAGAGATGGAAATCAGTTCAAGGAATCAGTGAAAGCGCCACAGAGGTGGAGCTTGAAAGGAGAATAATGCCCTATTTGTTCAAAGCAGAAATCCCAAACTTTAGTGAACCTAAGAATCATATGGGGATCTCCTGGGCTCCACCCAAAAATTCTCATTCTACGTTTTTTCTAAACACCCCCGGTGATTCCATTAGGGTGGTCTTTGCACCATATTTTGAGAAGTTCTGATGATATTAACACATCAAGGTCTCTTTTGCTATAAAATCCATGCCTCTGTTTGCACTGACGGATGGTGGGTTTCAGTGATAAGGAAAGTAGGAAGACGAGGTTGAGGATACAGGAGTTTCTGCTGAGAGCAAAACCTTGCTGCAGGTGCACAGGCAGGAAAGAAGCAAGTCTATCTGGAGAAGGTGAGGAACCTAGCTTGGCTGATGTAGGGAATCCAGGGAGGCAAGGAGGAGTCAGCTCATAGAGGGCCTGGAAAATAGAAATTGTCAAAAATTGAGCTTCTAGACAAGAGAACAAGAGGAAACTCAACATGGCAAAAAGACCACCCTAGTAAAACCATCATTTTTAGAATGTTTTATAAAAAAAAAGCATAGAATCAGAATTTCTGGTTGGAACCCAGGAGATCCCTATATGATTTAGCTTCACTAAAGTTTGGGATTTTGATGTTTTTAAACAAGGAAGCCATGGAATGAACATGGTCACAGAAGAAAGGAAACGATCATGCAAAGCATGCAAAACATTATTTGTTCTTCTATTATAACTGAGTTTGAAGTAGACTCCTGTTTAGGAACGATCCTTACCTCTGTTCTGCCTGCAGTTAAGAGCACGCACGAGAAGGGGTTTCAAGGTCTACGCCCGCCTCCAACAACATGGTGACTACAGACCTTCAGCTGCCTCTTTGAGTTTAGCCACTAGATGGCAGTGCTTACCCTTCTTTTAGTTGGACAGGCCAGCCAACTAGCAAGTGGAATTGGGCTCTCTCCCCTGAGAGTTTAACACACACACAAAAAGTGCCACATTAATTCCAATTTGTACTTTCCCACTAAGAAGGCAGCAAAGGTGGCACAACCACAGCCTGGGTGGAAATCAGGGTGGCTGGCCTCTTGCAGGAAGGTCAGAGGCCAGTTATAGAGGATGAGATGCTCCCATTCCAATTTCCTATGCGTCTGTGATCCAGGGAGAAATGCTAGAAATCAGCCTTCCCTGGAGATGCACCATTAGTGACAGGCAACCTGGCCACACAGCGAAGGCCCAGACAGCAGGGCATGAGGCCCGGTTGGGTTGTGCCCAGAGCACACCCCCAGAAGGTCCTCTCCACAACAGCAGGTACCACAGGAGAGGACCTGGGCCAGAACTCACCAAGCGAGGGGCAGGCTTCCTCATCTGAGCCATCTGCACAATCTCGGTACCCGTCGCACACCCAGGTGTCCATCACGCAGGTCCCACTGCTGCAGCGGTAGTAATTGGGCAGACATGTGGAGGGCCCAGGAGTCGAGAAGGGAAGAATATGTGAATCTGAGAAAAACACCAAGCAAGGAAACCCAGAACATTAGAAGCAGAACATTGATCTTAGACCAAATGCATCCCAAACCTAGTGCGGTTGTCCCAGTTTTAGCTGTACCTGCTGAGGGAGGCCAGTGCCAGGCATAGCTCTGAGCAGTGGCTAATCTAGAAATCATGTATAACAGGTTGTCAGAAGAGGCAATATCCTTTTCCCTTTTGGGGAGTAGATTTCCCTTACTTACTATATTTGATTTGGGCTAATAACATTCAGGTAAGTTTGCTTTCGCAGGGGCTGGGGGAAGAAACAGGTGGCTGAGGAGGCACAGCGTGGCTAAGAGAATTCCTACCGAGGTGAAGCATTGTTTTCTAGTTAATTCAACCTCAACTACCCCACGACCTGGTCCAGAGATGAGAATGCCAGAAAGGAGAGGGGCAAGTCTGCATTCCACATGAGTGCTCCTCAAATGCACGGTGGAGCACACAGGACCTGGGGGTTATTAGCCTGCAGATTCTGACTCTAGGTCTGGGGTGAGGTCAGAGATTCTGCATTGCTAACAAGTTCCAAGGAGATGCAGATGCTACTGGTTGCAAACCACACGGTGAGTAGGAAGGCTCTAGACTTCTCACTCTGCCCTGAAAATACAGAATAAACAGCCTGAAAATAGGAGACACCAACCACACTTTTTTCAAAATGAGAAAGAGGAATAGAAAAAATTTGAGTCACTATTCTCACAAAAATATGCCCCCGAAAACACGGAATAAGCCAGGCACACCCTGCAGAGCTGGTGGAATGATTCCGGTGTGCCGTGGTGATGGGGCTGACCCAGGACCCCGGGGTCTCTTACCTCCACAATCCTTCTCATCAGTCCAGTCCCCACAGTCGTTCTCCCTGTCGCATTTCCATCTGTTGGGGATGCAGTGGCCATTCTCACACCGAAACTGGAAGTAGCGGGAGCAGTTCGGGGCTTCTGTGGGGTTTTCTGCGGAGATCAACCACGTCATCAGTCGCTTCCCCTGCACCAGTGTGAACGCGGGGCTCCAACTCTATGCATCCTCCTCCAGACCCAAGTTCCAGGGCAACCCGCGCTTCCCACCCACAGAGAGATAAGGCAGCTTCGTGCACCCAGTGGGCAACAAAAAATACACCTACGACCTAAACAAAACCCCATCTTCCCAGCCCCTAACCCATGTCCCTCTGATCTATACTATATCCTGAGAATGATCACCTGAATTTTAATTCTGACATTTCACTAAAGGAATAAAACAACTATTGATGGTAAGCCAATGGTGACAATAACTATTACACGGTGGCCTGTCACTTTTAAGGGGAGGTCACTCCATAATATTTACCATAATTCCTTATCTACCGTCTTCCTTATACATAATATGGTCTTCCCAACTGCAGAAAGGAAAGGAGATCAAATAAACTTCCCTAGCACCTGCTGGATGCCAGCTGCCCAGTTCAAGACTCAACACCTCGTGTGAGGATTCAGGAACTGGCAGCAACTGCTGCTGAGTTAGGGGAAGGCCAAGTCTGCAGTGGGGGTGTCGGTGAGTGTCCCTGTAACTGCAGGTATCACTGTAACTAGAGGACTAGGATGCGAGGAGGCAGATCTGACATCTTACCGCAGTTGGCTTCATCAGAATAATCGCCGCAATCATCCATCCCGTCGCATTTCCAGATTAAACTGATGCACACTCCATTCTGACACTGGAAACCGAACTCATCACAAACCTTGTGGAACTCAGGATCTTGGGCTACAGAGGAAACAAACATCCATGAAGTCCAGGAATTTCCAGGCTGAGGGGTCGAAGCAGCAGTGCTGCTCAGAAGCAAGGGGGAACAGCAGTGAGTCCTGGCAAGGGACTGTCTGGCTAAAACATACCTTGAAAGCAAAAGCCAAACGTAATCTAAACAGAGCACACTCTGTTAATTAATCCATTCCATGAATCTTTACCGACTCATGTTATGAGCTGAGTTTATCCCCCCAAAAATCATGTGTTTAAGTTCCAACCTCCAGTCTCTCAGAAACAGGACTGTATTTAGAGATAAGGGCTTGAAAGAGGAAAAGTTAGAATGAGGTGATCTGGGTGGCCCGAATTGAATAGGCCTGGTGTCCTTACAGAAGAGGAAATGTAGACACAGATGTGTACAGAGGAAAGACCGTGTGAAGAGCCAGGGAGAAAGCAGCCGTCCACGAGGCCAGGGAGAGAGGAGGAACCCAACCCTGCCGACACCTTGAGCTTGGTCTGCCAGCTTCCAGGCTTGTGAGAAATAAACTTCTGTTGTTTGAGCCACCTGGTCTGCGGTACTTCGCTACATAAGTCCCAGCAAACAAATACAAGAGCTACTCCAACGAGGGCACTGTTTTAAGATAGGGCCATAGCAATGCATAAAACAAGCCCCTGCTCCTGTGAAGCTCAAGCAGCAAAATGAATAGACAGGTCCAAAGCGGGGCGAGTTATGGGAGGACCATCGAAGCAGGGTAAAGGGCTGTGGCAGGCTGGAGGTGCCATCTGATACAGCACTGGCAAGGAAGGCCTCTCACTCTCAGTGACCCTTGAGCCAAGACCCTGGTCACTCGCCATCCTGCCCTTTATACATACACCCACTACTGAAAAGCAGGATTCCTTAAGCAACAAAGGAAAGTCTTTCTCAGAAAAGGCAAGCTTGGACACTCAACCTAGACATGTAAGCTAAATAGAGGTGCAACCCCAGGGTGGCCAAACCCCTCAACACTCATCCAAGACCTGTAAGTTATTAAATAGAGACACAACCCCAGGGTGGCCAAACTCCCGTGCAAGTTCTTTAGTGACCATGAGTTACCTCCCCTGCCTGCCCCAACTCACAGCATCCCGCAAACGCCGCATCCTCATCGGACCCATCGCGGCACTGGATGATTCCGTCACAGACCATGGAGTGGAACAGGCACTGCTGGCGGTTCTTACACACGAAGTCCATGAAGTGCGTACAGAGGGGCTCTGTAAGGGATCCAGAGCAGGGAAGAGGCCATGAGCACCGTGGCTGGCTGGGCCCTCTAGCCCTGGGCAAGTGCATACGGGTACAGATGTGGCTTCAGGAAGCAACAGTAAAAACCACCATTTATTGAGCACTTGTTTTCTGCCAAGCCTAGAGCTAAAGCACTTGACATAAAGTGCATCATTAAACCCTCAAGACAACATTAGGAGAGATTTTATTGTTGCTAATTCAAAATGAGAAAACAAGGGCCATAGCGTTAAGTATGTTGCCAAGAGTACACAGCTGATGAAGATGAAGCCAAAAGTGAAATCCAGAGCTGTCTGGCATCAAACCCCCTGATCTCAAGCATGATTAATATGATACTGACTCTCTAATATGGGGGTAGGCAATTTTTTCTGTAAAGAACTAGTCTAATGGAATGCACTGTGTCCCCCCAAAATTTGTATGTTGGAGCCCTGATTCCCAATTTGACTGTATTTGGAGATAGGACCTTTAAAAAGTAATTAAGGTTAAATGAAAACATAAGAATGGGTCCCCAACTCAATAGAATTAATGTCCTTTGAGAAGAGAGAGACACCAGGAATGCCCACACAGAGAAAGGGCCATGTGAGGACACAGCAAGGAGACCTTCATACTTGAACTGCAACTGGCTGTCTTCAAGGTTTGCAGCCTGACGGCCTTTGGACTTGAACTATAGCCTTAGTGTGTCCCTGGGTCTCCAGCCTGCTGGAGCAAATTTGGGACTTGCCAGCCTCCAAAACTGCATGAACCAATTCCTTAAAATAAGTCTATATATACACATATGCATATCCTATTGGTCCTATTCTTCTGGAGAATCCCAACTAACCCCAACTAACACAACTAGAAAGCAACTATTTCAGGGTTTTCAAGTCATACAGCCTCTGTCACAACTGCTCAAGAGTCCAGTGCCGCAGCATGAGAGCAGCCATATACAATATGTAAACAAATAGTAGCTACTGTATGCCAATCAAACTTCATTTAATAGAGCAGGTTAGGGACTGGATTTTGCCCACAGGCTAGTTGGCCACTCCCTGCACTGATACATTAGCTCTCAATCCGGACTGCACAGAAGAATCACCAGGAGCATCATAAATGTCCCAACACCCCAGCCACACCTACGCTAATTACATCAGAATCTCTGGGGGTAAGGTCCAGGCACCAGAAGGTTTTAAAGCTCCCCAGGTGATTCCCATATGTAATCAAGGATAAGCACCAGTGACCCAAGGCGATCTTTCTGGGTCTAAAGAAAACTGAAGATAAAAAGGGTCACCTGGCCTAACAATGCCTACCCACCCCCCACTCTACCCCCAGTGATACTCAGCAACATTAATAAAACCTATCAAGTAGAAATAAGTGGCTGATTCAAAACAACCGGTCAATTAATAGAACATATTTCAACTAAACAGTATGAACTAATTCACTGAAGTACGAACTAATCCCACCATCGCCCCCAACCCTGCTTCCTTTCTTCCTGCTCTCCTTTAACCAAACCATGTCCCTCTGCCACGATCAGCCTCCAGGAGTCCTAGCCAAGAACTCGGGGATCAACTCAGTTAAAAGCTAACCACAAGCAGGTACTGAGGAAATGAAAGGATTTAGTCCAATATACGCTCTTCACTCACAATCACCAGGCCTGAGTGCGTCCTGGGGGCAAGGAATGAACTCACCGCAGTGCTGTTCATCGGAGCCATCAGAGCAGTCACGCAGACCGTCGCAATGTTTGCTGGATGGGATGCAAGTGCCATTTGGGCAGCGGAATCCGTTGCACTTCTTCTCTGAAAGAGAATTCAACAGTACGGAAGAATGATGAGGAGGAAACGGGCAGGCACTTACACACAGTGCTGGCCAGAGTACACATTGGTACCACCACTGGGGAGGGCAAATTTGGCTATAACTAGCAAAATGACAAATGTATATACACTTTGACCCAGTAATTCTACTTTTGTAGAAATGCATTCTATTTCACAACTGAAAAAAATGATGTAAATAAAAGTTTACGACCTTGTACTTAATGTAAGTACAAGGGTTGCATTACAACACTGTTTGTAATAGACTGAAAACTACCCACAAGTGTTGCATTGCAAAACTGTGTAACAGATTGAAAACAGTGCATCAACAAGAGACTGTTTAATAAATTCCTGTACCCTGGAACACAGACAGCTATAAAGAGATGCAAGAAGTGCTCTATAAAAATTATGCCTTAAACAGTTCTGTGAAAAAAACAAGGTGCAAAGTTAAACATGATGGGTATGAAATAGCACAACAATACAGAGTATACTTACATTTGTTTATATATGCACAAAAATATTCTGAAAAAATATACAACTTGGTTTCCTATTAGGAAAAAGTGGGAACTGGGCAGGTGAGGAGATCAACCTTTAACTCTATACCTTTTTGTATCTTTTCCATTTTGAACATTTCCATTTTTATAAGTGTGTGTGTATGTGTGTGTATATATATATATTTTTTATTTTTATTTTTTTTAAGGCAGAGTCTTGCTCTGTCACCCAACTTGGAGTTCAGTGGCGTGATCACAGTTCACTGCAGCCTCCACCTCCCATGCTCAAGCAATCCTGCCACCTCAGCCTCCTGAGTAGCTGGGACCACAGGCGTGCACCACTACGTCTGGCTAATTTTTGTATTTTTTGTAGAGATGGGGCCTTGCCATGTTGCCCAGGCTGATCTCAAATTCCTGGGCTCAAGCCATCCTCCCACCTCAGCCTCATAAAGTGCTGGGATTACAGGCATGAGGCACCATACCTGACCTAAGTATACTTTTTAGAAGAAAAAGAAAAGCTTCAATGAATAGGAAAAGGACAATATGAATCCTGACTATGAAATCCTAGTTTTATAAAGCTCTTTAAATCACTCACTACCTTAATTCTGGAGGAATTCTAAGGCAAAGCTGTTTTGGAGAAAGTTTGCGTAGAAATGCTAAGAGCCTGAGGTTTCACAACAGTTCCAGGGGAAATTAAACTAGAACTAAAGTATCTTGATCAGAATCTTTAGTACTAGGTCATCCTTTCTTCTGAGCAAAAAGTTACTGCCAGGCATTGGACTTGAAAATCAGTTCTGGCCAGGCGCGGTGGCTCACGCCTATAATCCCAGCACTTTGGGAGGCCGCGGTGGGCAGATCACTTGAACCCAGGAGTTTGAGACCAGCCTGGGCCATATGGCAAAAACTCAATCTTTACAAAAAAATAGAAAAATTAGCTAGGCGTGGTGGTCCACCCCTGCGGTCCCAGTTAGTTTGCGCCCAGAAGGTCAAAGCTGCAGTGAGCCATGATCACACTACTATACTTCAGCCTGGATGACAGCGTGAGACCCTATCTCAAAAAAAAAAAAAAAAAAAAAAGAAAGAAAGAAAATCACTTCTAATGGGGCAGTCATAGATAGCCTTTGAAAACCGAGCTCTGTGTAGAATCGCTCCTTGAGGATTAGGTATAAGCATGAAAATGTGTTTTAATCCGGTAAAAAGTAATCATTTCTGGGAAATTAGCCAAAGGATATCAAACAGAAACAGTAAACAGGCACCACTATTTGGAGAAACGGTTAATGTCACTAGGTAGAAAAAGTATTTTAAAAGAGGTATAAATCAAACCTACGTGAGGCAAACACACACATTACATTAGTGGAAGCAACTAAAAAGATACAAATCTAATATCAAGGGAGACTTGCGGAAACATACAACCTGTTACTAGTAGAGACACATGTGATGGAATCCCTTGGAAATCCAATCTGGTAACAGAGAGACTCAAAAACTGGTCGGAACCTTTCACCTTACAACTCCATACTGAAGAACGCCTCTCAGAAAATATCTCAAGGAAAAATCAGGCCATTTCCAAGGACATGAATAGTGGTACTAGCATAACAGTATAAATCTAAAAACCTCAAACGCCCAACCAGGAAGCAATCAGGTGAACTAGGTTATGGTAGTATAAAGTGAGTACGCATCTTCACGAAAATGCTTACTACAGAAAAATAGAGTTGCATAAACATCTTTACTTGAGGAGTAGAACGTATAACATGTAGACAACTAACATCCTCTGCAAATTTGGAATGTTTGGCAAAAGGATAGAGAACCTTAAAAATATTTGGTTTCAAAAAGCATTTTAATTTGTTTACGTGGCAGCATTTCATATAGTTTGTGTGGGGGGCAAACTGCTTGCCTGCAACTCTTAAGACTATATAGTATACTCTGATACATCATATGGCAATACAACATAGAAAGTAGATGGGCTTATTCAATTTCAGAGTGTAAATATGGGCATAGGAGAACAGCATTTCATCCTCTGGCTCGCTGTTGCCTCCCTGCCTGAGCAGCAGACACTGGGGAGGCTCAGGGAGGGAGCTGGGGAATTTGCATTTACCACAGTTGACTGGATCCTCATCAGAACCATCCTGGCAGTCCGTATCCCCGTCACACGCCCACCGCTGGGGGATGCAGTGCCCGTTTCGGCACTGGAAGTTGGAGGCCTCACAGGTGTGATAGACGGCTGTAACAGAGAAGAGACACACAGTTGCACACCCCTCATCTCCATCCCCAGCCAACTGTCCAAGGGGGTGGGCTGAAAAGAGGTTTGCACGAGGTAGGAATATGGTCTGAACTGTGGGAGCGCCCAGGTTTCTCCTTGGCTGGGAATTGGGCACTGGGGCTGACCTTGCAGTGGAGGGCAGCTCCCTCAATGGGCTTGAGCCGATGGATTTATAAACATGACCCAGGCCACTGCCCAGACACAGATGCACACGTTAAAAAATCACTCGCCCTTCACAACAACCTGTGAGGTAAGTATTATTCCCCTTTCACAAACTAGAAACAGGCTTAGAAAGAATAGGAAACTTAGAGATCATTAAGCAGTAACACCAAGGCAGTCCAAGGCCCAAGCCTGTACTTCTACTATACCCTGGTAGTTTATCTTCTCACCTCAATCCTCTTACTCATCCAGATGCTGAGAAATAAGGAGTGGCAGCCTGTGCTCAGGAGACGGAGTCCTGGACCTGGTGCAGCCACCGTGTGGTGACCTCAAATTCACCAGTCATACAGTGACACCTAAGGGCCCTGCTAAGTTCTGGAAAGCCATACGTTACAATTCTTAAAAAAAAAAAAAAAAAAAAAAAAAAGATTTCAAATGTGAAAAACCTCAGGCCAAAGGAAGAACATAAAAGAATCATCCAAAATCACAAAGAAAGCAGCCCCAAGAACCTGAAATTGTCTTTCTGCAGAGTTGAGAGCAACATCTACCAGCCAATAATATGTGGTGTCCACTATAATCACTAAAAGCAAAAAAGAAGCTAGTGAAACAGAGAGTCACTGTTAAAAATGAACAGCCCCCTCCACACACGTGGGCTGAGGCCACCTGGAAGTCATTTAGAACCATCTCAAAATCTCAGTCAAACACTAGTTCAAATGCATAATATGTGCCTCAAACCCAACCAACACTCCTAATGGTCCTCTCCATCTGATTTCCTCTTCCTCCTCTGAAACAGAAAGCTGTTTGTGTCTGGTTCATTGCTGAATGCAAGCCAGGACTGGCCTTGTTTACAACCAGCATAAAATAACAGAATCTAGATAGATGGGCTCTCTGTTAGTTTAACTGTGTGGACAGGATGACTCCACAACAGAAAAAAACAAAACATACAGAAGTGGGTTGCTGAGAGCAAACTAGAGTTTTCTATTCAACTGAGACAGTTGGCAGTAAGTTGCCCAAGGACTGGGGAAATTGGTTTATGATGTCCTCAGGAATTTTACTGCATTTGAAGCTATTTTTTGCAATGGTCAGAAATCCAAAGAACCTGATTTTTCAAACCCCTTTAAAACAAGCGGTGGCTCATTATCTATGTCTTCCCATCTCTCCAAAGACTAAGGCTGTATTTGGCAGCATGTATATACAACTATAAGAAGTTTCAATATTTACAACCTTTGGCACTCAGAATCCATTAAACATCTTTAAAAACTATACTTATTTCTGATGAGAGGAATAAATGTATCATGCATGTTACATGAGTTTCTGCCCCAGTAACAGCCATCGCCTGGAATACTTTTGATTTATTCATGTCACAAGTCTGACAGCCTTTCAAAAAATCCCTCACCAACACCTTGCTCACATTCATAAAACATAAAGTTGCCTAAACTGATTGCCATGCTAATCTAGTTATTATTCAGCCTCTGCACTGCATTTTTAATTGAAAACCATTTCAGAGTGCTAGTGAAGTTTCCAAATGACAATTCTGGGAGGTATAGCTGAGATCTCCAGATTCTATCACAGAAGCTGAGCTTAGAAAGAGTAATCAGTTTGCACAATTTCATTCAAGTGGCCAAGTATGGCTGGAATGCATAACACATTATCTTTTTCTAGATTGTTCTGTCTTCTTAGTAACTTACAAGCTCTGATTTTGAGTGCCCGGTAAATACTGCATGCTTAATACATAATTTTTTTTTTTAATTACAAGGATGGAAGACATGGACTTTAATCCAGACTGAAGAATTTAGGGAAGAAAAAGAATCCTCTGCATGATAGGATTCATTGTGACTATAAGAATGGTGAGGTTCATGTGGTAAACAATCATGGAAATCTAGTATCAGTTTCTAATATAGGTCAATATCCTACAACTTAATCTTTGACTCAGGCAGAACTTTCCTGATTCATCAAGACCTGCTGGAACACCTGATTAAAAACATTAACCAAACACGGGCAGAGTAGAACGGATGAAATAAGTACTATAACAGGGAAAGTACTGCCTTATTTCTTACAAAGCACTGACTATTAAGAAAAGAATGAGGGCCAGGCACGGTAGCTCACACCTGTAATCCCAGCACTTTGGGAGGCCAAGGCAGATGGATCACTTGAGGCCAGGAGTTCGAGACTAGGCTGGCCAACATGGTGAAACCCGTTCTCTATGAAAAGTGTAACAATTAGCCAGGCCTCCTGGTGCACACCTGTAGTCCCAGCTACTCGGGAGGCTGAGGCAGGAGAATCGCTTGAACCTGGGAGACAGAGGATGCAGTAAGCCAAGATTGCACCACTGCACTCTAGCCTGGGTGACAGAATGAGACCCTGTCTCAAAAAAAAAAAAGAAAGAAAGAAAAAGAAAAAAAAGTGCATGAGAAGGGGACCAGGTGCAGTAGCTCATGCCTGTAATCCCAGCACTTTGAGAGGACAAGATAAGAGGATCACTTGCACCCAGGAGTTCAAGACCAGCCTGGGCAATATGGCAAAACTCCACCTCTACAAAACATACAAAAATTAGCCAGGCATGATGGCACGTGCCTGTAGTCCCAGCTACTCAAGAGGCTAAGGCGGGAAGATGGATTGAGCCCAGGAGGTCAAGGCTACAGTGAGCTGTCATGGCGCCACGGTCCTCCAGCCTGGGAGACGGAACAAAACCCTGTCTCAAAAAATAAATAAATAAAATAAAAAGTAAGTGCATAAAGAAAAAAATGACTATCATCACAATTTGAATGATTGACAGAGAAGAAAAAGCATAAAGTATAAAAAAAGAACACTGAAAAATAAAGGGCAGATTTGAAAAAGAACCAAACAGAAATTCTAGATACAAAACATATACTCACAGAAATAAAAAAAAAATGCTCAATGTATATGTGAAACAGCAGATTAGAGTTAGCTGAAAAGAGAATTGCTGAACTGGAAGATAAATCTAGAGAAGTCGCTCAGATTCTACATAGAGTCATAAAGCAACAGCAAATATAAAAACAGGAGGGAAGAGAACAACAGAATGAGGTAGTCCAATGAATGGCTTAGAGTAACTGCTGAAGACAAGACCAGAGAAAGCAGCCAACAGGTATAGCTGAAGAGTTAGTGGCTGTAACTTCCCAGAGTTGTCTTTTGAAAAATTCTCAGATCTTAAACAAAGTCTCAAGCAGGATAAGTAAAAATAATTCCACACCTAGGTAGGTGAAACTAAGAGCAATATAACCTAAAGGTAATTAGAAAGAAAAGAATGTCTGTTATTGTTTGAACAGACCACTAAGAGCAGAATTCAAATCAACACAAAAGAAGCCAGGAAGAAATGGAAGAATTCTGTGAAAATACAGAAAATTACTAAAAACCTAGAAACCCAGACCCATCTGAATTCAAGATTGAGGATTAAAGATATGTCTATACTAACAAAACCTTAAAAGAGTTTGCCACTCATAGACTCCTGCTGCAAAACCCCTGAAGGATGTGCACTGGTGGAAGACATTAGCAACAAGACACAAAGGTAGCTGGTAATAGCTGTGTGCCTATGCAGAAGAATGGTTATTAAAAAAAAGTAACAATGAAGTTTAGGATTTTTCAATATAAAACTAAAATACTAAATATTTAGTGTTTAAAATACTAGGTATTTTAGTACTGGAACTGTAGGCAGAGATTTGGATCAAATTCTAAAGTCCCCATATATCTAGGAGAGAGGAAAGATGTTAAGAATATACATAAAATGACTACAGGTAATTGTTCTTAAAAGAAAAAAACACACAGAAATCAGATGTATACATTTAAAAACAATAGCGGTGGGTTGAGGCGAATAAAGAAAACAGCCCCATGGAAATTAAAAGTGGGGAAAAGCAAAGCAAAGAGGACACACAGCAGAGAACACATCCAAGCTGATGCCAACAGGAGGTCAGTTACCCTGACCTATTTCTTTTGGCACTGTACCAGCTTAATTTAGTAGGTCTGAAAATGAGGTGTCATGTCACACATCACCATGAGCTCACATCTGACCTCCAGCTATTTTGAGATGACAGAGAAGGTGGATCATCCTTGAAAGGTTTGGAAGAACAGCCCTTGGAACAAGGCTGCAGTTGAGCAGCAAAGACTCTTAAGTTTTCTCCAGTTTGCCTTGCCGGAAGAAAATCAGAGAAAAAAACCCAGGAGTTTATACAAGCTTGCCTACAGAAATGAAGTTATCAATTCATTCTGTAAGACCGGCACACACTGCTGAAACACAAATTTGAATAAGGCAGTTGTGTTAACAAGATGTTCAATCATACTGCAATTTACAAACTGCAATGTCCAAGTGCACCCTTCTAATCTATTAACTAATTATCCATCCAAACCCGAAGCTTCCAAACAGCATTCATGCGTTTCCTGTGCCAATGGCAGCTCCCTTATGGGCCTCGGTTCTTCCTCCCTCTGCAGGCTTATATACAGAGAGAAGCGTTTTCCTGCAGTCTTTTCAGAAGCAGAGGTGAAGACACAGAGGCTGCACCAGAAAGAATATGGGTGGACTTTACAAGCGAACAGGATTTGGTAATATCACAGAATATCCCGTGTGATGTATAAGGCATTTGAAGAGATCCATTCACTTCCTTAAGGCCATTATGAGGTCACCTCTAAACTAAAACGAATGGAGGGAAGCAGTTGCGTAAAATTACTCAATCCACAAAGGTTCTCTGAGCACACACTCTATTACGTGCTGGGCACTGCAGAGAATACAAAAGAGTAAAAGAAGAGGTCATCTCTCTCCTTGGGGAAGCAAGTCTAAGCCAGGCATAATGCACAGTTATTTATCCTTAGGTTTGAGATATAACAGATGTACCTTCTTTGTATTTGCTTTTACCAATTAATAGGCGTGCTTTGAGCCGCCAGATGCCGGGCAGTGTAGGAAGTGCTGGGATACTCTGGGGGCAGAGGAGGTTAAGGCATGAGATTTAAAAGTCCAATAACTCACAAGATTAATGACTGGCTTCAGATAATTGAGAAGCTGACTCAACAATGAATTGCACAATGAAGTCTGAATTATCCAAGTGTAAAAACAGATCTGTCCTTACCATAAAATGTTTAAATGAAACATCTTTATTTCCCTAGTCCAAAATCACTAGAGGAGTTCAAGACAGAACTGAATAACAGCTTCTCGAGGAGGCTGTAGAGCAAATTTACTCAATGAGTCATAAAACCGGTTTTTTATTCCTTGATTTTTGTTTTATTTGACAAATTATAAAGGGGTACAATACAAAGTGATGATTATAAAATGGAATTTGTTTTCCTTTCTCCACAAACTTCCCAACTCCTTGCACTACCTACTGCCCATCACCCCCAGTCTGCCCTGCCCCGTCATAACGTATATGGCCACCATTCATCCACTCATCATAAAAATAATGTAATGAACGTAAGTGAACACAACAAAAGAATTAGAACATTACCCCTACCTTATAGCACCTAGCACTTGCCTTGTATTCATGTTGTTTCCATCTTTACTTTTAATAAAATCTTAGCCAAAATGAGTACAAACACAGTTTACATTTTCATTGTCTGGGGAACTCCCTGATGCTCCATTTAAAAAACATGAACTAGTTCAGTGCTTACTCAAAGTATGGACCCCAGCCGAGGGGCTGGTCTGAAAACTGTTTCACACTGGTCCTGAATAAATAAGAAGCTTGAGCCAGAACATAAATCAACGATATCACTCAGAACACTGTTTAGTCAGTTGCAAGCAGGGTGTTGATTTACATTCTGGCACAGGCTCCTTATCTCATCACAGACCAGCTCTTTGAGAAGCATGAAACTCGTTGATTTCTAAGGTCCAAGCTGATTCTCAGAGCCTAGATCTTCCGATCGTTTAAAGCTATAATGTTAACCACTGCATGAACAGATCAGTGCTGTCAACTGAGTCCAGGAAGTACTGACCGGTACAGTTGGCTTCGTCAGACCAGTCCCTGCAGTCGTTGTCCCCGTCACACACCCAGGAGGAGCGGATGCACATGCCAGAACTGCAATTGTACTCGTCACTCCGGCACTGGTGCATTTCTGCAGGTGAGACCACAAACAGAGAGGTGAGGACAAAAGCTTGTTCAGAGTTTTGTCTCTGGTGTAAAAGCTCTCATAAAGGACGGAGATGGACCCATGATCACCAATGATCCATAGAGACCACGAACGAAGAGACTTTTACCAGGGACATAAGGTCATTTAGCAGCTTTCAGTCAGTGTGCTGCAAATGGGTTACAGGGTGCCACAAATGGCTGAGATTCTGAGATCCTCAGACCCTTAGAGCTGCTTGCCTCTTGACAACAGCATCCTTGTCCATTCATCCCAGTGCTCTCCACATATATTATTGTCTATGCTTGCTATGATGGAAAGAGGTTAGGAAGCAGTGACAGAGGAGGCCAGGGAGCAGAACTTTCAAGAAACAGAGGACTCCTACAGACACAGCCTGTGGTGTGAGAAAAGGAGCACCAAGAGGTCCGCATGCGCTGATCACCGTGAGATGCTCAGTCACAGAGAGTAAAATCAGTGCTGAGCTCCCAAAACGGGGGAAACGTAACTCGGGACTTTCTGTGGGCAGAGCTCCAGGGACATGGGTGGATGCACTGTCTCTAGAAGGGTGGGGGCCTGGTACGAACCAAGCAGTAGAGCTTGACCAAGAAGGGGAAGGAGGCTGCCCTGGCAACAGCCTTCAAAGCTCCTGGGGAGATCATGAAGACAGAATGCTATAGACTGAGCCTATAAACAATAGCAATTTATTTCTCTCGGTTCTGGAGGCTAGGAAAATTCAAATGTTTATACTTCATATGTTGAAACTTCAAATTCGTTATGTTGAAACTTAATCACCAATGTGATATTACTAAGAGATGGGGCCTTTGTGAGGTAATTAAGTCACGGGGGTGGAGGGGGAGCCCTCATGAAAGGTTTAGTGTCCTTATGAAAGAGGTGGGAGGGAGCTGTTCACTTCTTCTGCCACGCTTGTGTACAGAGAGAAGCATTTCCCTGCAGTCCTTCCAGAAGCAGAGGTGCCATCTGACGATGCAGTGAAGGTACCATCTATGAGGAACAGGCCCTCACTAGACAAAAAGTCTGCTGGCACCTCAATCTTGGACCTCCCAGTCTCCAGTACTGTGAGAAACAAAATACTACTGTTTATAAATTACCTATACTAAGTATTTTGTTATCGCAGCCCAAACAGACTATGGCATAGAACTTTCACATGGAGTTTACAGAGCCTCAGAAAACAGGAGCAGCCAAGCGTGGGGCCCGAGGCAGCCATCTCAGTCATTCTCCCCAAGAGGCTTGTTGATGGCAAAGCTGGTAAATCAGATATTGATGAGGAAGAGTTTGGAAACTTACGAAGAGGACCTGCATCAGAGGATGGGGCTAACTGGGACGCTGGGATGAATTCAGGACAAACTAGTAAGAATGGGACATGAACAGAGGATCCGGGGGGCTGAAACTGTTTCACAGTCAAACATGTGCCCCGTACGTGAGCTCGATGATACCCGAAAGAGGGAACCATGTGGAGTTTCCTTCTTACTAGGGCAAAACTAGCCGCACGTTTCAACCTTCTAAGAGTGCTGGGAGAGGAATGGCAGGGATGAAGAGAAAATAGTTGCACATTCCAAGGACATGTTTTCAAGCACTTGAAGAAGGAAAACTGGGAATTTTTAAAAAACCTTCCAAGAGCCAGGCTAGGGGTATTATCTGTGTGGAAGTGGCCTAGGCCGTGCTCTACTGGTTAAATTGTGTTGAGATGATTTACAAGCTGCCTTAGCTCCCCTTATTTCAGCCTCTGTGAGTCAAACCACCTGCTCATAATCAAGCAGGCTGTGTCCATGTGCACAAGCACAGCGTGGCTGGACCTGCCCCCGTGGACAGGGAGAGAGGGCCGAGTAGGGCCTGGCCAACTCATCACCACGTCTGGGTCAGCGTCTGGCCTCCGCTCTCACTTCCCTCTCATGCCTCAATCTGGCACACCATGCTGATTGCATAACGTCTCCTTTGGTGGTCAGCAACTATGAGTCTGGGACCGAAGACTGTTAACTAACATAGGTCTCATGAAACTGACACGGAGGTACTGTGCAACAGAAATAGTGCAGGGTTAGAAAACAGGAGACATGGATTCCAGTTCCCCATTCTGACACAACTAATTGTGTTACCTTGAATAAGCCCCCTGACCTCAACAGACCTCAGTCACTCTAGAAAGTAGAAATTAAAAGGATTGGACCAGAGAATCTCTATCATTCCTTGGAATTGTAACCCACTGTTTTTCTAAATATAAAAATGTCCATTCAGAAAACAGATGCTCACTCAATGCCTATACCATCTGCTGACTTCTAATAATAACAGAGTTGAATGAATTAAATTGGTTAAAAAAAAAAGAACAGTTCACAGAGGTGCAGATCTGTGTCTTCAGCGGGCTAATCTCACACACACTCAGACATGTGGGCCAAGCCTGTAGCGCTGTTAATAACTCCCTGAATTCATTCAGAAATTTACTTCCTTATCATCACCTTTTGTCCTTGTAGCATTTCTCCAAGGCAAAGCAGGGTCCATTTCTCCATTTTTCAGATTAGAAAACAAAGGCTAATCTAAGAGTAAGTGACAGGAGCTGAGTCTCCACTCCATCTTTTCCGACCATGAATCATGAGGGTTCAGTTCTGCTGGAGACGCTTGATCCAGAGACCCTAGATTCCCATTCACTTTGGATCAAGTGTCTCCAGCAGAACTGAATCCCCATGAAAAGCAGAAAACAAGCTCTTTAAGAATGGAAGAGAGAAATTACTCAACCCCACCATGTGGATGGAGAAAGCCATTCAGCTAGAATATCATAAATCCTGAGATGGCGATCAGAAAACCAGTACACACCAGTACAGCCCTGTGAGGGAGCACGATGACCCCTCTCCGGAGCAGGGTTTCAGGATGTGGCGTCCCCTTACCACAATGACTTTCATCACTGTTGTCTCCACAGTCATCCTCCAGGTCACATTTATAGGAGAGTGGGATACAAGTCCCAGACTCCTGGCAACGAAACTGGGTGTCCAGGTCACAGATAGTGGTAGCTAAAATGGGAGAGAAAGATGATATACTCCTTAGGTACAATTAACTTCCCACAAATGTAAATATCCTACTGGAAAGCCAATTAAAAAATAGAAGAAAGCAGATATTAATTGTAGCAACAGAAATTAAACCTAGACTTACAGAAGAAATAAATTGCATGAGAGCCTGAAATTTACAACCAAGAGAGATAAGGGTATATCTTTCTGTGGACAGCTTCC
Organism: Mandrillus leucophaeus; assembly: GCF_000951045.1. Taxonomy (NCBI): domain Eukaryota; kingdom Metazoa; phylum Chordata; class Mammalia; order Primates; family Cercopithecidae; genus Mandrillus; species Mandrillus leucophaeus. Next base: position 4,688,058 of record NW_012107697.1, on the reverse strand, counting down.
AGATTGGAATAGGACTGGGAAAAGTGAGAAGCTGTCATCTGTTGGGGAGAGAGAGTGACAGGCTAGATTACCTCCTAAGATCCCTTCAGACGTGAAAAGTGTCTTCCTAAATAAGTGGCAGAAATACCTTTATCTACAAAACTACCTTTAGAGAAGCTCAATTTCACCCAAGAAGTTAGCACTTCACTGGACAGATGGTAAAGGCAACACGGAGGTAGAATTCCACAGTAGGAACAGAGGCTCTGTCTGTAGTCGGTCAAGACTGGGCATCAAATCCTGGCTCTACCTCTTCCTGGGGAAATTAATTTTAATCTCCCTATGGCTCAGTTTTTGCAACAGTAACATTGGGTAAGATAACATGTCCAAGTGTTTGAGATCACAGTCAGAGAGACTAGATTTGTTTTTTTGTTTTTTTGAGATGGAGTCTTGCTCTGTTGCCCAGGCAGGAGTACAGTGGTGCAATCTCGGCTCACTACAACCTCCACCTCCCAGGTTCAAGTGATTTCTCCTGCCTCAGCCTCCCAAGTAGCTGGGATTACAGGCACCCACCACCAGCCCCAGTTAATTTTTGTATTTTTAGTGCAGACAGGGTTTCGTCACATTGGCCAGGCTGGTCTCGAACTCCTGGCCTCAAGTGATCTGCCTGCATCGGCCTCCCAAAGTGCTGGGATTATAGGCATGAGCCACCGGGCCCAGTCAGAAAGACTAGATTTGCAGTGAATCTGCTACCTACAACTAACTTAATCTACCTTTACCTGGTAGCATTATTATGAAGACAAATCAGGGAACAAGTTTGGAACCAGAGCCTATTAAATAGGATGTAAATATAATGGGCTCTAAACAAATGTCACTTCTCTTCCTCATCATTCCTCACGTCCTTCTGGCATTAGAATGGATATAGAATTAGATTTTTCTTCCTCTCCTAAGTAGATATTTCCTGTGCTTAAGCACAATCCCTGGCACCCCGTGAAACACCCTCCAGGAAAGGCGAGGGGAAGGCAGGCTGCTCTCAGGAGCAGTGAAAGGCTGACCCAGGAGGTAAAATGTGGCAGAACAGAATCCTGGCACGGGGGAGGGGTTATCATGCACGAAATGCCAAATAGCAATGCTGCCGTTAGACATCCTGGCAGCTCTTATTTGAGGCTCCATTTCTTCTCTGTAATTGAGCTCGTGGTGGGAGGCAGGGGATGAATGCAAAATGACAAGACTGCAGGGATTCACGTCAAAACCCTGAGTGCCTGACAGCCACCCAGCTGGAGGAATCTGTGTAAGAGGGAGGGAAACCCACTGACAACACCCTCCTGCATCCCTGTGTCCCCCCTCCTCCACTGCTCCCTGGCGGCTGGCGGGGTGCCTCACTTAACTCCCCACATGGCAGTACTCAGTCACGGCGGTCCCTCTTCTGCAGCCCTGCTTAGAAACAGGGAACCTCTCTCCTCCACACGCAACCTCCTTGATGAGGGACACACGTGTGCAGGCACAGATAAGCCCCTCTCTCCATTCCCAGGCTCTGAGTTTTAAATCCTTCTGGTTCCTCCTCTCCACACCTCAGCTCCATCTGACGTGTGTAGATCTGAGCCAGGTGAACTAGGGAGATGACAGAACAGAAAGCAGGTCTCGGGGTCTCCGGAAAGTGAATCCCAGTTGACATTCACACCAAGCTGGGAGGAGGGCAGGGCCAGCTCCATACTTCATGCGTAACTGTGCAGTCTGCAACAGAGCTCAGGGGCTGGGTGGGAGGAAGCCACTGGGGGCAGCAGGTGCCTCCCAAAAGATGCAGGTCTTCATTCCTCTCAAAACTCGGAGCCAATACAAGATTCAGCCTGTCCATTTAGTAGAAACCAAGCCCAAGGGCACAAGGAGGAATGCTGGGCCGCCTGCGTCCCTCACTTGGATATGAGGTCATCTGGTTTGTATCTCACTGCTTCCACTGTGCCTAATTATGTCTGGGCAATTTCCTTGCAACTTGTTAATTCTAAGAAGCATCTTCTATCCCACCCAGATATGTAATAAACTCCTTTCCGTTACCTGCTGCAATGCTGTTGATAAGCATTAATGTTTTTAAAGAGCTTTGGCTATTCCCCCACAAATATCACACCTTCCCGCAACTCTGGTAGACAGAGGAGGCTTTATAGGCCTTATTTTTTGCAGAAAAGACACAGAGAGGCTAGTGCTTTCCCAAATCTGCCATTCCGCAAATAAGCTCTTCTCCCTCGGTGTGAAAGGCATCCTCTGAAGCCAAGGGAAAACGATTAAGGAAAGGCTTTGTGAATAACCCTCTATCAGTCAAAAGGGGGAGTCTGTAGGATTGCAGGGCCCAGATGTGTTTAATGAGCTGGATATTTCTCAAGTTGCTTTCTGGGTGAAGTGGCAGGGGAGCCAGGCACAGGCCCCATGGATGACTGGCTAAATGAGTATCTAGAGCTGCCCATTAATCTGTTCTTACAGTACAAATGGGTAAATGAGCCCCTGGGTTGCCAAAGGTAAAATATTTAAAAGAGAAGCTTCTGACTTGGTTCCTGCTTCTGGTCTCTCTCCATCAAACGCATTCTGCCGAGTCACTCCTTATCCTTCCAAAGATGAACTTTTATCACATCACATCAGTGGTTCCCAACTGCGTCTCCCATAAAGTCCACAAAGCCCTTGCTGCCCTGGGCCCCACCCATTCATCCAACTTCACCTTGGCCCCTGTGCCCATGCCCATTCCCCATAACTCAAACCAGTTTCCCGGCCACGCCAGCTTCCCCACATGCTGCTCTCTTGCCTGTGAATTGATTCCCTCCACCTCTGCTTGGCTCACCCCAGACACTTTCCAGAGCTCTTTGCTAGGGCCTGCCCAAGTTTGCTTTGGGTGCCCATCCTACATGAACATGACACTTCCCCATCGCAGTGCCCATCGCTCTACTATAACTGCCTATTTTTCTGACTCCTACTTCAGACTGTGAACTCCGTTTCCACCTTGATCAGCAATATACGTGCAGGCCCAGTACACAGCCTGGAACACAGGGTGTATAGCAACTGCTCGTTGAGTGAATGCATGACTAACAAAAGGGCAAATCATTTCCTTATAAGATGATGTCGAAGCTATTAGAAATTAAGTGAAGAAAAGATAGTGAACATTTGTGGTTCATAAACTATCTGTTATTTGTGATTGTTTGGTTTTCTTTAACTTCTGCTAACCACAGTCTTATACTTTAGAAGTCAGACCTTAAAAGTTATACAGCTCAAAGATGACATTTACATGGCAGGTACACCAATGGCCCCACACTGTAGGCCAAGCTATGCATTACTAACCAATGAAAACAATCTCTCTTGAGCCTGGTAGGTAGCCAGCATCGACTAACTGGAGTAAATACTCATTTCCCATCCCTAAAAAGGCTGAATATTGAATTTTCAAATCAAAGAATATCACGTGTTTACTCACCCAAGTCACCAGTTTTATTACAGAGCCACAGCCAAGACTAGAGCCCAGATTGCCAAATCAGTTCAGTTTCAGCCATGTGATGTTTATTTATAAATCTCTTGTAATGAGTGGTACTTCTGGGGTGGTTAAATACATATTATGTATATAATATTAATCCTATATATCTAATACCTACCTGTATGTGGAAATATGTTTTCTCTGTCATCCAAGCCCCATCCACTTAGACGGGCATCACCAATCATGGGTGGCCCTCACCCTAGACCTTAGGCCCTCAGCCTGGGAAGAGCCCACCAGGCTTCTGAGTAATGGCAAATGCTTAATGTCCAACCCAGAAGACTCACGGCAGTTTCTCTCATCGCTCATGTCTCCACAGTCGTTGTCGAAGTCACACCACCAGATGCTGTTGATACAGTTCCCATTGCTGCAGCGATACTGGTTGCGGAGACAGGTGTTCTCTACCCATCAGAGTGCGGCAGGGGAGGAAATGAAACCAATATTATTCTCACTGCTGGACCACAGGACTTTCTCTTTGGCGTTTCCCTTCCTTTAGTAACATGGTGGTAAAGGGGGAGGAGGAACACCAAGCACACATGTATACAGGGAAGGAAATGTCCCATACTAGCCTCTTGCTTTCCTCTTTTAGTTAAAATCAAAGGAGAGAAGGCTTGCTGGAAGAAATGCTTAGGAAGGATAACCATGACACCAATTGAGTCTATTGGGTAGTGAATAGAGTACATCAACATTACAAAATACTAATTACACACAGAACTCCTTAATGGACCGTGTCTACACAGTATTAAAACAGACAGATTCAATATATCTATAGGTATGTTTATATATATATGGTTATATATATCCATATATATTCTATCTATCAAGCAAATGAGTTACGAAGATTTTCTCAATACTCGGAGACTTTTTTCTGTCCCATGACTACTTTAAAGCAAGCAATTAAAATTCCTTACAGAAAAAAATGTATTGTTTGGCAAACTGCATCGACGACATGTGATGACTGGTCTCTTATTTGGATAATCAAAGGCATTCTAATGGGAAATATGGAGTAGCTTTCTTCCCCTTCTCTTGGAATTTAGTGTTGATTTTATTTCTTTCCAAACAGTTTTAAGATTGTATCCACAGCCTGAAAGAAAGTTTCTTGTTTCTAAGAAAGAAAGGCTCATCGTTTTTCTGTTTATATTTCTTAAGGAAGACTGACTAAAAGGCTTGTATTGTGTGTTTCACTGCCTTGGACGTGGGCTGCTATGAGAAGCAGGGGTAGGATTACAAAGCAAATAGAGTAGGCACGGTGGCTCACGGCTGTGATCCCAGCTCCTTGAGAGGCAGAGGAGGGAGGATCCCTTGAGCCTAGACGTTCAAGACCGGACTGGACAACAAAGTGAGACCTCACCCCTGTAAAAGAAATTAGCCGGACTCGTGCCGGGAGTCCTAGCTTCATGGGAAGCTGAGACAGGAGGATCCCTTAAGCCCAGGAGTTTGAGTTGAGGCTGCAGTGAGCGTGAATGTGCCAGCCTGGGCAATAGCAAGACCCTGTCTCTTTCCTGTCTCTTTAAAATGTTTAAAAAAAAAAAAAAAAAAAAAAGGCAAATAAAATCACAGATAAGGAAAAGCAGAAATTCTGGCCATCAATCCATGTACTTCATGGCAAGGTGCCCTTGCAGGGCTTCACCCCACTCACAGAAACATGAAGCTGGAGGGTAGGGAAGTGGTGAGGGTAAAGATTACACAGGAAGGAAAAATTTTTAAATTTCGGAGGAAAGAAATTTTAAATTTCTATATTCAAATTCAGAGGGGGAGTGGGCGTAAGGCTGCTATCGCCACTTGGTCACGGCATGAAAGTCTAGACTCAAAGCGCTTTGCAAACATTGGTCTGAAAGTTCAGGACACGCTGGGCTAGGCTGTGGTGAGAGGATGGACAACCGTTAGGTGAGAGTAAGTCAACCCGGAAGGAGTCACCCTGGTTATTTTTCCCAGTCAGGCTGGTCCAGCTTATGCAAAACAGGAAAAGGTAAGAAACCTGGATGTGAGGGATGGGTGAGGAAAGGAAGAAGCAAAAGAATAAAAAGGGAGACCCTGAAGAAAGCCTGTGCCACCTGACATGAAACCAAAAACCACAACTACTCCTTAGAAAGGCACAGCGTAGGCCTGTTCTGAATGAGGCCTGAAGGGCCTCTTTGACCCTTACCAGGCCTTAGAACCCAAACCAGTATTCTTGTAAGTATCTGCTACGTTTGATTTTTACCTTGGACTTTTTCCAATAACGGGAAAAGGTCAGGAAACAGAGAGCTATCCCTCCCACCCCTGGCGGGGGAGCAGGAAACAAAGGAAGGAGGATGACAGGCAAAAAAGAAAAAGGGAAGCACCTTCTTTGACACAGGTATTGTTCTTGAGCTGATAGCCCTGAGGGCAGTCACACATCAGGTCCCCTGACGGAAGCACGCTGCTGGACACACCCTCTGGACACCTGCAGCTTCTACTGTTGTTGGCCTTGGGCAGGCACAGCAGGCTGCACGGCCTGGGCACACAGGCATTGCTTCCTGGAGGGCAGACAAACAGCAGCAGGCAGGTTAATACACACCATGAGAGAGGTACCGAATACATAAAGGAGACCCACTGTAACCTCCTCGTCTTACGGAAAGGACAGCGGGAAGTTCTAAAGGGTCAAGGGGCAAGCTCTGGGGGGCCTACTGTGCCGAAACCTTCTGCTCAGTATAACCAGTGACTTGCATCCTGTCTTCAGCCAGATCAGACTGCCCCAGAGCCAAGCCAGGCAGCAGTGTTCCTCCTGGGAATTTGGAATTGGGTTACTGAAAGACAAGAAAGCAACCAAGGAACTGGAGCCAGGGAAAGGGTCATAGAATGTGGGTGTTGAAGTGGCACATGGCAAGCCAAAACTGTGTGGAAGTCGTAACTCTGGGTATGCAGATAAGCTCAGTCTGCAGACAGTCAGGAGACTAAAAGAGACTTACGGAGATGCCAGGCATGGCAGCATGCACCTGTAGCCCCAGCTACCCAGGAGGCTGAGGCAGGAGGATCGCTCGAGCCTGGGAGCTCGAATCCAGCCTGGGCAATATAGCAAGATCCTATCCCTTAATTTTTTTTTTTTAAATTGAAAAAAGAATCAGAATGTCTTTGGATTTCTCAATCACAACACTGGTGGCTATAATATAGTTGAACACTGCCTTGAAAATTCTGAATAAATTGTTTTTTTAAAAGAAACTTATGGAGAGAAGAGGCCTAACGAGAGGGAAAGAGAAAGAACAGCTCCAGTCCCCATGAGGCTCTCCTAGACTTCCATCTTTGGGCTCCTTTAGTCATTCCATAAAACCATTCACTTGAGCTAGCTTGGGTGGGTTTCTGCTCCTTAGCGCCCCAAAGGCCTTAATTAAAACATACACCTGATTAATGGTGAACCCAGGACAAAAATCCAGGCCTCCCCTTCTCAATTCCTTTGTGCCACAGTGCAGCTCAAGAGCTAAATGAGGAGCCAACCACAGTACTCACCAATCACTGCTGTGCAATGAGTTCATATAAGGACTAGTGCATGATGATCTAGCCCACTCCTGCCAATCTTTTCTCTGGTTCAGCTTACCAAAGGTAGCACCAGAGAGAGTTGGTAAAATCCATCACTGCACTCTTGAGAAGGAGCCTTTGTGGATGAACAAAGGTGGCAAAAGTGCCATCCCATCCCCTACGTCATTCCAGGGATGGCGGGTAAGAGGATATATAAACCATTTTATAACAATCTGAAACATGATACAACTATGGGGTCACAGAAACTGTGAAATCATGTTTTCTCTTTTGACTGCAATTATTAATCATGAAAATGGGGAAAATGAACACAAAAACTTAGATAGAACTCAACTGCTAATTCTTCATTTGTGCTATGTCATGGACAGAGACACCCTCCCACACATCAGCACCATATCCAAATCATCTGCTGCCATCCAGCCAAGCGTTCATCTAAGTCATGCGTATCCTGGCCTACAGGTTAGACGAAGTTCATTAATGGCAATCAGTATCAATATGGATAATATACTCAGTAGCTTTGGGTGTGTGGGCACCTCATTGGTTAGTTTACATTATGAATAAAAATAAAAATCACAACGCTATGGCAACAATGTTATTATGATGCCAAGGAAAAGAGTAAGAGGTATTACCAAAGAGAGAAAACATACACATCCAGAGGAAGGGAAGTCCATATGATGAAACATTCCAAAAGGTTCAGTAAATAATCAATCATAACAGCTTAATTACCATAGCAGCATAGCAGACTAACCAGGTGACTACAGCAGAAGCCCCCGACATCCCTTCACTCTGATCTATTAGTGGGCACAGACTGCTCCTTTAGTTCAAAGGTACAGGCCACTGGCTACAAGAGGGAATGCAGAATTGACACAGAGCCACCACTCATGAGAAACAACTCAAACAAGGATGTGGGAACATGTGTTTTGTATTCAAAGGACAATATATCACTCAATGTTCCAAGATCCTGAACAATAACAGAATATGATGTTATCTTAAAATACTCTATGACTGGCTGGGTGCAGTGGCTCACACCTGTAATCCCAGCCCTTTGGGAGGCCGAGGTGGGAGGATCACTGGAGCCCAGGAGTTCGAGACCACGCTAAGCAACATAGTGAAGACCGTCTCTACAAAAAAAGTAAACACAATTAGCTGGGTACACATCTGTGATCCCAGCCACTCCAGAGGCTGAAGTGGGAGGATCGTTTAAGCCCAGGAGGCAGAGGCTGCAGTTCGCTGAGATAGCACCACTGCACTCCAGCCTGGGCAACAGAGCCACAGCCTGTCTCAAAAACAAACAAAACAAACAAATAAAAAATCTGCTCTACTACAGGATGATTTTTTCCACAGGGATCGTGTCTGTAAAATAACGTAACTAACATTTTCATATGCAGAGCAAATATTCCTATCCAAACAAGCAAGAGCTAAGAGCAGAGAACTCAAAATGGGGTATCATATTTCAGGAGGCTGATCTAGGCAGAGATGTATGAAACTGTACTCTGAGGCAGTAACCAGGGACAAATTCCAAACCAAGCCAACCAGGTCACTGATCATGAGAGGCAGGCAGGGCAGGAATGTCTAGGCTGGTAGGAAGCCAGAGAATGGAAAACGGGAGAGCTGCATCAGAGAGAAGCTGGAAGAAGATGGAACTCCTATGATGGCAATTCCACCACAGCCACAGACCCTTTATACAGGATGCCAACTGTCTTGAGTAGACCAAGCAATATGAAAACCGTGATCTCAATGTGAAGAGCGGACAAGTGAGAGCAATCGTCTTCAAAGACATTCCCTTAGAAGATCAAACACGTAGTCCCGTGACGTCTTCACTGGCCATGTTCAGAACATTTTCACATTTCCTCTTTGGAAAATTCCTCCAGGAATACTTTAGGAGCCAAAAATGTCATCATCTCAAGTATCTATACACTTCGCAATTATCAAAATCAAATCTACCTCAAATAATAAATACGTACCCTCATTACAGATATTTAAAAGCACGTACTTACTGCAGGCTCTAAAGGAGAATTCCAAAACTTCGAAAGAATTCCAAAGCTCCAAGAGCCATTGCAGGAGCAACTGAATACATCAACAATCTTGTAAAGTAACCTCTTTAAAGAAAAAACACACTTTACAAAGAATAGATTCCAGTAATACCATTTAAAAACCAGCTAGTGGTCAGGCACAGGGGCTCATACCTGTAAATCCTAGCACTTTGGGAGGCCAGGGTGGGCAGACTGCCTAAGCTCAGGAGTTCGAGACCAGCCTGGGCAATATGGTGAAACCCAATCTCTACTAAAATACAAAAAATTAGCCAGGCATGGTGACACGTGCCTTTAGTGCCAGCTACTTAGGAAGCTGAGGCACAAGAATTGCTTGAACCCAGGAGGCAGAGGTTGCAGTGAGCCGAGATCACGCCACTGCACTCCAGCTGGGGCAACAGAGTGAGACTCTGTCTCCAAAAAAACTAAATACATAAAAATAAAAAATAAAAACCAGCTAGCTATAAAGGAAAAATGCATTTTTTGTTATCTGTTTATAACCAAATATTTCAAATTGATAAATGTTGCAATTGAACAACATTTTAATCAGGAACAATCATCAGTGAAAATCTAGAACAGGACTTCTGAACTGCTGTCACACTACCAGGGCACTGCTATTCCAGCAACACATGGCAGAGGGAGCACAGCCTGGTGCTTTTATCCAAGTTCAAGCTTTGACGTCAACCGAGCCACAGTGCAAATTCTTACCACTTACTAAGAGTGTGACCTACTCAAGTTACTAAACCAGACTTTCATATTGTCATCTATAAAGTGGAAATATTAACAGTACATATGGAAATCTTTGGAAAGACGAAGTGAGGTTATACAAGCCCACAAAGCATATTACTGTGGTACTTACAACACAGCAACCCCTCAATAAATGTCGTTACTATCAATTATTATTATTTAACACTTGGTTAATATAGTAGTCCCCACTTATTCCAAAGTCCCCAATTCCAGGACCCCCAGGTGACGCCTGAAACTGCAGATAGGACCAAACCCTATAAATACTGTGCATGAATTTACTTTTCCTTCTTTACAATTTCAGAGATAGAAGGTTCGTTCTTACAGCAGATCTTAGCAAACTCAGTGTAAGATTTTTTTCCTCCCTTATTAAGTCTAGAACTTTCACCCTTTCCCTAAAGGAATCACTTTACGACCTCTCTTCGGCATATCCACATTACTAGAATCACTACTCTTGAGATATAGGGTCATCATGAAGTAAAATAAGGGTTCCTTGCACACAAGCACTGCAATACTTTGACACCCTGATAACTCAGCCAGCTCCTAAAGGGACTAATGAGCCGGCAGCATCAACAGCATGAGACACTGGACAAAGGGAGGATTCACATCCCAGGTGGAACAGGGAGGGGACAGTGCAAGATTTCATCATACTATTCAGAACAGCAAGCAATTTAACTCTTATACATTATTTATTTCTGGAATTTTCTATATATATTTTTGGACAGTGGTTGACTGCAGGTAGCTGAAATCACAGAAAGCAAAATGGCAAATAAGTAGGAGACTACTGTAGAAAGTCCTGAATATATTAGGAGGAGACAACAAAAATAATAAAGATGGACAGGAGTTCCCAACACACACCATGGATCTGTAATACAGTGTCCAAAAAAGCAAGTATCTTCTCAGTTCCAGAAAAGCAAGCAGGTTAGAGCAGAGTTCAAGGCCAAAAGGTGTGGAGTGCTCACAGACAGTGCTGACAGCCAGACACCACTGCAGAAGTTTTGATTTGACCCGCACTGGGCTGCAGAGAAACACAAAAACATCTTTCTCCAGCCCTGCGTTAGGAGGCAGGAGGTCTTCTGGAAGTATCCTGCTCACAACCACAGGGGAATAAGAGAGAACCCCAAAGGCAAACAGAGAAAGGAGCAGAGAGGCGAAAACTGGCCATGGCCAAAGGGACGGTCACAGCCGCCTCTGCACAGGTCCAGGTCTGTGTTCTACTCACCAACACAGATCTCCCCCAAAACATTTTTTTTTTTTTTTGAGACAGGGTCTCACTCTGTCACCCAGGATGGAGTGCAGCAGCACAATCTCGGCTAAACTGCAACCTCAACCTCCCGAGGTCAGGTGACCCTCACACCTCCACCTCCCGAGTAGCTGAGACTACAGATGCGCGCCACTATGCCTTGCTAATACATAGCTCCCTTTTAAACCAGCCTGTCATCTATCCAGACCTCACTCTGGGCCCCAAAATGACTCTGGCTAGCTTAAATGAAGATGACTCTTTGAGGCATGAAAGGGAAATTACACCTAAGATGAGGATTGTAGGCCTGTCTGTCTGGCACCAAGACACCATGTTTGCACGTGCTGAGACCACAGACTCCCTCCTCCCCCACTGCTCCCCAGTCACGGGTATGACTGCCTGTGTCAGCCGTGCTCAAGTTATTGGGATGAAGTGGACAGTCAAGACTGGGAAGTGAGTTGTGACCGGGTAACCACTGGCTTCATCTGCACACAGTGTTTCAGAAGCTCCTGTGTGCACATCAAACACATGCTTACAAGCACTTGTGAAAATGAAGACCCACTGGACTAAGGGGTAACGTGGAGAAATGCTAAAAATCCACTTGGAGAAATGCTAGAAACCCACTCTGCTAGCTAGCAAGTCAGATCAGTAGGGGTGGATGTCCTCCATCAAACAAAGGCCTGAAGATTTCAGTCACTGGAGCTGAGAAGCAAGATTCCTTCAACTCTCCTTATTTCAAAACAGGTGCCTCCTCTAAGAAAGAATGTGACTTCTCCATTTAGTGGCAGAATTGCAACAAAAGGCCAGCTCCTAAACTAGTGAGGATACTTTGGGAAAGCTAATTGATATCTGAGATTTAATTCCCTAATCTATAAACCATGGATCATAACACCAGCCTTCCCTACCTCACAGGTCAGTGGTGAAGTCATAACAAATAATATCGTCTTACATTTGTAAGACACTTTATAGTTTTCTCAGGGTGTTCTCATGCTATCTTCACAATCCCAAGAGGATAACAATGATATCTATAACGATATTATTTCCCCTGTCAATTTTCTCTTCGTATAGGGTCAGCCAAGAACCATACAACAATATCAACATTCCAGCTAAGAACAGAAAACTTAGCAGTTTGTCAATAAAGGAGAATCAGCAAACCCAGGATGCCATTTAATCCTGCTGAGATAAAGAGGGAAATTCTTAAAGGGACTATTCTTCTTGGTAATCCTCTGATCTTTCTCCTCTAGAATCAATCGTAAGGCTGGGAGATAAGCAAAATTAAAGAGCAGTCATGAAATGATAAAGGCTTTCCATTGAATAGTCTCAGACTCCAGGACTAGCAGGTCAAAGCCTCATAGCAGTTCTTGAAGCCTCACCCGATAGATCTCTCAAACAGCTCCTGTCTGCACTCACTGCAATTCTTCCCCTTCCTTTTCATCCCTTATTCTTTCAACAAATATGAATTGAGCACCGACAAAGTGCTAGACACTGGTAAGACTATCGGGGAATAAAACAGACAATCTCTTTCTTCATGGGGTTTAGAGTTTCATGGTGGGAAAAATTAATTAAAACAACACCTAACTACACAGCGCCATTCCAGCAGAGGTAGGTATGGGCAATGAGCAATAGGTCATCTGGGCAACCAGAGAACAAGCAAGAGGCCCTGGCGGGAAGCAGCAACGATCTCAGCACCCAGCCCAGAGTCTCTTCCTGCAAGTGTGCCAAACAGGGATTAAGCACATGTTGGGACTCTCCCAGCTGCAACAGAAGCCACGCCACCAATCAGTCAGGGGCCAAGGGCAGGAGGAGGGTGTAATTACCCACCAAGCACCAACACTCTAGGCAGGCAACAACATGCTGTCTTCCAGCTGTGTGTGTATCGTTAGAAAAGAAATTAAGATGTCATTAGGAAGAAATTAAATAATGTGCATGTTGTCGTGACAACAAAGACGCAGGCTGCCAGCTCCTGCTCTGAGCAGATTGGCCACACGCAGCCCCTTTCCTGAGATCAACTCTACAGAGACAACAGAAGAGACTCTGCCTTACCGGTGTTCTTCCCCTTGTAGAAAATCTTCATGTCCATGAGCCCCGTGAGCTGGTGCGCCAGAATCTCCATCTGAGACCCACTGTATTTGGAAGCTCGAAATATGCTGAGCTGTGACCAGTCATCCCAGTAGATTTCATTCTAAAAAGAAAACCTGTGCCCATTAGCCCAGCTCTTTAGTTCTTTATTCCGATCCCTCTCTAAGGGTAAGAGCTCCCCGAGGCAGGACACAACTAACATTTATTGGCTGAATGACTGGCCCGATCAAGCTTCTACTTAAATGCAAAGGACAGCGATTTTATCCAAACCTCACCATATAACGCCACAGAAGAAACTGCCCAAAAGAAACTATCTGATAAGCATTCAAGTTTATCACATGAACCCAACCCCCTCAGTTTGAAATCTGCTTCCCAGAGTTGGGGAGAGCCATGTTGCTCTCCAGAGTTGGAAAAGAACTGCAAGGCACTGTAGGTGGTGCAGAGCTCGCCAGAAGTCATCAGGGAATAAAGTGAGCAAAGCGCACAAGAAATGAAGACACCACCCCGAAATGAGGCTACTGACGCTGAGGGACAAACTGGGAATGTTCATGGGAAGAGCCTTCACTTTTAACCTTTTGAAATGTGAACAGCAGGGGAGCCTGGTCCCCTGGCGCCTCTGCCTGGCATCCCTCCATAGGACTGAAAATAAGTTATCTCAAATTTGGAAAAAAGGCAATCTTTAAGAAGTTAACCAGCTTCTCTGCAAAGCCCAGGGATGGCAGGCTCCTGACCTCATATGTCCTCACCCGCTCGAGCTGACTGTCCAACGGCAGCAACAAACGGACTCACCTTAAAGACAGCAATGGCATAGGGGTGCGGGAGGTTGTCCAGGATGACGGAGCGCTGCTGGCCACTGAATGTGATCCGCTCTATGCAGTTCAGGTAGGCATCCGTCCAGTAAATCCACTGGTCGTCCACAGAGATGCCGTTGGGCCACTTCACATCCTCTGACACCAGGCGATAGACAGCAGAACCATCCATATTGCTCCGATAAATCCCAGGCTTCAGGTCTCCCCAGTCCGTCCAGAACATCACCCTGGCGGAAATGGGGACAGAACACATATCTCATCAGGACTAGAGAAATGGGAGCTCAAATACTACTCCAAAAAAGATCAGAAACCCCTTTCGAATGATCCAGCTGGTTATTTCAGCATTATTATAACAATATATAATGATAATACCTGAAACCACTTAAATTCCTTGACCTGCAAATCCCTTTACTAGAATTTACAGATAAAATCAAATTATGCAAAGATAATATACAAAGAAATGTATATGTTTGTATATTAAACCAAATGTTAATCAGCAGAGGAGGTGACACATTATGGTACGTATAATAGAATACTCTGAAACCTAAAAAATCTATACGTGCTCACACAAAACTATCTTCAATACATATTAAGTTTGTTTAAAAAAGTACAGAATAGAAACTCTACTACAATTCTATTTGGCATGTATATGTGTGTGTGTGTGTGTGTGTGTTTCAAAGACATTACTTGTACATAAGTAAAAGCAATCATGAAAGATACACAAGATATTATTAACAATGATTACCACTAGGAAGTGTGAGGGTGAAGGATTAAGAATGAAAAGGAAGGAAGCAAAATTTTTATCAACTTCTGTTCTCTCTAAATACTGTCAACCAAGTACATACATTACTCTTAGAATTTTCTTTGAAAAAATTGTGCCAATTCTCTATCATAAATGCTACGAGAGAGGAAAAGCCAGAATGTCAAATCAGGGATTTCCCTCTTAGTTATGTTTCCTTCAGTTAATGAGTTAACAAAAAGCACCTTTGCCTTCCCCAAGTGCACATTGATTGTAAGTAAGAAAACCTACACATGCTAGGAAGGCAGGGGAAAGATGGAATGAATTAAATGTTTGTACCATGCATAAAACTCAAGAGAAAGTTCTCACAATATCCAAGCAGGCCTATCTAGGTCTACAGAGGCTCTCTTTTAACATCAACTTTTCTAGGGAAACAACCTACAGATGCAAGACATCTGGATGCCTAAAGAGATTCTGACACTGGCTAACAAAAAGTGAATGGAGTTACCTGACCATGGTGATTAAGCTGTGGTCTCTATTAACTTTTCAGTTAATAGATCATTTCAACCACCATCATGAGAAACAGGTTTTTGTCCCACCGTCTGTGTTTCCGTGAGAATCTATTATTGCAGCATTGGATGCAAGACTGATTTCCTTTTGGGGCAACACTTACCCCTCTTGGGGCACGAGGACCAGAGCCCTGGGATGATCGAGCACAGAGGAATTGACGATTGTGAGTCGGAAGTCGCCGTCTGGATTAGCTACCTGACAAAAACAGGGGGAAAGAGGCTGAGACGGATCTGAGCTCCTTAAAGACCCCCATTGCCAAAGGTGGCTCCTCAGCTTCTGCCTACAGACATGCCCCCTCCACGCCTGCCTGTTTCCCTGACCCGACCCATCTAGGAAACCTGCCCCAACTTCTAGTCACAATGCACTGTTCCTTCCTCTGACTCATGGGACGTTTTTCAAGTGGTCTGAAAGAGGAGCTAGAACCATGAATGCACCAGTTTCCAGGGCATGATGATCTGGACAAAGCAATATCAATAAGTAAATTACTCAAATAATAAGCAAATAAGCATTGACTTATTTCACCATCCCATGTCAGTCCACGTTCCAAGGCAACTGATGGCTCCACACTGCCCATAAAACAGATTCTCAATGTCACAGCCTTGCAATGAAGAGTCCACAGATGGGACTCATATTCTTGCTCCTCTCCATCAGCCGGGCTGGTCATCTCATGCTTCTCCAAGCCTGATGCAGACTCACTCCTGTCTGCTCTTGCCACATCCCATCCTGGACCCACCTGCCCCACTGCTTACTCTAATCAAGGCATAACTCTCCTTCAAACCTCACTGCCAGGCCTGCCTCCTTTCCTAACTCTCTGACCCACTTGGACCTATAAGCATCAGTAGCTCTGCACCTTGGCTCATTTGACATCATTTTGCACCAACAGTATTTGGGTTGTGCAGTGGTCACCCCACAGCCTGTGAGAAGGTAGGTGCTTGTGACCAACCACCTGCATTCTTCTGGCCCCTAGCCAAGTGCTGACCACACGTAACTAAAGAAAGGAGAGAAAGAGCAATAACACGACCACCAGGGCAGCATTCAGTAGATGCCAGTTCACTTCTATCAGCATCCCCATGAGGTGGACACAAGATCATCCTCGGCTCAGCTCAGACATCAACCTCAAGTTACCTGCTCTGTCTGCCTATTCTAATATTGCCCCACTCTCCAAAAGTGCAATCACACTGCACTGTTTCAGAGTCTTTGCAGCAAGTATCACCAACAGAACTGATTTATTATTTTGCTTCCTCCACTAAAATCTAAGCTCTGTGGGAACAGGAACGTGTGAGTCAGGCCCACTGCTGTATCATCAGAACCTAAACCACATGTATCATGCAGAGAACCCCTGTCAACTGGTTGCATGAATAAATGAATCTCCATCTAACGCGTGAAGCAACTGAAGTTTAGAAAGCATAAGCACCTTGCCCCATGTTGCTTAGCTAGTGGAGTCAAGCCTACACCCGGGTCTATCTCCCAACTCTGTGTCTTTCATCTTACAACTCCTCTTAGTTCTCTGCATCTCCCTGCTTCTACTGTACTTCCCACTTAACCCACATGCCATCTCTCCATGCAGAGTCAGTATAAAGAGGTGCTGATGCAGTGAGCTGAGCATACTACATGCCTCAAGACAATGATTTGGCAGTTTAGAGGTCATTCATTATCCTTGCCTTGGGTATATAAGGCGGGACAGGTTACTAGATAGCTACATTGCAGAGAAATGGGGATTAATAACGACGACGATGATGACGATGATGATACTGTTGCTATCACTCTAATTGACTAAAATAATACTAGACTATTATTGTTACAGTATTATAATAATACCATATTAGGTTGATGCAAAAGTAATTTTAGTTTTTGCCATCATGTTTAATAAAAGTAGTAAAATAAAACAAAAATAATATATAAATAAAATAAATAAGTACATATATAAATAAAATAAAAATAATATTACCATTTATTGTTATTAGCTAAGCTTCTGCTAGTCAAAAGATCAACTCCCAGGTACTTACCCCCTTTTCTCTCCTCTCCAGAGGCTCAGCTGGTCCATTCTCTGGAAACTCGCAGGAAATTTCCAGAGTAATCTGACACACTGGCCCCTGCCTCTGTGTCAAATCTGGCTCAAAGCCCAGGTGCCCCGCCTACTCCCTTAATTAAGAACAGCACGAAAATACACATACCTCAATCTTTTTGAAGCCCGCATCTACCCAGTAAAGCAGCTGGCTGAGGGGTTCAAAAGCCAAAGCTTCTACTGTCTCCAGGCCAGAATTGATGATCACCTCTTGCCCTGTGCTTCCATTCAAACACAGGCGCTGAAGAGAAAAAAGTCATAATAAATGCTAGGAACTGTTCAAATGACCGCCTGCCAAGTCAGTCCTATGAAGGGTAACCTTTATTCAAGTGGTAGGACTGGCAAGGGATGAGATGTTTTATGTTAGTAAACTTTCCAGACCCATGAAGCCGGGTTTTCATGAAAACATTTCTAAAATGTACTACATTTTTGTTTTTTAAGCAGGACAAAGAGAATTTAATCATATACATTACTCTGCATTATCACTATGAACACTGGTTACTAAATTATGCTGTATCGCAACAATAAAGTCGGAGATTATTGAGATGTATGAGTCTGTTTGCTTTTAAAAGAAGTGAAACCAGACTGCTGTTATATTTAAGTTCTTGTGTCTGCTTTTATACTCTTTCTTCCCTGTGAGGCTCTTAGCCATCAAGTACTATTGTTGGACAGCTCCATTCAGCATCACCGCCATCCCCCACCCCAACCCCCTCAAATACCCAGGCACTGTAAGATTTCTGTTGGGTTGGGAATCTAGATACAAAGTTGTTGGAATTGCTTTTCTAAAAGGATTAAGCAGACAATGAATAAAGATCAAATAGCTTTCCTTTAAATGCATGGGTTTGAGTGTATGGCTATCTCCCTGGCCTGTCCAGGGCTCTTTAACGCTTGCTTCCTGGTTCTTATCTGTGTTCAGAACAGCTGAAGTGGATAATTATGTGAGCTATGGGTAAGTCAAGCGTTACTGTATCATGACTTGGGAAGAAAGATGCTCAAGAGGCAGTTGGCACAATAGGGGGCAACTAATCATCCTACATTATTAGTCCCAACACCTTCCCAGCAGGCAAAGCAAGACCTCACTTTCAAGCACATCTGTGGATTTAGGGCCTTCTTTATGCTTCCTATATGAACAGATGAAGACAGAGAAAGAAAAATACTAACACAGAAGACTGGAAAGTTTTACCTGTCGGCCCTGAGATGAGCGACACTTACAAACCTCTAACTGTCCATTTCCATAGGCCATTCTGCATGAAGCTTATCAGGACGGGACAGTCACAATGCACAGCCCCCACACTGAGGCCAAGCGCTGACTCACCTGGATGATGTCCAAGGCCAGGTCAGACCAATACAAACAGTTGTGCTCATAGTCAAAGTCCAGGGCCACTGCTGCCCGTAGCCCGCTGAGAGGCAGCTGCTCTGTGGCTCCCGAGGCCAGGTCATAGCGATAGATGGATTTCCGCACAGCATACAGGATGAACTCGTTCTCCTCTGCCAGGCACACAAGACACGTGGAAGGTTGGACCCAGGGGATGCTGAAGAGGTCCTAGCACATCTGACCTATTTGTTTCTCACACACAAACCTCAAATCCATTGGCATGTGGTGTGGACCCAGTGAAGGGCACAGAAATCAAGACTCAGGAGGTACATAACGGAATCACATTTCCACCTCAGGCAAGTGACTTAAACTTCAGTGAATCTGTTTCTTCATCTGCAAGTGTTTTTACTTGTTACGTTTTTCTTTCATCTGAATCTCCCAATATGCATGCTCCAACAACCATACGTCTGGGCTAAGCCTACAAGTCTTCAAGTCACACTTGCCAACCTAATTACACCAATCGCCCTGTTCCCCCTCCTCACGTGACTGCTATCACCACAGCACCATCATCTTGTTGACGAGAGACCATTAGTCACTGAAGCCTTGTAACTAAGCTCTCTAATCAATGTGCTCACTTATTCATATTGTTTACAACACCATATGGCAATTACATCAACCTCTTAGATCTTCAAAATAATAATAATGCCTTTGTTCTTGGCTATTTAGAAAATGGTGCACAACATAATCATCACAAAAAATCTGTTTCTACTCAACAAATACAAATTGTGTACATATTGTGTACAATGTGCTTATTAAGTACTGGGCATTGTTTAAGATTCACAACAACTGCCCGATGGTAGAACTACTGTTAACCAAATTTTACAATGAGAAAACTGAGACCAGAGAGGTTAAGTAACTCACCCAAGGTCACACAACTAGCAAGTGGCAGAACCGAGATCAGAACCCAGGCACTCTGGATCCACAGTCTATGCTTTAACTACTACACCGTGCTCTCTCTTATGATACAGACACGGGTGTGGATGATTTTTAAGATGTAGAAATGAAGGTCCTGTGTGCTGAAGATACTTACCTAACGTCAGACAACTGGAAATAGGAAGACTCAGTACACTCTCTTTTCCACTTAGGGAACAGCCTGGGAAACATCCAGATTCTTCACCAGGAGTGGACACAAGCAGCACAACAGCATCTGTGTCTAAAGTGTGCCTCTTGACAGTGTGTTGCATACGGAACCAAGATGCAAATCTGAATTCTTTTGCTGCATGCCTGGGTTAGCCATTCCTGCCCACTTCCTGATTCCCTACACTCAGTGACTTAACATGTACCTATCACCTTCTTTATAAAAGCTCCAATATAGATAATGCATCAAAAAATAAATCTATCTACAATTTGTAATAAGGTAAGTTTTCCTTCTTTTCCTTTGGTTCCAGGTCACTTTAGAAGTATCTATGCTACCATCACATGGTAACCTACCTCCCCTTTTGATTGCCAAGAAAACCTTCCCACTGTCATTCCCAGGGAGGGGGCCAGCTAACGTATAGGGACATGAAAGCTACCTTTGCAACAGTGAGCCTTTTGCCCCACATCTCTCTCCAGCATCTATAAACCTCATTCTGTCACTTTGGGTTATTTTTTTTTTCCTTTAAGAAACCAATACCCATAAAGTAGAACCTGAATCCAGAAATACTTGTTTTAGGATTATGTTCAGAGCAGCATGTGGCGTTCCAGTGGGCAATGTTTAACCTAGAAAAGGAATGGAATTCTTGGCTGGTCCTGGCCATACATGAGCACAGCCTAGGAATGTGTGTTTTCATAGTAATTGTAAAGGAAGAAAAATTCTTGCATTTAAAAAATCCTTCCAGATGCCCAGATTACCTCATCTTTGCAAAGATATTATGGCTCCATTAGTCCTATGAAAGCATCTTTTTCTTTCCTGGTATATCCCTGCCCCCTATTCCATGCCTTTTTTTTCTCTCTCTCTCTTCTACATAGGAGGTGGCCCACAATGGAATGAGATTTCTCCACTTAATTCCCTGTTCTATCTTCTGGTAGAAGAGAAAACAGCTTTCCTGCCAGTTTAGATGGCTTTAAACAAGCTGTTTTGTCCCTTGTTGAATTATCTTCAGAAATATTTATTACAAAAGTAGGCACTCCAGCCCCTTAAGAGCAATCACTCAAACCCCACTAACCCACGCCCTCATCAATAACAGCTCTTGTGAGGGAAATATTTGAATATTATCTGCTCATTTGTTGGAATTTGCTGAAGTGGTGGTTCTTTTTAAGTCTCCATAGTGAGGTATGTTAATTACTCTGGTAATGATGAAAGATTAAATTAAGGGACTAACGAGCTTAGCATGAAAAACACCAGGGCAAGCTGGCAGCAGTAAGCAAAAGACAGGGCTGCCCTGCCCTGCCTGCGGAGACCACACGCTTCTTTCATGATTCATTCGGTGCTTATGGCTGTCCACGTAGACACCACCACCCACCGCAGATGGAAGTTAACTCCAGCCGTTTGCCTTCACCAAGAGGTATGGGCAGGAAAGAGGGCACGGAGGGAATAAAGAAGCTTTAAATGAATAAGAACTGGAAACAGAGTGAAGAAAAATAAGCAGCTAAGAGATTATTTGTCAAAGTATCATCATTTCCTGTCTCTATTGTAAAGATCCCATGTGACACCACCACTAAATCTAGCAGAAACGTGTTTTAAAACACACTATACCTTTATAGCATATGAATCATTTCAGAGAAGTTTTTCTTAATTAGCATGCATAATGATTATCTAAAATAGTGAGAATGACATTTATTTGCCCTCTGGGCAATGTCCAATGAAGAGCATGGGGCTTAGAGTCTGAATTTCAACTTTGTCACTTACTAGATGTGTAACCTTAAGCCATTTAACTTCCTCTGAACATGCTTCCTCATGAAAAAGTAAAAAACAAAAGTGATAATATCTGCTTCCCTGAGTTGTTAAAAGGGTTAAACTGGCAACACATAAAAAAGTACACTGAAATCTATAAAATTCCATTAAAATTGTATAGTTATTTTTATTATAAAATTAACACAGACTACTCAGCTACTTCCTAAGAAGCCACACGCCTCTTTATACTCAACTTTACAAACAGATTAAGGAACACACAGAAGCCCGTGGGCACCTTTCTACCCCAGTGGATGCTGAATCAATATTTTTCAATTAACAAAGGGATTTCCCTCAAAGAAACTGAGCTGACACAACATACTTTCCATTCCTAAAAAAGGGTATGGCTATGCATAAGTTGAGTGTAGACACCAACCTTAGGGAAAAGGGGAAGCCCTGTGATGCTTGTGATGGCCATTGTTTTTCTCCACTCAATTATAGGACCCACAAGCTCAGACTTGGGTGAGATCATCACACTGTTGCAACCACGTCTCAAGAAATGAAAGAGAAGAAACCACCTCCCTTACCTGCCAGGGGACAGGGGACCACCTCTCCTTCCAGTCGCGCTTCAACATCTCCTCCGCTACAAGTGTCCCCAGAAATCTTCCGGTAGCTGTCACCCCACCCCAAGAGCAAGAGGTCAGAAACAGGGAAGAACAGTCACAAAGGCATCCCAGCTGGGAATATATTTACTATCCACGGTCAATACAGTCCATCCACTCATTCCCCTTTAGAACTAGAAAGAGGATGCTCAGTAGTTCTGAGTCAGTTCTGCTTATAACTAGACTAGGCAAGCCCAGACAATTTAGGGCACTGTCCTGGCCAAGATTTTTAAATATATCTCTTGAATACATTCCTCTGAAGATGTTTCCTTGCTGAAGTTGATGACGTAAGATATTCCTAGAGTTTCAGGGATGCTTACAGACTTGCAATGTTTCTCTCACTGGAGGTAGGAGAGTTTACAAATACCATAAGTTAAAATGTGGCCCAAACTACTTGTAGGCTGTTAACTTGCAATTGTACAATTTAGAGTATAGAGCAATCCAGATGGCCCTCTATGCTCTCTCGTTCCATGTGCAGACCCCTGAGAACCTGACAGGGAAATCTCTGTGATACATACCCTCTCGTTCTCCTGTAAGTAGAACCCACAGGGCAAGGCACAGGAAGGGAGTATGACTTTCCAGAAAATTCCGGATCTGGAACACAAACCTCTAATGACAAATCTTCACTCATCTTGAAACCGAAGTCACTAAAAAGGCAATTGGGCTTTGTTAAGGCCACTGTTTTATACATCTCAGGCGTTCCCGTACCAATTGTGCTGACTTTACCTTACTACTTTTCACTTTTATTTTAAGTTATTTAACTTGTCCCTTTAAAGAATATTTACTTTTTATATAAAATACATCTTCAAAAGAAGATTTATATCAGAACCACAGTTGGGAAAACACAATCATATGCCATAAATAGACCAAAAAAAACACAAATCATCATGCCAAATCAAAACAATATTAAATTTTAGCCAGATCCAGTTCCCTACTCTAAGAATCTGGACCTGCCCTCTCTGTTAAAAGGGATTAGGCAAATGTTACAGAATTACTAGTAACCAATGAGACTTTCTGTTTGACAGACTCTGAAGAAGTAAAAGAGAAATTTTAAAAGAATAACCCTTTTAAAAAATTACTTTGGGCCGGGCATGGTGGTTCATGCCTATAATCCCAACACTACGGGAGGCCAAGGCAGACATATCATTTAAGCCCAGGAGTTCAAGACCAACCTGGGCAACATGGTAAGACCCTGTCTCTACAGAAAAGAACCAAAAAAATAGCCAGGCATGGTGCTGCACACCTGTGATCCCAGCTACTCGGGAGGTTGAGCAGGGAGAATCATTTGAGCCCAGGAGGTCAAAGCTGTAGTGAGCCGTGATTGTGCCACTGCACTCCAGCCTGGGCAACAGAGCAAGACCCTGTCTCAGAAAAAAAGAAAAATTTTGACTAAGGGTTCAATGTTATTTAAGACTATGTCCACATACTAGCTAAAATCATCCTGTACTTTGAGATACAGTAGTTAGGTTCACGAGACCGCCTGTGATTTGGGGTCACATCTGCCAAACCTCCCAGCTTGATGGGCAGCATCCTGGAGTAGGAAGCAGGAGGCGTCAGTCGAAGATGATTCTAAAACGAGATGACTGTACTATGAATGTTCTAAAGCCCTGGCCAAGCTGTAAATTCTATAATTCAATGAATTATAGAACATATTCAAAGAATTATAGAACAGAACATATATTCCACATTCATGTGCTCTACCAGAACACATTTATTTGCTCTATTCAATTCAACAAATATTTAAGCCTGGCATGGTGGCTCACACCTGTAATCCCAGCACTTTGGGAGGCTGAGGCGGGTGGATCACTTGAGGTCAGGAGTTCTAGACCAGCCTGGGCAACATGGCAAAACCCCGTCTCTACTAAAAACACAAAAATTAGCTGGGCGTAGTGGCACGCACCTGTAGTCCCAGCTACTCTGGAGGCTGAGGCAAGAGAATGGCTTGAACCCGGGAGGTGGAGGTTGCAGTGAGCCAAGATCGCACCACTGCACTCCAGCCTGGGTGACAGAGTGAGACTCTGTCTCAGTAAAACAAAAAAGAAAAAGAAAAAACCCAAATATTTATTAAACATTTCTGACACGAAAAGTATTAACAGGTACAGAGTGGCCTGTGTGCATTATATCATAATCCACATTTAATACTTTGTAAAGAATCGAAAGGCAGCAGTTTTGCCACTGGATCAAACGTGCCTCTTTCATTACCTCGGTTCGTTATTACTGAACAGCCACTTTAAATCTTTTTAGGAAACAGATAAAGCATTAGCTAATTACTTATTTGCCTCCAATAGCAAAGCACTCTTCCTGGGCACCTTTCTTTGACCACAGGTCATGACCTAGTGGACTCTGAAAGTACCTGGGAGGCCCAAGACCAGATTCTTCCCCTCCCAAAAAAGAGCAAAAGATTGCAAAAGGCCCCATCATACATTTAAAAGTCAACGTTGTCTCCTAAAACTTGTGTTTTAGTTATATGTGTATGTGTATCTACATATACATATGTAGGTACAGGGTCATAATAGAAAATGTATTATTTAGTAGGAGTTGCAGTCAAGAATGTGAAAGCTGTATGACTTGGCAATGTCAAGAAATATAAGGATATAAAAGAATCTGCCACTGAAATCAGGGAACAGGGGCCAATAGCTGGGCTTCCCTGCGTGGTCTGAAAGGACCATCAGAAAAAACCTGGTGTTCAAACACAGTTGGTCAACCAGTACCTGAACTAATGGAAAGATACTATAATCTCATCTCATTTCCTGACATCCATCTTGGGACCATTTTCCTTCTCACTGCCATAGTCCGATGCCATCAAACATCTCCAAGAGCCACACAGTTGGGCCGGCTGCCTTCCAGCAGCTACAGCAAGCAGAGAAACAATGGGGGGTGGAGCGGGGAACAGCCGATATCCATATACCCCTTAGCATTTCAGAAGGTCATCACCCCACGATCTCATTTGGCCTGCAACCCAATTCCATAAGGGGCAGAGGAGGTGGCTTGACTGGTCTATAATAAAAAGACTCCGCATACAACCAGGATGAGCATCCAGCAGGTTCCAGCAAGGCAGATGGGGTGGGCATGGCAGACCAGCAGGATGCAGGTCAGTTTACCCAGGAGAGCACACCAAGCTCCATTTCTTTTTTGTTTTTTTGTGAATTTTTTTTTTTTTTTTTTTTTTTTGGGGTGAGGGAAACTTAGGGTATGAGAGAAAAGTTTGTTGTTAATTGTGTTCACACCTAAATGTCATGGAAAAAAAAAAAAACCCAAAAATTCGTTAGACTTTCTTACTTATTTTTTACTTAGTCTTAATTTTATTTTGAAGTACATGTTGGGGATAGGAAGAGGGGAGAGAGGTCACTATGATCTTTTCAGGGATTATGACGTCTCCAGTCTCAAGCCGGTCTGAGGAGGACTACCTGAGGCCAATAAAGCTCTTAGATTAGATTAGACTATAATGAAAAAGTGTCTAAGGAAGAGCAGAAGGCACACAGCATGGAACTGACATCACCGGGAACATCAGCCAGCTCTGTGCTTTTGCTGTTAAAGAGTCTGTGTGGTTACCTTGGGAGCACACACCTTTCTAAGGAAATGACTGTCTTCTGTGTTCTAAGCCTCGCTGCTCAAAGGGTGAATGTGCATATAAGCAGCATCCACATCTCCCGGGAGCTCGATGGAAATGCAGACCCCCAGAACTCCTGAGGCAGAATCTGCACGTGATTCATGCGCACCTTAAAGTTTCAGAAGCACTGGTCTAGAACAGAAGTGGCCAAACCTGGTTGGCCATCTTTGTAAATAGAGATTTACTGGATCACAGCCACATTCATTCATCTAGAGCTGCTTTCACGCACCCATGGGCACTGCCATGGGCAGAGTGAGGAGTTGTAATGCAGATCATAGAAACCATATGGTCTACAAAGTCTAGAACATTTACTGTATGACCATGTTCCAACCTCTGGTCTAGAACACATCAGAGGTTTCTGGCTTTAGTCAAGACAAGTACAGCTGCCCAAAGCAAAATCTAGTTCCTCTGTGCCTCGGCAACCACTGAAATATGAGTTGTGTATTTATATTAAATATCCATGGCTCTCTTGGTGCTCCTGAATAAACTACAACGATTTCATGCTGAATTATAGACTGACGTAACTGTCCAGGAGCTCTGAGATCCTGCGTACTCTGCCACTAGAATCCTCTTCCTACAGCTAAGTTCTGTTCTGATCATCAGCTCTCCTCAAAATTCCTACAGCTAAGCTCTGTTCTGATCATCGACTCTCCTCAAAAGCCCCTGAAGGCTTCCTCCTAATTATAGAATAAGGTTCATCCCTTCTAAGGTCTCTCTGCCCTACTGTATTCTATCTTTTCAGCCTCATCTCCAATTATCATCCCCGTGTCATACACCCAACAAGGCATCCCAGTTCAACTCCCAACCACACCCTGCTGCCTCTACACCTGCCTGTTGCAGCTACATGGTCTCAAAACACTGCTGTCTGCAAATATAGATGCTCCCTGAGAGCCCAGCTCAAACAGCACTTCTTCCAAAAATTTTCTGATTCTCCAACAGCAAGTCACAGCCCTCTCCTTCCCTTCAATAGTCACAATAAAAGTACCGGTTCCTGCTCTGAGGCACCTGCTCTCTTCCCCCTCCCGTGCCAATTAGCTATGCACAAGTCACTTCTCCTACTTTTAGCATTCGCAGCAGTGCCTTGGATATTTTGCTCAAGAAATAATAAATGATGCAAACACACACATACGCATATACACACACTAACATCCCCTTGTTTCAGATAAAGAAATAAATCCCCTCCAGAATACGGTCCTAAGGAGAAGGATTACCAACAATGGAACCTTCAGCAAATTTTTGGGTTACCCTAATAGAAATAAATCCCAGAGCTATCTATTCCTGAAGAAATGGCTGCAGCTTTCCTAGACACCTCTACCACTTTACCTGGCTGTAAGAAAGAACTAAAGAAGACAACTTACATGAAACATGCCTACACAGCTCCTGGCACATAAAAGATGCTTCCTAAATAATTGTTTCCTTCTATTCCCTTCCTTTGCTCAGGGAAAGGGACCGTGCCTAGTCTCTTTCCCCGACGCTGCTGAGTGAATAAAGCACAACTCAGTCCCCAGTCATCAAAGAAGAACTAACCATTCATAGTCCTCCCGGGTGCAGGAGCAGTTGGACACGACCACTGGCCTGTCAAAGTCCTCTCCATTGAAGCATGTGGCATGGGGGGTCCTCCGTTTGAAAACAGTCTTGTGTCCCAGTAAACACTCATTCCCCCGCTCATCAGATGGTGACCACAGCTTGTAGTCATTCTCTGTGCAGGGAACTCCTAAGGAAAAAGGAACACAGCACGAAGCATTACAGGCAGGCCCATACGGGGTTCCCTGCTGTGTCTCAAGGTGCCCAGCCTCAACCCCCACTTCCTGTCTATGTGTTGCCACCCCACAAGCACACAGACCCTCCAATTGGCTTGCTTTGAAGCTGGGCAGCCCTATGCCAATGAAAAGGATACCTGAAATGCAGACATTTGCCTGGAAAAGTTGGGAAGAAGCAAGCCACCTTTATCCAAACTTCTGAAACATTACAGAAGACATTACTGTAGAAACAAGTAGCCAGAAGTGTTTCTCTCCTAGAGAACTGGGGAACGGCTGATTCCTTGATGAGCAATACCACTGGGGGTTAATGTTCCCAACCTGCTTCCTCGGGCAGTGACGGCCATCTGGTAGTGTGGCCCGAGGGCAATGGAGGGCTCGCTGGCCCTACTTGAAGGTACAGGATCTCCATGGAAAGAGGCTGGAAAATGCTAAGATACCTTGCACCATCACTCCATCTGCCACATTCATCGAAATGTAAGTAGGATGCTTTTTACAAGCATTCCAAAGTATGCCTATGTCTATGTTAGCACTTTTTGACTCTCATATATGCGTCTTCAGTCAGATTAGATACTACCTGAAGTCGATACACAACTTTTGATTCAATGCCATGCAACACAGTAAACTTATTAAACTCCTACCGACTCTAAGGCTATCGAGTTTTCCAGTAGGTGGAATACAAATACGCACAGGGCAAGCTCTTATTCTGAAGGGCTTTATAACTAGTCAATGGAAGGTGAAACACACCGAGTGACAGACACAGAGTTATGAGTACACTTATGTTCTGGACATAGAGAAGGGAGATGTCTTCTGGTTAGGATATCAGCAACAAGTATGTTGGATCCTGAGATATGAAAAGGATTTCGAGTAGGGGAGGCTGAATGGGTGGAGGTGAGAAGAAACAGGGCATTCCGGGCAGCTAGAATCAGGTTAGCCAAGGCTGAGAGGTAGGAAAGGGTAAGATAACATGGGGATGCAGGGAGAGGATGCTGAAGAGTTTCACTTCTGCCTGTATACTTACACATCCTGTATCCAGACTAGCAGATCACGACTAGATCCTAGATGGCTTTGAGAGGACCCTGCATTGCTTGGCACACTGACTTACGGAGAGCCAGGCACACTCACTGAATACGTCCAATTGGCACTGTTGATTTGGAACTATGTTTTTCATTCATGTATTTATCTACATATTCAGTAGACATATATTTAAACCTCCTATGTGCCAGGAACTGCATGAGGAAACTAAGATACAAAGAATAACACCCAGTCTTATTAAGAAGAATTGAGCAAGCCCTCAATTACCTCCCTATGCATTTTGCTAACTCTTATGGGCCCATCTACCCCAATGAATCTCAAGCTCCTCTGAATACACAGTATCTAAGCTGGTGCTTTGCACATAACAGGAAGTCCATGCATATCCATGTGAAAAGGTCCAAAGAGGCAGCAGCTTACCCAAGGCATCTGTGGCATTGACCTGGAGGATCAGCCAGCTGTGGACATTCTCTTTGTTCGAGCCAAAGATGGTGAAGACAGTGCTCTTCTCCCCGGGTTCTGTGAGGAGGCCATACACAAACACTGGCTTCTCAGAGAAGATGAATGTTTTCCAGGTCTCCCCTTCATTGGTACTGTATCTGCCCAAATGGAAGTAAGAGAATCCTTGCAGTTAAAGTATCTAAGGCAAAGGCTTGGTTTCCATATAACGTTCACCAGGAGCAGGAACCAGGGCTCCTTGGAGAAATGGCTGATCCCGGGCTAAGGCAGGGAAAGTTTAAGGAAATGCTCAGAGATAAACGCAGTCATCTCCAAAGAACACAGGAACCAGCCTGATGGGGCTCCAACTGGCCGAATTTAGGAGACTTCAAATATAAAAAAGAAAAATGATGGTAACAGATTACACATTGAATGAAAATAGGACATGGGTCTCTAATGATACTAAAAGACAGAGGAGCAAAAGAGAAATTTTTTTTTTTTTTTTTTTTTTTTGAGACAGAGTCTCGCTCTGTCGCCCAGGCTGGAGTGCAGTGGCGCGATCTTGGCTCACTACAAACCCCGCCTCCCGGGTTCACGCCATTCTCCTGCCTCAGCCTCCCAAACAGCTGGGACTACAGGCGCCTGCCACAACGCCCAGCTAATTTTTTTTTTTTTTTTTTTTTTGTATTTTTAGTAGAGCCTGGGTTTCACCATGTTAGCCAGGATGATCTCGATCTCCCGACCTCGTGATCCGCCCGCCTCGGCCTACCAAAGTGCTGGGTTTACAGGTGTGAGCCACTGTGCCCAGCCCCCAATTTTTTTCTTATATTAGAATGACACTTAAAGGTTGGAAACAATATAATAGTAATTACAGAAAAATTACCATTCTGTAATCCCCACTGCAATAACTAAATCACACAAGGATCAAAACTGGATGCTAAAACCACGGGGTGAAAGTGTTGGGGCCAGGATGTTCAGATTGTCTGAACATCAACCAACAGACAAATCATTCACTACAAATGGGGAAATAAAATTTCATAAAACATAATCTCACAATGAATGATCAGAGAGTCACAATCTTAGCTAAACATCATCAATAACAGGACAACTTGATACTAGGTGCCTCCTGAATAAAGCATTGAGAAGAACACACCCTCTGTGTACTATTCTATACAATTGGACAAGTCCAAAATGTGGGATATTCTACACAATAACTGCTCCAGATTCTTCAAAAAAATCAAGGCCACAAAAACCAAATAAATAAACAAAAAAGGCAGATAATGTGTTATAGATTTAAAAAGACTAAAGGAGTATAATAGCAAAATGCAATGAGTAAACAAATTTGCAATGCATAAATCCAATCCAGGGTTTAGTTCAGGACTGACTAAATCCCAGATTGAAGGGGAAAAGCGGCCATAAATAATTTGAGACAACTGAGAAAATATAGTCTATAAGTCATACCGAGTTCACGTTAATTTTCTTAGGCGTGAGAATGGCATTGTGATTATATAGGAAAATGCCCTCATTTATTGGAGATACATGTTTAAGTAGCTGTGAGGGAGCACGATGTCTGTAACTTTCTTTAAAATGATTCAGCTAAAAAAATAATAGATGGATACACAGGATAGATAAATAGACCAATGATAGAAGTAGAGCAAATTGGCAAATTCTAACAATTTGTGACTCTAGGTGAAAGTTTCATGGGTGTTCTTTGTACAGTTTTTCCAACTTTTCCGTGGTCTTAGAAATTAAAAAGCAAAAAAGTTGAAGGAAAGTATATACTGAGGAAAGTCTCCAAGACAGACTGTAACAGAACAAGGAAGCAAGTCCTTGAAAAACTAAGCAGCGTTTGAGTAACTGCACTGATTTTACACTATCTTGGGTATTGAAGAAGGAGAAGGAGAAGAGGGAGGGAGAGGGAGGCAAGGAAGAAAATCTGCCCAACATTTGTTTTATCACCCACTGAGCGGGTGAGATGCTTGACATGAGAAATCATTCAATTCAAGCCTCTTTAGAATCACAGGGCTTCTGGGCCCTTCTTAAATCCAAATTATATGCAAAACTTTTTCTTTCAGCTTTCTCATGTTTTTGAGATTTTAGTTTTACACCTTGGGATTCTAATACTTGACACAAATCTTTTCAAGACATCACTCAATCCAAACACTTCATCTCATATTCAGATTATTAAACTTGATTTGGCCAGGCATGGTGGCACATGTCTGTAATCTCAGTACTTTGGGAGGCCAAGGCAGAAGGATCTTTCGAGGTCAGGAGTTTGAGACCAGCCTGAGAAACATAACAAGACCTCCATCTCTACAGAAAAAAAATTTTTTTTAATTAGTCACGTGTGGTGGTGCCCCCTGTGGTCCCAGCTCCTCCTCTGGAGGCTGAGGTGTGAGGAATGCTTGAGTCCAAGAGTGTGAGGCTGCAGTGTGCCATGACTGCACCACTGCAGTCCCGCCTGGGTGACAGAACGAGACCCTGCCTAAAAAAAAAAAAGAGATACTGCCACAAAAAGGCTAGGGGTTAAACCAACTGGTAGGGTTACAAGGCAGAATAATAAATGTCAGTGGGAGACTAAGTAATCTCCCACTACAAATCTCTCACAAGGGGAGAAATCTCACCTGGCAGATACACTTTTGGTTTAAGAAAATTTTGAAACAGATATTTGGATAAATTAACTCATTCAGTCTCCTTCTTGTAACCAGTGTCATAAGCTAAAGGTTTATACTACTTTTAAAGCAAAATGAACCAGCAGAGTCAACCTATTATCCAGATATGATGGTAGCCATCTGCCCACTCAGCGGTAATGCTAAAGTCCACCTATTTATACATTGCCAAGTTAATTCTCTTTAAGAGCTCCTCGAACCCCACATAACCTCAGGAAATGAATCACCTCATTTCTTGAGGGTTCCCAGAGGACTCTGACAATAACTCATTAATGAAATAACAAGCAGGTGCATGACCAAGCATAGCTTGTATCTGAAAATACACTACTCATTTAGAAAATGGTGCTCTTCAGAATTCTGGTGAAAAGGCTCCTGCCTTATCAACAGCAGCAGTTAAGAGAACACGTATTTTGGACTGAATTCTGACCCCTAAAGGAGAACTTGTGTTGGTAAAAGTGACAAGAACCTTGTGAAGAAACAAAGTCATCTTTGCGTTCTTTTTTTGTATTTTTAGTAGAGATGGAATTTTACTTTGTTGGCCAGGCTGGTCTCATACTCCTGACATCAAATGATTCACCCACCTTGGCCTCGCAGAGTGCTGGGATTATAGGCGTGAGCCACCGTGCCTAGCCCATCTTTGCATTCTTAAGTTACGAAAGAGGATATAGGGCACTAAGCTTTAGGAATGAAGAATTCAAACTGCTCAGATAAAAATATAGACATAATCCCAGGGACAAAAACTCTCAAGAAGATGGGAAGGTCATATAATATAATAATAAAACATAATATAACCACAGATACTCTAAAAGGAAGAAGTGTGGTAGATAACCAACTTAGGACTCTAGCAGGCAGCTACACAGAAAGGTTCCTGGTGAGTTCAGGTTTCTAAAGAACATATTCAAGATGGGAAAAAAAGTCATATAATCAAGAGCAAAAAAATTCAGTTACTGCGAGCTAATTCTAGCTGTAATTCTCACAGCCAATAGTCTGTCGGAACAGTAGCAAGGTAAGTTCAAAATGAATCACGATTTATGTTTCAAATTACCAAAATAATTGGCAGACTGGTGGGTCAGTGGATGGGTTATCTGATAAGTTCTATAAAGAATTAGAAAGGAACAGGATCATTGTTCTGATGGTCAATAGAATAAATAAGAACAGACATAATCATATGTATCAATTTAAAAAAACAGAGCACTTGATATACATTCATCCATTAGTTCATTCATTCATTCATTTATGAAAACCATCACCCAGTTCTGCCTATCTTTACTAGAACTTTGAATTGAAAATATTTTATGTTTTCTGACTGATTGGAAAACTGAGAATAAAAGAAATAAAGACTTCGTTAGAAAAAAAAAAAAATCTTTGAGTAACAACATAGTAGTAAAGCTGGGTCTAAAAAAAAAAACAGAAAAAAATAATTTCTATTTTGCTCTTTATCAAGGAAAATAATCTTCAAATTGGACATGACAAGAAAAACTAGGTAAGTTAAAGGAAAATGAGTACAAAATCTATTCTAAGGACTGAAAGACTTAAAGACACGATGATTATAGCATCCTTTTCAAAAATCTCTAGAAGAATTATGAAGAACAAAGATCTCAAAAACTAGAATAAGGAAAAAATGTTTATTTCCTTAATGAAGAAAAGGTGGTTTCACGAATGGATTATAAAAGAGGTTATTTGAGAGCAATCAGACGAAAAGGAGGTCAAGGCTAAGAACCCAAATGGTTTCACACACAAGTCACAACAGACTAACTCCATTTCCTTTCCTCGTGGTAATTCTTGATTTGAAAAACAGAACAATGACACAGAACATTCGTTTTTTCATGAAGATCTTTGTGGACCACGCAGTCAGATAAAATTCACTGGTGGTAAAATAAGCACATCCCAAGAGTGCTGACATATGGTTTGATCTCAACCCAAGATAAGACTTCTCATTCTCACAGAGCTCAACACATCTGTCAATGATCTGAATAGGGATCTGGAAGGCGAATCTGCCAAATTTGCAAAGGGTAAAAGGCTAATTGTATAAATAATAAAATAAATGCCAAAAATAGAATTCAAACCAAAAAAAAAAGCAAAAATAAAAATAAAGCTCCACACGTTGTTTCAAAAACCTATCTGCTCAAATACAGAATGGGGAACATCTGGTCTTTAATAAGATCCATAAGAAAGAAGGATCTCAGGTATTTTAGGTAAAGTGAACTCAGCCTACCAATACCAGTTAAAAGATGGATAAATCTCAAAATCATTATGCTGAGCAAAGGAAGCCAAATACAAAACATACAAATAAATGAAATTCTGGAATAGGCAGAACTAACCTACAGCGATAAACATACCACTGGTTGCCTGTAATTGGGGCAAGGGTTTGGGGGTGGAGAGCACTGACTGGAAAGGGACACGTGAGTATTTTCTGGAGTGACGGAAATACTCTACATCTTGACATGCACCCTTCAGAACTGATTAACTGCTGTAGTCAATATCTGGGCATCCTGTGGTATGCAAATGATACCTTCACTCAAAAAAAAAAAATTAATAGGAGCCACCAGTTTGAGATGGCTGTTAAAAATGTAAATATTGTCAGAGGTTTTTATTAATAGATACAGAGTGTTCAGAATCATGAAGGCAAAAATCTCAATGTCTTCTGCACATTTCAGGCTACTGGGGCCAGATCCAAGTACCACATTTTAAGGCACTGACATCGTGAGGCAGACCTAAGGCAGAACCTAGAAGATGGAGATTCGGGATTTATAGAATATGAGGAAAGGAACTGGGGATATTCACCATGAAATGGCAGACACTGAGGAGAACATGACAGACTCCTTAAATACTTGAAAGGCTTTCATGCCAAAGGAAATATCTACTGCACATCTCCACAGAGCAGAACTAAGTCCATGAATAGAAGCTGGAGGGAGGAGAATTTGGGCTCTCCCTTACCAGAGAACTTTCATTCGCAAATGAATGAGTGAACAAATGAACAGCAAACTGTCCCAAAGTAAAATGGAAGCACCTTTTGATATGGCAAATTCCCCACCAAGGGAAATGTTCAAGTATAGAACAGAAGACTGTCTATCACAGATGGCATGGAGAAAATTCTTGCAAAGGGTGGCAGAACGCTGAACCGGATGTTGTAATATATCCAGATTCCTGCTGGATATCTCCCCTTGGACACACCACAGAGGCTTCAATTCAACCTGTCCATGTCTGCATTTAATATACAGCCCTGCACGCCTACTCCTTCCCCTCTGCCTTTCTACGAGTGGTAGAATCACTTCTCCCATCATCCCAGTGAATCAGAAGCCACGCCCTGCAGACTTAGTCCTCAAACACAACCCCGCATCAGCTCTCACCTTCGGTCTCTCTCCACTGAATCCATCCTCTCCATTCTGCCAGATCCATCGTTCCATAGTGCAAGTCTAGCCACGTCATTCCCCTACTAAAATCCCTCAAAGGGACCCTATTACCTCAAAGCAAACTTTAATCTCTTTAGTAAGGCACAGGTAAGGTCCCCCAGGACCTGGCCTCTACATACAGACCTTCCTCCAACCTCGTTTCTCACCACTTCCCACCTGGAAATTTGCATTCTATTAATACTCAAGAGCCGTGCACATTCCCCACTGAGCATGCTTTGGCCCTTGCTCAAGGTCTCTCTAGCCCTAGAAAAGCATTCCGACATTGCTTTATATCCTTTTAGGTTCAGCTGGGGTTTCCTCTCCCAGAAGCCCTCCTCTGTCCCCCAGATAGCACCACCTGGCCCTCATTCTGGTTCCCAATGCACCCAGGGCTCTCCATAATCTTATACCTCACTATATTTCAGTGACTTGATTTTGTGAGTGTTTTCTACTAGATTGCCATTCATCAGGAATAAGACCTCTTACTCTCTGCCTCTGGCACCTCGAATCTTTCCTAGCACACAGAAAGGGCACTATTCATAAACGCTTGCTGAAGGAAGTTAAAGAAACTGCACTGCATTTTTTTTTTAACCCCATTTCTCGGTTTCTTAACAGTTAAAAGGTGATAAGGACCAAGCTTGGTGGCTCACACCTGTAATCTCAACACTTAGGAGGCTAAGGCAGGCGGATCACTTTGAACTCAGGAGTTCAAATGAAAAGCCTGGGCAATATGGCGAAACCCGTGCCTACCAAAAAAAAAAAAAAAAGATATAAAAATTAGCCAGGCATGGTGGCTCACGCCTGTGGTCCCAGCTACCGGGAGGCTGAGATGGGAGGACCGCTTGAGCCTGGGAAGAGGAGGTTGCAATGAGCCGAGATTGCACCACGGCACTCCAGAAAAAAAAAAAAAAAAACATGATAAGAATACCTGCTCCTCTATACCTCAAGGGACAGAAAAACCACAGGGGTCAGGATAAAGTAGAGGTGGCTCTCCCGGCAACTGTACCATTGAGAGGTGCTGCAAGCAAGTGAAGACATTAACCGCTGCCTCCCACATTCTGGAACTGTGGGTCTGATTCCAGAGCCCAGGTCCAGAAAAGGCAGCTGCTCTGCTGCGTGGAGTCTTTGCAGGAGCTTTTCGGGATTTCCAGAGAGAAGCCCCTATGAAACTGGATATCTTAGAGAAAAAGATGCTTTGGGGCAAGTTCAAAATCTTATTACTGACTACGAATAATATCATCACACTGACAAGCAAACCGCAGTGAAGAAACAGAAATTGATCTTATCTTCCGTGATAAAGCTGACAAACGTGTTTGAATCTTCTTCAGTCGGGGTGCAAAAATGCAACAGCCCCTTCTCCGAAGAAAAAGCCACTGCTCCTAGGCCTCCCGTGAGCATGTTCACAGGAGCAGCATGCTGAATGAATGAATCAGTGAATCCCCAGTGCAGGTTCTTATTTACCCATTTCAGACATGTAGACACAAGAGCAAAACAAAGTGTTCCACTTCTTGCTCTCGATTTCAATTAACAATAACAAAGGTAACAGTCTCAGAGGAGACTCAAGGCAGAAGCTGAAACAAATAACAGTCAACTCCTAGATATCTGTGCTAATCAGGGAGAGAAAGACACGCATAACTTAAAAGAACATCAACAACAACAACAAAAAAACCACTAATGTTTACTTCGAGCAATGCTTCAATTTCTGTCCCCACTACCACCTAGTTGAGTTACCAATGCTACTTTACTTGGCTTTCCTCCCTAAAGATGGGTAAAATCAGAGCAGGAAGCCCTCTTTCAAAAACCCCCTCCTCCCAGCCTCTCTCTCTGCATCTGGCTCAGAAACATCACAGAGCAACAGTGGGCACAGGCAGCTCCTGATCAGGGTCCTACTCGCCTTTGCATCCTTGGTATCTAGCACAGCATCTGCTTCATTGTAGATGTTCGACAGCTGTCTGTGTAATTGACCTGAAATGATTCCTAACAGAAATATGCTCAGGTTCCAGTGTGGCCATTAACTCCTGACTAATCTCTTATTCCCTCATGTGAAAACTAAGGAAAGTGGATTAGGTCATCTCTGGTGTCTCTTGGGTACCACCAGGTTGCACACATCCAGGGAGCCTCCACTCACATCTGTGCTCCCGGGGTTGTCATTGACACGGAGCACAATGGCAGTGGTCCCCTTGGAGCTGTGCAATTGGCACGCCAGCTAGGTCTCCTCTAGTTTTATAAATCAGTTAAAAAAAAAAAAAAGCAATCTTGGATGATTAAGTATGCATGACCTATTTCAATCAAATATTTGCTAAGTGCCTGCTAACCTGTATCGAGCAGAAGTATTTACCTACAAAGACCTTACTAACGAGTTGCAGAATTCAGGCACATCATGTAAAGGTAACTAACATAAGAAGTCAGAATATGATCAATGCCAAATTAATGGGACAGCCTATACATGCTGTGAGTCATAAAGGAAAAGAGATCTCTGTGGTTGCGGAGGCCAAACTTAGAAGGGGCCTGAAGCCCTAGCCCAGCAACAGATATCCGGTCTTGTCAGAAGCACCCTCTCCTCGTGCACGGGCATCACAGTAAATCACTACTGTAGTTTGAGAATATGAACTAACTTGAATATTATTTCTTGCTTTTTAGAGCAGCAGGAGAAGAAGCAAAATACCTCTGTGAACAACACACTGAGTAAATGCCAGGTGGCTACACAGATTTAGGCCAAGCTCAGGTTGTTATGTGGGACACATGCACCTGTCAATAGGAAGCTTACATGTATTTTTGTATTTTCAAATGCTTTATTTGAACTATTCAAACAGACACTTCCAAAAGAAACCTATACAAATAGAGGAATGCTACAGTGTCCATAATCCCCCAAAGTCTACAACCCCCAAGTCATTTCAGAACGTCTGCGGAAGGCTTTATGATTTTCTGGCAGCGAGTTTATTTTCCTCATCATGTTTTGCTCCAGCTAGTGCAGAATGACGCTGCGTTCCCTGAGCACATATGCACCGACAGATGGTGTAAGAGGACTAGAATCACACTAACTCCTTCAGAGGAGCCAGTTTGGAATGCAAATTTAATTTTCAGAGAAGTTAAACAAGGCAAATCGAGAACTGACTCTGAAATCTGAAAACCATACAAAGAATGAAATGTATTCCTAGGAAGCCAAACTATGTCCCCTACGTGCGTATTACACACAGAGCAGTATACCAAACACTACAATTGTTTCCTCGCCCACCTTATGACTACAGGGTGGCATGCATCCTATTCATCTATAGATACACAGTACCTGGCACAATCGGCGCTTGCTAAACATGTGAAATGAAAATTAAATTAATGGGTATATAAATGATAGCACAAATGTGGGAAGTACTGTGCTCTGTGATGGTCGTTGTCTGAGCAAATACCTATCTGAATATGAATACAGAGTGTGGCATACAAACAGGACCTCTTCAGAGTATTGCCTCTAAAGAAACAGCTAACCAGTGCTACACAGAACAGAGAACAGCCAAGCGGAATGCCAAATACCAGTACTTTGCTTCTCTCTCCTTCTCTGAAGCCAGGTTGCTCAGCACATGTCAAATTATCCACAGGGAAAAAACCAGCTGCTAAGATCTCTTTTTCCAAACCACCCACCTCTCACTTGCTGCTGGCCCTGTTTATTTTTTATTTTTTTTTTTTTTGAGATGGAGTCTGCCTCTGTCCCCCAGGCTGGAGTGCAGTGGCGTGATCTCGGCTCACGGCAAGCTCCGCCTCCCAGGTTCACACCATTCTCCTGCCTCAGCCTCCCGAGTAACTGGGACTACAGGCGCCCGCCACCATGCCCGGCTAGTTTTTTGTATTTTCAGTAGAGACGGGGTTTCACCGTGTTAGCCAGGATGGTCTCGATCTCCTGACCTCGTGATTCGCCCACCTCGGCCTCCCAAAGTGCTGGGATTACAGGTGTGAGCCACCGTGCCCGGCCAGTTGGCCCTGTTTCTAAAAGGAGCAAAGAAAAAGAAAGCTTTGTCCTTGCAATAAACAAGATAGTTACAGAAGCCCTCTCCAGATCCTTCACCAATCCATCTAATGGGTTCAGCGAAAAAACAGGAAGAAGTGCGGTCCGGCATGAACTTGACCTAACATGAACCATTCAATAATGAGCCAAAAGAACCAGTACATCCACACAGATCTGTATATATCTGATAAAATCAGAACATAAGGGTGTAGAGGTTACAAACTCCTGACAGTTTTGCTTTTCAGAACAATATATTGCAAAGAATGTAGGATGCAATCTAAAAACCCAAGTGCTAATCCTGCCAATGTCACTAACAAAAGGAATGACCCTGGGCAAGTTACTTCGCCTTGCTGAGCCTGTTTTCTCATCTGTGCAATGATGCAGTTAACCCTAAACATCCCTTCCAGCTCTATGAGACCCCCCACCAACCTAATGCACCAAAAGTCAATCGCTATCAAGGTGTATGCATTCTGTAATTATTACTCATGTATTATTATTATTGCTATTTATTTTTAGTCATTCTATGTAATAAAGACACAAAGCAAAGGAGAACAAATTAAAGAGCCTCCACTTAATTACTTGGCCATTATTAATTCTTTCTATAGTGTTATACTTTTTCAAATCCATAAAATTAATTGCCCTGTTCCTCACAATCTCCCTTTCTGATAGGAAGGACAGGTTCTTACTATTCCCATTTCAGAGATAAAGAGTTTAAGTCAGGGCAGGCGTGGTGGCTCACACCTGTAATCCCAGCACTTTGGGAGGCCGAGGCAGGTGGATCACCTGAGGTCAGGGGTTCGAGACTAGCCTGAAACTCTATCTCTACTAAAGATACAAAAATTAGCCAGGCATGGTGGTGCGTGCCTGTAATCCCAGCTACTCAGGAGGTTGGGGCAGGAGAATCACTTGAACCCAGGAGATGGAGGTTGCAGTGAGCTGAGATCGCATCATTGCATTCCAGCCTGGGGGACAGAGTGAGACTCTATCTCAAAAAAAAAAAAAATAGTTTAAGTCATATCCAGAGATCACAAATTGTGCTGTCAACAACCTAGTGCTGTAGAGAGATAATCCACTTAGAACCATAGACGTAAATTTCTGGGAGAAGAGTTTGATGTTAAAAGGCCTCATCAGAGACACTTACTTTAGCTCATTGGTCTCCATGCCCTGGGCAATGGCCATGATGATTCCGCCGTGGTCTCCCCACGTGTAGTAGTGAGGTCCAGGAAGTGCCTGAGGAGGAAAAATTCATGGTGACACCGCTGCTGTGGAGGTAACTGTGCAGAAACCATGTGCACATAACCACAGGCATGCACACATGTGCACATAGACATAACAGCAATGACAACCACTTTAAAACAATTTTTCTGTTCACAGAAGACATTGGCATCCATTATCTCATCTGTTTCACACAATCCTAGGGACAGGCAGAGCAAGTTCTAGTATCTCAATTTTTTTCCCAAATGAAGAAACACGAGCTTAACATTAAAATGGCAAACTGTGAACGGCAGAGGTAGGACTCAAATCCAAATCTAAGACTCCCACCAACCCTTGATTAAAAAATAACTGAGGTTCCAGTTCTACTGTGATAGTATTAGCCCTCTATAGCCCATCCTTCCTGCTAATTACAGCTGAAAACTCTGGACAAAAAACAACTACCAGTGGATGCTGAAAAAGTAAACAAAAGCAAGCAGCTTGTGGAGATTTAAAACCTAGAGAAGCTACACACACAAGTCATGAATTTGCTGGTAAAGCTTTGTCCAAAGGGAAAGTCCCAGACATGGGGTACACCTCAGTCTCAGTCACAGCTAAAACTTCAACAGACACTATTTCCCCCAAAGGAACAAGAGAAAGGAGCCTCTGTAGGGTAGGGAAAGTGTGGATGGAATCCCATAGCAGGGAGTGTCAAAAAAGTAAATCCCCTAATTTTGTGTATGAATTTACATAAATCGCAGCCTAACCCCTGAAGTGTATGTGCATGAAACAGACACAAACCAGTATAACAGAGGCTTAGCATACTGAACTGAGAGTTAAACTACCACCTACAGAAAGCAAGACAGAACACAGGGTCAGAACCTAAACAGGCTGATTATATGCTGAAACAAAAATATCAATATCCTTCAGAAGTCTTGATTGCATGAATTTCATTCACATGTGCAGAATACAAACCAAAATTACTTAACATACAGCATACAAACATATCCAAAAAATGTGTCTAATTCTCAAGGGAAAAGATAGTCAAAAGGTGCCAATCCCAAGTGACCCATATTATTAGAATTTTTTTTTAAATTTTTTGAGACACAGTCTCACTCTGTTGCCCAGGTTGGAGTGCAGTGGTGCAATCTCAGTTCACTGCAACCTCTGCCTCCTGAGTTCAAGCGATTCTCCTGCTTCAACCTCCCAAGTAGCTGGGATTACAGGCATGCACCACCACGCTCAGCTCATTTTTATGTTTTTAGTAGAGACAGGGTTTCACCATGTTGGTCAGGCTGGTCTCAAACTCCTGACCTCAAGTGATCCACCTGCCTCAGCTTCCCAAAGTGCTGGGATTACAGGCATGAGCCACCATACCCGGCTGGAATTTTAAAATAGCTGTTATAACCATGTCCAATGAGGGAAAGAAAAACACACGTGAAATGAATGAGAGAAAAGAATTCCAGAGAAGTGGAAACAATTTTTAAAAAGAAACCAAACAAATTTTATAACAGAAAAATATAATGTCTGAAACAAGAAATTTACTGATGGGCTCAACATCAGAAAAGCAATGACAGAAGAATTAGTGAACTTCAAAATAAATATAGATCTGTAGAAATTACAGATAAAGAATATACAGGGGAAAAAAAGATTTCAAAGAAAAAAAGATTGCCAAGGACACAGAGAATAATAACAGTAGGTCTAATATGTAACTGGAGTCTGAGAAGAACAGGAGAAAGGGACGGGGGCAGAAAAAATTTTTGAAGAAATAATGGCTGAAAATTTCACAAATTTGGTGAAAGACATAAATATAGATTCAAAATCAGCATCTACTTAGAGAATAAACTCAAAGAAAAGCCCTCCTAGACACATCATAACAAAACTGCTGAAAACTAATGAAAAAAAAATCTTCAAAGTATCTACAGAAAAATGGCATGTTACACACAGGAGAATGATAGCTAAAGTGAAGACAGGTTTCTCATCAGAACCCACCGAAACAAGAAAACAGTAGACATCTTTAAAGTACTGGAAGAAAATTACTGTCAACCCAGAATTCTCTATCCAATAAACATATCCTTCAAGAATGAAGTTAAAATAGAGGTAGATTTTCAAACAAGGGATAAACAAGAGAATTCACAGCCAATAGATCTTGCTACAGGAAACGCTATAGGCATTTCTTTAGGCTGTAGGGAAATTTCCCATGGGTAAACAGAGATTTTTCCAGAACAAAGAGCAAGCAAGAGAAATTGTAAATATCTGGGTAAATATTTAAGTTCTTTGAAACTCATATGACAATTTAAAGCAAAACCAAACACTGCTTTGTGGGTTTTGTTATGTGTGTTGATGTGATAAATATGAAAATAACATACAGGTGGGGGAGGAGAAAAGGGACTTACATGGTTGAAAGGGTTCTAAATTTTACGTTAAGTGCAATATCAACTCAAAGAAGACTATAAAAGATTAGATATGTATGTTGTAATCCTTAGAGAAACCACTAGAAATACACAGAGAAGCCCCCCCAAAAATCGAAATAAAAGTAGAATACTTAATGTATCTAGATAATACAAAAGGAGAGAGGACATAAGGAACAGAGGAATAATAAATAGGAGAAATGAAAGAAAATAAATGAAATATTAGACCTAAATTCAAATATATCTGTAATTATATTAAATGTTAATGGCCTAAGCATTTCAGTTAAAAAGCAGAGCTTGGCAGAATGAGTGAAAAAAGCACGACCCTACTCTATGTTGTCTGGAAGAAACACTTCAAAGAACTGCACATGGCAGCATGTGCCTTTAATTGCAACTACTTGGCAGGATCACTTGAACCCAGGAGTTCAAGATCAGTCTGGACAACACACAAGACCTAACTTCAAAAAAGAGAAAAAAAAACACTTTAAATACAAAGACACAGATAGGTTGAAAGTGAATGGAAGTTAAAAGATGTACTATCCAGGGTTGGGCGTGGTGTCTCACACCTGTAACCCCAGCACTTTGGGAGGCCAAGGCGGGCGGATCACTTGAGGTCAGGAGTTCGAGACCAGCCTAACCAACATGGTGAAACCCCGTCTCTATTAGAAATACAAAAATTAGCTGGGTGTGGTGGTGAGCGCCTGAAATCCCAGCTACTCAGGAGGCTAAGGCAGGAGAATTGCTTGAACCTGGGAGGCCGAGGTTGCAGTGAGCCAAGATCATACCACTGTACTCCAGCCTGGGTGACAGAGTAAGACACCAACTCAAAAAAAGATGTACTATCCAAATAGTAAACAGAAGAAGGCTACAGTAACTATTTTAATATCAGATAAAATAGACTTTATGACAAAGGGCATTACAATAAAGAGAGATAGTTCATAATGATAAAAGGGACAATCCATGAGAAAATATTATTATAAATGTGAATACACTTAACAACAGGGACTCAAAATGCATACCAAAACAAAGGAAAACTTGACAGAATTTAAAGGAGAAACAGACAATTTCAGAATCATAATAGGAGATCTTACCATTCCTCTCTTAGGAATTTAGAGAACTAGACCCCCCAAAAATCAATATGAACACAAAAGATCTGAACAACATTATCAACCACCTTCATATAAATAATATCTATAGAACACTACCTCAAACAACTGCTTAATACATATTCCTTCCCAGTGCACATGATATATTCAACAATATAGACCACACACTGGATCTCAAAACAAATCTCAATAAATCTAAAGGGACTGAAATCATACAAAGTGTCTTCTCTGACTATAGGAAATCAAATTAGAAATCAGTAACAAGATATCTATGAAACCCCCAAATACCCACAAATTAAATAACACTTTGCTAAGTAACTTATCATTCGAAGATAAAAATCAGGAGATATTATGGGTTGATGAAAATGTTCTGGAATTAGATAATGGTGATGACTGAATAATACTAAAAACATTTGAACTGTACACTTTTAAATGGTGAACTTTATAGTATGTGAATTATATCTCAGTGTTATCTGTTTTTTATTTT
Organism: Mandrillus leucophaeus; assembly: GCF_000951045.1. NCBI lineage: Eukaryota > Metazoa > Chordata > Mammalia > Primates > Cercopithecidae > Mandrillus > Mandrillus leucophaeus. The sequence goes on along the minus strand of NW_012107697.1, from coordinate 4,643,876 downwards.
TTTGAGACCCGGTCTTGCTCTGTCACCCAGGCTGGAGTGAACTGATACAATCACAGCTCACTGCAGCCTTGACCTCCTGGGCTCAAGTGAGCCTCCCATCTCAGCCTCCGGAGTAGCTGGGATCACAGGCATGCCCGGCTAATTTTTTTATTTTTTTGTAGAGATAAAGTTTCACTATGATGCCTGGGCAGGTCTTGAACTCCTGGCCTCAAGTGATCCTCCTGCCTTGGTCTCCCTAAGTGCTGGGATTACAGGCATCAGCCACTGTGCCCAGCCTATATCTCAGTTTTAAAAGGGGACATTAAATATACTCTGAACTTAAAAACACTAAAAATACAATATATCTGAATATGTGGCATATACCTAAATTAGTATTTAAAGGAAAACTTATAGCTTTAGACGCTTACATTAGAAAAGAAGATATAAAATCAATAACCCAAGGTTATATCTTAATAAGCTACAAAAAGAACAACAAAACAAATACGGGAAAAAATAATAAGAAAAAAACCAACAAAACAGAAAGCAGACAATAGAAAATCAATAAAGATAATGCGGATTCTTTGGAAAGATCAACAGTATTGAAACACCTAAACTAAGGAAAAATAGAGAAAATACACAAATCACCAATATCAGGAATGAAATCATCACCAAAGATCCTACAGACATAAAAAGATAAAGAGAATATATCACTATTAACTAAGGCCAATGAATGTCACAACTTATGTGAAGGGACAAATTTCTTGAAACACACAACTCATCAAAATTGAAACAAGAAGAAAATCTGAATAGTCTTATATCAACCAGAGAAATTAAATCTCTTATCAAAAAATATTCCCAGAAAGAAAACTCAATGTCTGGACAGCTTCATTAGGGAATTACTCAAGAAAAAATAACACCAAACTTTGTCCTAAAAAAGAGGAAGAGGGGTTTACCACTCTGCTTGTTTTGTGATACTAGCCAAACCCTCATACCAAAGCTTTAAGATTTTACAAAAAAACAAATTACAGACAGGTATCTCTCACAAATAATGCAAAAATCTTTAACAAAATATTAGCAAATCAAACCTATCTGCACATAAAAAGGATAACACATTACAACCAAGTAGAGTTTGTCCTAGCAATTCCAGGTTGTTTTAATATTCAAGAATTGATTAATGTAATATTTAATACATCATAGTAATAGAAAAAAATCATTTTAATAAATGTAAAAATAGCATTTGATGAAATCCAGTATCTGATTATGATAAAAAAAAATACTCAACAACTAGTAATAATAGGGAACTTCCCAAATGTTGATAAAGAAATCTACTGCTAACATCATAGTTAATGGTAAAAAGGCTGAATTGTTTCCCCCAGAGAGAGAGAACAAGACAAGAATGCCCACTTTCACTGCTCCTATTCCGTTGGTAACAGGCCCCCAAAATCTGGCCATATCCTGGCCCCAAAACTGGCCATAAACAAAATTTCTGCAGCACTGTCACATATTCATAATGGCCCTAACGCCCGTGCTGGAAGGTTGTGGGTTTACGGGAATGAGGGCAAGGAACACCTGGCCCACCCAGGGCAGAAAACCACTTAAAGGCGTTCTTAAACCACAAACAATAGCATGAGCGATCTGTGCCTTAAGGACAGGCTCCTGCTGCAGATAACTAGCCAAACCCATCCCTTTATTTCAGCCCATCCCTTCGTTTCCCATAAGGGATACTTTTAGTTAATCTAGTATCTATAGAAACAATGCTAATGACTGGCTTGCTGTTAATAAATACGTGGGTAAATCTCTGTTTCAGGCTCTCAGCTTTGAACGCTGTGAGACCCCTGATTTCCCACTTCACACCTCTATATTTCTGCGTGTGTGTCTTTGATTCCTTTAGCACTGCTGGGTTAGGGTCTCCCCGACCGACCTGGTCTTGGCGTATTCAACACTGTATAGAGGTCCTAGCCATTGTGATAAGGAGAATGAAAGAAATCAGAAGGGAGAAAATGAAGGGAAGGAGGGAAAGAGAAGAAGAAAGAAGGACAAGAAAGAAGAGAAAAAGAAGGACAAGAAAGAAGGGAAGAATGAGAGAAGAAATAAAAGACATTAAGATCAGAAAGGAAGAAATAAAACTGCCACTCTTTACAAATGGTATGATTGCTTACATAGAATCTAAAAACCTACTAGGACTAATGAATTACCTTAGCAAGGTCACAGAATACAAGATTAATATATTAAAAATCAATTGTATTCTTACATACTACAGCAAAAATTAGACAATTCCATTTACAGTAATACCAAAAATAAAAATAAAAATATCTAGGAATAAAGCTAATAAAAGATGTACAGGACCTCTACATTGGAAACTACAAAATACTAAGAGAAATTAAAGAAGAAATGGAAAAAGATACTGTATTCATGGATCAGAAGACTCAATAGTATTAACACATCGATTCTCCTCCAAATTCAAGGCAATTATAATAAAAATCCCAGCAGATTTCATAGAAATTAACAAGTGATCCTAAAATGTATCAGGAAATACAAAGGACCTACAATAACGAAAATGATTTGTAAAATGATCAAAGTTGAAGGACTTACCCTACCTGATCTCAACATTTACTATAAGGCTTTGGAAATTAAGATAATTTAGTATTAGTGAAAAGACAGACAGATTAATGGAACAGAATAAAGTCCTGAAATAGACCCAATTGGCCTAAAACTGGCCCATATATGGCCAATTGATTTTCAAACAGGTACCAAGGCAATTCAATGGGGAAGAGAGAAGTGTTTTCAACAAATGGTGCTAAATCAATTAGATCTCCATATGGAAAAAATGAGTATCTACCATCACACAAAAGACTTGAAACCAAAACATATTTTTTAAAACACTCCTACAACTCAAAGAAGATAGACAACTCAATTATTAAAATTAGTTTTTAAAATTTATTTATATATTTATTGAGACAGGCTCTCATTCCATTGCCGCCCAGGCTGAAATGCAACACAATTACAGCTCACTACATCTTCAACCACCAGGGCTCACGTGACCCTCTGATCTCAGCCTCCTGAGTAGCTGGGACTACAGGCATGCACCACCATGCCTGGATATTTTTATTTTTTGTAAAGACGAGCTCTCCCTATATTGCTCATGGCTCCAGCAGTCCTCTTACCTCAGCCTTCCAAAGTGCTGGGATTATAGGCAGAGCCATTGTGCTAGACCAACCCAATTTTTTCAAAAAGGCAAAAGGTTTGGGCAGATACTTCACAACCGTATTTTAAAATGGCCAATGAGTGCATGAAAAGAATCATTAATAATCATGCAAATGCCAATTACAAGTACAATGAGATATTATCACATGCTTATTAAAATGTCTAAAATTAAAAAGACTAATCATACCAAGTGTTGGCAAAGATGTGAAGCAATTAAAATTCTCACATACTGTTTGGTGGAAATGTAAATGGGACAATAATTTGGCAGTTCTTTAAAAAGTTAAATATACACCCACCATGCTGCCCAGCTATTCCATTCCTAAGTATTCACCCTAGAGAAATGAAGAAAATATGCACATGAATGTTCATAACAGCTATATTTGTAATCAGCAAAGCTGGAATGTTCATCAACAGATGAATGAATAAAGAAATTATGATATATCCCTACAATGGGATACGACTAGCAAAGGAAAGAACAACTGATACACGAAACAACTTGGATGAAACTCAAAATCATTGTGATGTGTGACAGAAGCCAGGCAAAAAGAGTATATACTGTGTGAGTCCACTTATCAAAATTCTAGAAAATGTCAATGAATAACCTATGCTAGCAAATGCCAATGAACAACAGAAGCAGACAAGGACAAGAGTAGAGAGTGGGACGGATTGCTGAGGGGCACAAAGATACCTCGGGGAGGGTGATGGAAATGTTTGTTATCTTAACTGTGGTGACCATAATTCTGATCAAACTGTACACTTTAAATACGTGCAGTGTACCATACCCTTATCTGCTTCAGTAAAGTTGTCAAAGAAAAAAGCTAAAAATAAAAGAAATAAAAATTATTTTAAAAAGAAAAAAGCATAAAAAAGGGATTCTGAGGATCAGAGAATTTGCAGATGGAAATGTTTGTTTTCTTAATTGTGGTGACCATAATTAATTCTGATCACACCGTACACTTTAACTATGTGCCGTGTACTGTACCTTCATCTGCTTCAATGAAGTTGATAAAGAAAAAAGCTAAAAATAAAAGAAATAAAAATTATTTAAAAAAGGAAAAAGCACAAAAAAAGGAATTCCGAGGATCAGAGAATTTGCACAACTAATTAGGAGGAAAAGAAAACCAGAATTACGATCAGCAGTGCTCCAGGCAGCATTCTGTCCACTACAGCCTCTTCCTCTGCCACCACCTGCTCCCGCACACAGCCCAGATTGTCCCTCTAAAGTGAAGGCTGCCCATGGGGACTCAGATGCCCACTCACACAGATAAACTCACAATCTTTTCATCCCCCAGTTAGTTTTCTGCTATGTCCCAAAATAAGGTCTCTTATGCACTGGCTGCTTCTTGGCAGGCACAAGGCGTGTGTGGAGGGAGGCACTGACAGCTGCCCCAGTAATCGCCAGACGATACCACTTCACTGGAGGAGGAACAAGACACTGCTTTCTACCCAGAAGGAAATCACTTGCAGATGTGCAAATCCCAGATTACACCAACAGCAGAAGGCACAAACAAACCACAGGCCTATTCGCAGAGAAGAGGATACCCCATTTCAAAGGCAGCGTCCAGCTCCACGAAAGGGGAAGGCAGCTGCTTAATCTTCCCTTGGGAGCTGGACAAGGACAGCCCGAAAATTCTCCTTCAAACTGTCTGCACTCTGATCACAATGGCCCTAACAACCTGCCTCATCTGAATGCATATTCCTGTTTCCCACACACAGTACACGGTGTCTGAGCCTCATCTCTCTCCTCGGGAGGGATGGTAAGCCCTGCCACAGTGAGAGAAGGCTTGTGACAGGCCTCCATGAACTGCGAGGTGCCAAATGAATGTTGGTATTTTTATTACTGCTTTACATATTACCTATTCAAATATCAAGGTGAGCACGGTGCATTCCCAGTAAAGCACCACGTGGATGGGAACTATGTCTGCTAGCTCTTCTGAGGACTCCACATCACTCCTGACATGCTGCTTAGGCTGCCCAGCCTGCGTGGCTGCTCAAAGACAACGTGCTCATCCTGTCAAGGGATCTACTGGGTTTCACCCTAGTGGCTCCCGGCATAATTAGAGGGTCACTCCTGAAAGTAACCCCTATAGAACGAGACCAAACACACGTCCTTGGCCTTAATCAATGATGGGAGGCTGGAAACAACTTTTTTTTTTTTTTTTAACAAGTTTGGAAATTCTCTAATGCCCAAAGATGAAGATGAATTAGCATTTTGGAACTAGAGAACTAGCCCCACTATAGGAATTGGTATAATCAGGATCGATACTAGTTACACAACCTTAAGGCAAAAACAGAGTCTACTTCCATAGCACAGAATGAGATGAAAGTGCCCACACAACACAGCCCAGCAAGGACTGGCTTCATTTCAATGTCAATAATATACAAAATAATAATAATAGCCGGTTTCAGGGCTGATACCACTACGTTGTAATTTGCTGATACATGTAGCATATATGCCCCGAGCCCCTACTCCATGCCAGGCACTCTTAGGTCCTCAGGATAAAGAAGTCAGTAAAACAGACACTGTCTTTGCCCTCATAGAACTCATAATCTTAGAACGTTAAGTAAAATTCACACATTTGCAAAGGTCTGTTTTTAATTTAAAGTAACTGTGGATACAAATCAGTGACTTCAGGTACCTGTCTTTACTTTATAGTCATTTCTGGCATTATTGGTCTCTGCCATGGACCATATGTGTCCCTGAAATGCCAAGGCACAGTCTGCATTCTCACACAAACGGGAACCAGGGTGGAGGGGAGGGGATTGGCGGAGGGGGCTGACCTCTCGCCACCTGGCTCCAGCGCTGCTAGAGATGTACACGTTTGTCTTGCTAGCCAAGTTCTTTCCCACTGAACCTAAAATGCAAGAGAAATAATTATTTTTAATTTCAAGAGTATGTCAGATAATCACCTTGCCCAGCCAGAAATTCTGAGTAGTATCTAGCAACTAAGAATGCCTTCAAACCACGAAGAGTGGTTACTGCTGGAGAGGTGGGTGATCACTCTGCATCTGGCTGCGTATCACCAGACAGCCGAACCCCTTGTGAGAACAGGCAACGCACACTTACCAGTGGCGATGATGAGGCCCGGAGCTGACTCCTTGGACAGGATGGGCATTCTCCGGAGCTGGAGGTTGAGGAGCTGACTGAGGCGCTGAGCCAGATGAAGGGAACAGCCCTGGGAAAGCTATACGACCAAAGTTTCAGGCAGTGTCAGCACGTGATACCATGCCTAGCGCTCCCTGTAAACCCTGCGGCCTGTGTGAAGGCACTGCAGCTGACACGGGGCAAGGAGGCCTGGCCCAGAGGAAACCAGACTCACAGCCCAGCTGTCCCCACACCCCCCAGACAGAGAGGACCATCTGGACCCACATAAATGTCCCATGGAAGAAGAGAACAATCACAACTTAGAAAGGCCTTCTGAGACTCTCAGGGAATAACAATTAGAAATCAGTGTCATCTCGAGTAGATGGGAAAGTCATCATCTCATCCTATCACTCAGAGATCCTCTCAAGTGACTCAGAACTAAAGAGAAATGAAATGATTTTGTCATATACACTTTCTAAGTCAGAGATGTATTTCAAATATGATTCCAGCAATTCTGTCATAAGACAGACCAAGAATCAGAGGTCATAAGTCTCATGGATAAGCTCCCCTGATGTACAGTATCAATGCGATATAAAAACCAAAGGACAGGCATTAAATTTTTTGCCATGTATTTTACATTTGCACAAAGGTGTACGTATACAGGGCAAGGCTTCAAGTGATTCAATCTGGCTTCCATCACTCATGTCCAGATTTTAGTAGCTCTGCAAGCAATCAGGACAACGCCTTTTGCCATATGGTCACACTCAGTTCTCCTGGTCAGAAGAGCTTGTTCAGTGTTACTTAGATGTGGCCAGGGTTCTGCACAGGAGAACTACGTGCTTATGTGGTTACAGTCAGGTAAAAATAGTAGCAAGGTTTGCTGGATTATTTGCTACTTATTTTTGTCACAAAAGGATCTCTAACAAGTATCTGTCTGGCTAGAGTCTCAGTTTGACCAATGAAAACTGGAACAAATTAGGCTGGGTGTCAAAGAAATATTTATTTGCTCACTCCTCTTTGTGACTCATGCTTTTCTGCCTGCAAGGAAGTCTATTCATTGAAGAGTTCCTGTTATCCTCAGGTAATCAGACTTATCCATTTCCTATGCATTCCTTCCACCACCTAAACTCAGAAGAAGAAACTGAAAGCTGATGAACTGTCCTGTAGTTCATAAATAAACTGCTCAGTCAGGGAAACAAAAAGCTGAATTTGAGTGACACCATTAATTCAATTTAACTAAAGCCTGACCCCCATAGCACACTCAAAAACACCCAAGTTCCAACCACCACAGGATCTCACCAAGACGCTGTAGAAGACACTACTAAGGGAGGAGGAAGCACCCAGATATTTGTCTATATCTATTTATAGGCTGCCTCTTTCCAAAATTAGATTTGATGTGGTAAGCCAAGACCCATTGCTAAATAGAGAAGAAAAACCAAGAAGTAAATTCAAAGAAATGTTCCCAAGGGCCACAGATATATCATACAGGGGAGTGTCCGCATAGCCCACCATGGACAAACAAAACTCAAAAATCCAAAAGACCAAGTAATGGTCTAACTAAACAAGTAGTACTAAAAGTGAATACTACTTTTTTTTTTTTTTCCTGAGTTGCTTCTGCCCAGAAGTGGTAGTGAGACCTTGGAGCAGAGTTTGGGAACTCCAAATGTAGCAACACAGATAAAAGTCTGCTCCATGTGATATTAATAGAATCCTATGTGATACTGTATTTTTTCGATTAATACTAGACATAGGAAACTACCACAGAGTAGGGCTCTTTCCCTTATATCAAAAAGCAAAACAAGATTAAAACATCAATACCTCACAACTGATTTTCTCTCCATATCCCGTGAAGGCTGGAGCCTGAAGAAATTCCCAGGTTCCCCCTTTGTCAAAGGTGATGACCGATCTCATGTTCTCCTCGTTCATAGAACCATTAATCAGAGTAGCAATGTAGACTCCTTGCAATCCTTCCACTCGGTGGAAGTCAGCAAATGGCTCATTTGCAAAATACCTACAATATGAAAATAAACAGCTATGAACCTGAATTGGTATTTGCTTGTTATTATAAATAACATAAACTTTGACCATTTAAAAGTACACAATTTTGTGGCATTAAGCACATTCACAAAGTTGGGCAACTATCATTACTATCTAGTTCCAGAACATTTCATCATTCCAAAAGGAAACCTCATACCCACTGGCAGTCACTCTCCATTTCCTCTTCCCTTCCCAAGCCCTGGAAACCACTCATCTGCTCCATGGGTTTATGAATTAGCCTATCTGGATATTTTATATAAATGGAATCTACAATATGCGGTCTTTTGTATCTGGTTACTTTCACTTAGCATAATGCTTTCAAGGTTCATCCACGTTATAGCACATTGTTAGTACTTCATTCCTTTTTTTTTGGAGACAGGGTCTTACTGCTGCCCAGGCAGGAGTGCAGTGGTACGATTACGGTTCACTGCAGCCTCGACCTCCCAGACTCAGATGATCCTCAATGATCCTCCTACCTTAGCCTCCCAAGTACCTGGGACTACAGGTGTGTGCCACTACGCCCAGCTAATTTTTTAATTTTTTGCTAGAGATGGGGTTTCGCCATGTTGCCGAGGCTGGTCTCGAACTCTTTAGCTCAAGTGATCCACCTGCCTCGGCCTCCTAAAGTGCTGGGATTACAGGCGTGAGCCACCATGCCCAGCCCGATAATTTGCTATTTTAAAAAATTTGTTTCTTTTCAACTTTTAGGGCCAAAAGGCTTATCTGATCAACAATTCCTAACAGGGGGTTTAGAATGATGACTATAACATACAAAAGTTGACATAAGAGTCACATCTATTACATCACTATCGAAATTGACTCCAAATCCTCCAGTGAGCCTTCAAAAACAGATATCATTAAGTCAGACCTACAAGACACTAATAACAGTGCTGAGGCTTAAAATTCAACCCAATCTGTAGGAACACAGCTCAGGGTTACACAGCCCCTCTCCAGGTACTTACAATCTAATTATCCAACACTCTGATCAGATAGAAGCCCACAGGGTCCTCTGTCAGGAAGCTCAGCAGAACCTGTCGACTCCTTCCTGAAGAAACTGTACATACAGCAAGGATGGCTCCAGAAAGCTTGGGGTTATATTCTGAAGAGAATACGGCCTTCCCAGGCTTTATCTACTATGCTGATACCCTAATGCCACAGGAAAGTGGTTTTGTGCTAAAATGATACAAGCATTACAAATAGAGCGGATTTCTGAGAAATTGTAACCAGGGTTCATACGTGGCTGTTAAGACTGGAAGCTTGGCTGAGTGAGGTGGCTCACATCTGTAATCCCAGCACTTTGGGAGGCCGAGGAAGGGGGGATCACAAAGTCAAGGGATCGAGACCATCCCAGCCAACATAGTGAAACCCTGCCTCTATTGAAAATACAAAAATTAGCTGGGTGTGGTGGCACATGCCTGTAGTCCCAGCTACTTGGGAGGCTGAGGCAGGAGAACAGCTTGAACCCAGGAGGCACAGGTTGCAGTGAGCCAAGATCGTGCCACTGCACTCTAGCCTGGGTGACAGAGCAAGACTCCATCTCAAAACAAAAGAAAAAGAAAAAAGACTGGAAGCTTGCCCTTTATTTCAGGGGTTCTGAGCCACTGGCTACACAATAAAGCAGAGAAACGCTGCCCTCCGTCATCCGTCTCCACACAATCTCTTCAGCTGGAGGACTGCCCTGCCACATCAGACAGAAAGACCCAAAAGACAACCTCTGAGGCAGGAAAAGGAACACTAGGAGCCCCACCAAAGCTGCTTCAGGCTGCGGGACTGAGCACAACGCTGAATGAAATGCTGGAGCTGAGACCAAATTCTCTGACATGCGGTTTCCTTAGGTCTAGTTCAGTTATTTTTCAGGGGCTTCTTAGGAACCAGCTGAAGGTCTCTCTCCCTCCTTCTCTGTTGACCTCTGCTCTACCTCTCTGGGGGTTATCATCATAAACTGTCACCCCACCAGTTATGGGCTTCTTCTACTTATCTGGGAGGTCTGAGTTTCTCTCATTAGATGAGCTCTGTTTCTTTCCCGAGTCGGATTCCTGGAGTTTTATCTTTTACTTCTAGGCAGAAGCCTGTCTTCCTGCATCTCACATGCTCCTCCACCAGGAGTCCCAGCCCATCCTTTTCTTTCCCCCACTTGACCTGCCCTACAACAATTTGCCCCACCCTAAGCACTTTCTCTAAGAGTCCACTTTCTCCCATTTTATCCTCACTGGCCCTCCCCCAGGCACTTCTCCCCTTCTTCCCAGAGTACCCAGGGCCAAGGCTTACCAGGAAGCTCACCAGGTCCCCTACAGCCCCGCTCAGTGCAGAATCCACGCCCTGACAACACCCCCACCAACTGGGCCCGTGCCCCTCCCTAAGGTGACCCGCGGGCCTGACATCTCCTCAGCACATTAGTTCCTCCAAAGCATCCAACATCTAGCTAGTGCTTTCCATGAGACTCCCACCTGGCACATCCCAGCAGGGCCAGGGTCATTCCCTAGAAAGAGCTCTTTCTCCATTTCCCTAAGTAAATCAGAAGCAGTTCCCACACACCATCCTTTCCTATTCAGTTCAAAGACTTGCTCATTTCACACACCAGTTTACTCTAAACCAGCCTGCCCACGTGATGTGCTAATTCACCTTTATCCCATTTCATCCGGCTGAGATCGTGATGCAGATGACAAAATGTCACTCAGCTGAGTACAACGGAACCTCTCTAGTCCTCAGATAAAATCTGAGAAGAATGAGAAAACTGAGTAGGACGTTGGTCTATGACTCTTGACGTGAATCTATTTCCAGTTTCTTCACTGGACTGTGCACTCAGGCAAGGAGGGGAGGCCTTCATAACTCTGCAAAGGGCCATCGCTCTGGCTTCTGGCTCATACTCTGTCCCAGCATGAAACATTCACCCTGAATATCTGACACATGCGGAAGACAAGAAAATATTTAGCAAGCTGTGACTTTTCCATTTCATAACCAGGGGCTTTTAATGGTGAAAAAAGAAAGATTAAAGCGTCAGTGAGAGGTCTGAGGGACAGTGATTCACTATTTTAATTATTTAAAAAAGGAGACTATTATTCACCATTAAAATGAATGAGGCACTGATCTATGGTACCCATGGATGAACCTTGAAAACATTATGCTAAGTGAAAGAAGCCAGACACAGAAGGTCACATATTATTGTATGATTCCATTTATATGAAACACCCTGTAAAATAGGGAAAAATCCACAGAGACAGAAATCAGACTGACAGCTGCCAGGGGCTGGGAGAAGGGGATAGTGGAGAGAAGCGACTTAATGGGCATGGGGTTTTCTTCTGGAGAAATGAGAAGGCCATGAAATTAAACAGAGGTGGCAGTGGCGCAAGATTGTAAATGTATCGAATGCCACCGAATTGCCTACTTTAAAATGACTAAGCTGATGTTATATACATTTCACCTCAATAAATAATATGTATTTTTTGGAGACGGAGTCTCGCTCTGTCGCCCAGGCTGGAGTGCAGTAGCGCAATCTTGGTTCACAGAATCCTCTGCCTCCCAGGTTCAAGCGTTTCTCCTGCCTCAGCCTCCCGAGTAGCTGGGACTACAGGCACGTGCCACCACACCCGGCTAATTTTTGCATATTTAGTAGAGATGGGATTTCACCATGTTAGCCAAGATGGTCTCGATCTCCTGACCTCCTGATCTACCCACCTTGGCCTCCCAGAGTGCTGGGATTACAGGCGTGAGCCACCGCGCCCAGTCAATAATTTTTTCAATAAAAAATGACAAGAACCAGCCTGAAGGAGGTAGGATCTGCCACTGACCAAACCAGGACAAGCTGAGCATCAAAACGAATCATGGCAGGAATGGTTTATAACACATTAAATAATAATTAATCCATGAGTCTGTGTCAGGGGAGGAAAGGAATAAAAGATGACAGCGCCTCCAAAAGAGAAGAAACAGGAAGTGGAAAAGCACCATCAGAGATCAGGTAGAAAGCTGGGCACGTGGATATCCAGTAGGCCTCTCCAACCAGGTAAGTCCCAAACCAAGTTCGTGGTCTCCCCCTAATACTAACCCTGCCCCAGATCTCCCTGACTCCCTGTGTGGCCGTCTCTTTACAGGCAGCTCAGGTGAAGCAGCAGCAGTCCCCGGCTCCTCCTTCTTTCACACCCCTCGTTCCCATCCATCAACAAATCCCACTGGCTCTACTTTAAAAATATATTTAGGGTCTGACCATTTCGAGTATCTCTAGTGCCACCACCCTGGGTCCAGCCAACATCCATCCCTACTGGCCTGTATCTCTGCAATCCTTTCACAACTAGTCTTCCTGTTCCCGCCTTTGTCCCCTACAGTAGTCAAATTCCCACACAGCATTGAGGATAACTTCTGTAAAAGATAAGCCACATGAGGGCTCACTTATAATTATTTATAACACTATTCATTTATGTTTTACATTCTTTTCATTACATAATGCGATTCACAATTTTTTAATGGAAAAAAAAGAAAAGGTTAAATCAGATCATGTCCATTTCCTGGTCTAAACCTTCCATCTCATTTAGAAGGAAAAAACAGGATTGAGTGTGGTGGCTCATACCTGTAATCCCAGCACTTTGGGAGTCCAAGGCAGACAGATCACTTGAGGTTAGGAGTTTGAGATCAGCCTGGCCAACATGGTACTGTCTCTACTAAAAATATAAAAATTAGCCTGGCCTGGTGGCACACACGCCTGTAATCTCAGCTACTTTTGAGGCTGAGGCAAGAGAATCACTTGAACCCAGGAAGCGGAGGCTGCAGTGACCCAAAATCACGCCACTGCATTCCAGCCTGGGCGACAGAGCGAGACTACATCTCAAAAACAAACAAACAAAAAAACAACAACCAAAAAGAAAAAAACAAAGCTCTTTACAAGCCCCTGAAGGCCCTATAGGATCTGAGCCCTGCTCTCTTAGGTACTGTTTCTTCCTTCTCTCTCCCTCTCTTCAGCCCTTCCAGCCACTCTGGCCTCCTCCCTGCTCCTAAAACACCAGTGCAGTCCAGCCTCAGAGTCACTGTGCTTCCTGTCTGCCCTGCTTGCAGTGCTACTCGCCCAGGCTTCTGCCTGGTTCCTTCCCTCATGTAATCCAGGCACCTGCTTAAATGTCCCCCTCCTGAAGCAGCCAGTAGAATAAAAGAACACCCTTGCAACCCCCCGTCCCCTGATCTTGCTTTATTTTTCTTTTCAACATGTTAGCAGGCAGATCACATACTTGCTTATATTCTATCTTCCCCAACTAGAATATAAACTCCATGGAAGAGGGACTTTGTTCTGATATTTTATTGCTTCATACATTATTTTGTGGCTATACCGAGAACACTCTGGCAGAGAGCAGCAGCATACTTGTGAATAAACTGACAGTGGAATGAATTGCCCAGAAACAGTGGGCACAAAGGCATGCCCTCAGACCTGGCTGTCATGGCTGGAGAGCCAGACCCCATCCCAGACCAGTCAGCTTCACGCAGGAGCCTCTTTCCAAGAGCAGAGGGGACTCTAACCACAGCCACACAGGTCACCCAAGTCTGGCTGTCAAACGACAAATCAGAATAAATGGTCCTGAAAGGATCTTAAGAACCAATTCATCCCTCCCAAACCCCAAGTCCTCCACCACCCCTTGATGGGTGTGGTGCTCAGATATTGCTCACTGCTGGACTGCAAAACAGCTCTAAACACATGATTTACAGATAAAAGATCAACGACGTTGGCGCCTTTCCTTACAAAACACTGCAATTATCTCTTAAAAAAAAAAAAAAAAAAAAAGAGTAATGACATCAATTAACCTGATCCACTGGCCGCATATGCCAGCTCTCACTGACTTGATATTTTCCAAGTGCTGTTTTTCAATGCTCAGAAACCACAAAACCAGAACACTGAACAAAAGGAGCTCAAGGAATTGATTAACACAGTAGCTCTGACCCTAAATGTTACCTAGAGCTGTAGTTTCCAGACTTGGCTGCACATAAGAATCACCTAGGGTGCTTCTTAAAATCCTCATAACCTGGCCACACCCCAAACCCATCCCACGGTGATCCCCGGGCACGTGAGCCAGACATTGGATTTCCAAAACTTCCCGGGTGAATCCACGTGTGCAGCTAATGCTGCAAACCACTGAACCAGAGAGAAGCTAATGGTTGTGTTGGCCTAAGAAGGCAGAAGGACTCACGGTCTCCTTACCTCACCAAGGTGTCACTGCCGGCCCCTCCTGGGCTGTAATAGAGCACATTCTCCAAGGACAGGGAGAACTTCAGCCCCTCTGCCTCTGAGATGTATAAATTGGTACGGTTGTTACTGTGGCTGACACACACAAACACCTGGTCCTCGGAGGCATCTGCGATGTAATATTCCTTTGGAATCAGAAGTCAAAAAAGATATGTCAGAAAACAAATGTGCCCTGTGGGCTTTTTCTATACACACGGAAGCAATGACTTTCAAATGTCCTAGTGACGAATGTGTGCCTAAAGCCCACAGGAAGCTCCCTAACCTTGGCAAAGAAGCTTTGGCGACTTTCCCTTTGGAGAACCTGAGGCGGATCTGCAGCTTAGCGGGCCCCTTACTGGCAAACGGGGCACAAAATAACGGGCCACTGCACTGCACAAATGACCTACAAACCTCTTTCTGTTAATAATGTCTCCCTCATTTTCCCATGAGACCTTTCATTCGTGCAAAGTACAATATGGATTAATGCATTTCGCTTTATTTTCCCTAAGGTGACCAAAGGAAGGCAGAATCCATAGAAACTAGCAGAGAACTGGCAAGACGGTTCTCCATATGATCCCATTCGTTGGGTGGAAGGTAAGTCAGTGAGCTGTTTACCTTTCATCAAGCCAACTGCCAGTGTCAAGACGTTTCCCTGTGACCTTCTCTCTGTGGCAACTCCTCTAATGACCCCATCCCATGCAGCTCTTTCCTATCCATCTTCATGTTATAAAGCTGCACATGTAAGCACTTGCTTATGTGTGGTTTCTTCTGCTGCTCAGTTCATAGTCTCTCCAACCTGTTTCTAAAAGGTGGGACCCAAATCCTATCCCCTGTTGGAACTCACCCCTTGCAAGCAATACAGCAGGTACTCAATAAAAAAAATTCCTATCATGCACAAACTTCCCATTGCTTCAGTACTGGTACACTGCTCAGATGGCACTGACTCTGGCTCCAACCTCTCTCTGCCAGTGCTGCTGCACTTAAAGCAAACTAAGACTCTCCTTCAGCTCTGCTTCAGTGAAGTGGGAAACACAGACCACGATGGCCAAAGTGAAACTGCTCTCTCTAGAGACCTCTCTGGAAAGTGACTTCAGGGAGGCTCCATAAAATATCCACTCCAGCAGGCCATCCCTGCAACACCCTTCCTCTGACCTCTGCGTAAAGACAGTGACACTTCTCCCCAACCTCAAGCAGACCCCACTCACATTAATAGGATGTCTTGTGACAAACTGGGCTGCTCGCATGGGCTTCCGGCCAAAGGAGACCCAGAGCTGGACAGAAGACTGCTGTTGACTGCCCAAGAGATGCTGCCAAGGAAGAGGAGAAAAAAAAAATTAATGGTGCCACATTACAGTCATTCAAAAGCAGCAAAAATAAAAATAGAAGAATCAGATTCTTCCAGTTCTACTGGAAACACAAAATAGAGACTGATTGCAAATTCATATTTTTGCAGCGTCTGCCATCACTGGGCAGCTTGGGTTGTACTGCTTCATCTTAGATACCTGGTTTGCAACAGACACTCGATGCTCTGTGGATATTAGATAAGGAAGGAAATGGTATGATGGTAGAACTTGGACTAGAGGAGGTTGTTGGAGGCTGCCAACACTTCAGTAGAGTAAGAGATAGAAAGAGGATTGTGTGATGAGGCTGAAGAAACAGGCAGGGAGGAGCCTACAGCCCCCAAAC
>NW_012107697.1:4595643-4627636 GCF_000951045.1 Mandrillus leucophaeus | reverse complement strand
CTCTCTGTGGCAACTCCTCTAATGACCCCATCCCATGCAGCTCTTTCCTATCCATCTTCATGTTATAAAGCTGCACATGTAAGCACTTGCTTATGTGTGGTTTCTTCTGCTGCTCAGTTCATAGTCTCTCCAACCTGTTTCTAAAAGGTGGGACCCAAATCCTATGCCCTGTTGGAACTCACCCCTTGCAAGCAATACAGCAGGTACTCAATAAAAAAAATTCCTATCATGCACAAACTTCCCATTGCTTCAGTACTGGTACACTGCTCAGATGGCACTGACTCTGGCTCCAACCTCTCTCTGCCAGTGCTGCTGCACTTAAAGCAAACTAAGACTCTCCTTCAGCTCTGCTTCAGTGAAGTGGGAAACACAGACCACGATGGCCAAAGTGAAACTGCTCTCTCTAGAGACCTCTCTGGAAAGTGACTTCAGGGAGGCTCCATAAAATATCCACTCCAGCAGGCCATCCCTGCAACACCCTTCCTCTGACCTCTGCGTAAAGACAGTGACACTTCTCCCCAACCTCAAGCAGACCCCACTCACATTAATAGGATGTCTTGTGACAAACTGGGCTGCTCGCATGGGCTTCCGGCCAAAGGAGACCCAGAGCTGGACAGAAGACTGCTGTTGACTGCCCAAGAGATGCTGCCAAGGAAGAGGAGAAAAAAAAAATTAATGGTGCCACATTACAGTCATTCAAAAGCAGCAAAAATAAAAATAGAAGAATCAGATTCTTCCAGTTCTACTGGAAACACAAAATAGAGACTGATTGCAAATTCATATTTTTGCAGCGTCTGCCATCACTGGGCAGCTTGGGTTGTACTGCTTCATCTTAGATACCTGGTTTGCAACAGACACTCGATGCTCTGTGGATATTAGATAAGGAAGGAAATGGTATGATGGTAGAACTTGGACTAGAGGAGGTTGTTGGAGGCTGCCAACACTTCAGTAGAGTAAGAGATAGAAAGAGGATTGTGTGATGAGGCTGAAGAAACAGGCAGGGAGGAGCCTACAGCCCCCAAACCACCAAAGGGTGAGATCAGCCACACACCATGCACACAAAACATGTTCTTTTCTTCTTTCTACTCCTATTTTTAGATTACAAGGATGCTGCAGTCACAAGGCTTTAATTTGCACCAAGACTTGAGAGAATATTCATTGATTCTGGTTTTCCATCTCTGAATAATCTCATTGAGGAAGGTCTTTTGCTAGAATATATATTCATTGGTAGAGTATTCAACATGATGTTGACCACATCACATTGCATTTTAGAGACTTTTAAGTCACAGCAAGAATCTTGGAAATGTGTATAAAAGCATCAGATTAAGAGCTAGCTCTACCAACTGAAAAAATGACAAAAATCTCTCTAGCTTTCAGTTTATTCATTACAAAAGGAGAAGCTTATTTGGATCCAGACTTCCCTATAGACGGGTTTAAATGGTCCAGCAACCCTGTAAACATCTACGCAAATTTTTTATATACACTCATTTATTTTGCTATGGAGGCTCCATACGTTTTATCAGATTCTCAAGAAAGTCTACAATTCCAAAAAAGATAAGAACTGTTACAAAGACTCTGTGTGGTTTCTTCCAGCTCTAAAAGAACACGGCCAGAAACTGAAGGCAAATGTTGCATATCTGTCAGGAAAGACACAGGGAGGCACACCCTCATGTGGACATAATCATACAAATGACTATTAAACTTATTGAGATGTTGGGATTCCCAGCCAGAGGGGTTACTTCGGCTTCACTTATCCTTGACTAGGTTGCTGTTTATTATAGATATTAACTTCCTAAAGAGTAAGGAACATACCCATTTATTTTATCTGTAATATAACAACTCAGTACCCTGTGCTCACACATGCCCTATAAATACTGTGAGGACCCAGCTGATAAAGACAAAGTTACTTTTAATCCATTTGAGCAGCAGACATTCAAACCACCACTGAACAAATAGTTAAAAGTAATTTGTTTTAAAGAAATCAGAGAGGTACAAAAGACTGCCCACCAAAATGGAAATCTGAAAACCATATTAATAGCTTGTACTAAACATGGGGCTGTAGGAAATGATGGATCTATAAAAAACGTAAAAGCATTTTAACTGAATGAGAAAACAATTCCCAGCAAAATTGTGACATATAAATTCCAAAAGCCCCCATGAAGCTGATAAAATGTTATGACTATGTCAGATGATTGGTTTCAGTCAGCCTATATACATACATTTTTGTGAACATAGAGAGGAACGTATCAATGAAATACACATTTTTATGGTTTGTTTTTTACTACTTCCAACTGTCAGTAAAACTTTAAAAAGAGTGATTTCTCAATGACACCCAGGCTCATCATTAGTTAAAAATACTTAACAATTGCTGCTGGGAGGCCTGAGTATTAAGAATATATTTCACAGGTCAGTCTTACCTCATAAATGCAAAAATCACAGAATACTACAATCATCGAACCAAAAAAAAATCTCAAAACGCATCGATCCTACTTCCTTCTTGGAGAATTATTCCTAAACCTGGTCAATTCAGGTTCATTCTTAATGCATTTTTAAAGAGTTATTATATTGTTTTACTGCCACCAAGAAATATATTAACAATTAAGCTATGGTACACTAGTGATTGTAAGATGTATTGTAAGGCTCTGAGATTTTTCTTAATAAACCGTAGGTTTTGGGTTGGTTTGTTTTTTATCTCTATTATTATAAAAGCAAATCATACTCATGGAAAACATCCAACAGCACAGATGAGTACAAGGTAAATGCAGAAGCTCTGCTCTGACCTCCACATCCCTCCTCCCACTCTACCCTGCAGAGTGCCCAGTGGCTAACAGCTCTTGTGCATCCTTTTAGAAATACACTGTGCCACCACACACAAGCATACTTACATAGTGACAGACACTGCTACATCTACCCTCAACACCCATTATCCCTTTCCTTCCGAGCACTGGGACCCTGACAACATCCAGGATAAATGACTGCACTTCTCTACCATTTTTGCAGCTATGGCTAGTCACGTGATTAAGTACTAGTCAATAAGATTAAAAACAGAAGTCTTGTGTTGGATTTCTCGGAAGGTTGCTTAAATAGATGGAATTGGTGGGAAGAGGTCCTACTTGCTGTCTTTCCTTATTCTTCCTAACTGCAATAAGGACTTGAAGGCTAGTGTGGACGTCTTGAACCACGAGCTAATCTTGAGAATGGAAATCATTAGTCAGGATGGTAGAATGTTAAGATAGATATCTGGGTTCCCAAGAACATCAGGACACCAACATACCAGCCCAAGACAGCCTACGTCCAGGCAGCGAGGGGGAGAAAACTAAACTCCTGACTTGGTTAAGCAACTTTTCTTTCTAGTCTATTAGCGGCAACCTAACACAATTCTAAACTGACACAGGCAATTTAATTTTTCACATATAATTTGGATCATGATATAAATGCTGTTTTATTACTTAACTTTTTCCATTAACAGTATATCTTACTGTCCCACAATTTAACATTTTATCACTGGCAATGTATCTTAGACATCTTTCCACTTAACAGCTATTGGTAGGCATTTGGGTTATTTCCAAAAACATTTCTTAAACACACACACGCGCACACACATATATATTTATCACTTTTTCAGAACTGCACAATACTGTTGGTAGGATGCATTCTTAGAGAAGAATTCTTAAGTCAAAATTTGTATTTTTGATAGCTATCATGAAATGGCCCTCCTGAAAAGCTGTACCAGCTAACACATCCACAAACACATCAACTACCTTCATCAACTACTAGGAGAGATTTAAATGTTTTAATCTAAGTCAATCCTATAGAGTCTGAGAATTTATAAGAAGTTTTTTTTTTTGTTTGTTGGTTTTCATTTCTGATAATTAAAAATAAATTTGGCCAGGCACAGTGGCTCACGCCTGTAATCCCAGCACTTTGGGAGGCCAAGGCGGGCAGATCACGACGTCAAGAGATCAAGACCATCCTGGCCAATATGGTGAAACCCTGTCTCTACTAAAAATACAAAAATTAGCTAGGCATAGTGGAGTATGCCTATAGTCCCAGCTACTCGGGAGGCTGAGACAGGAGAATCACCTGAACCTGGGAGGTGGAGGTTGCAGTAAGCCGAGATCATGCCACTGCACTCTAGCCTGGCGACAGAGAAAGACTCCATCTCAGAAAAAATAAATAAATAAATAAACAAATAAATTCATCTAGGTATGTGAATAACCTGAATTTCCCTTTATATTTGAGATTGTGTTAAGAGCAAAAAGAAATGGAGGAGGATCAAGAAGAGGAGAAAGGAACTAAATAAAGGATACTCTTATCAAGTAAAGGCCAAAGGATACTGCAATGAGCTATCCCACTGAAAGTTGCATGGCAGCTCAGCTAGAGAAAATGCGTAAAGAACTAAGCCCTCCCAGGGCATGTGGAAGCACGGGGCCACTAGTTCAGAAGCACCAGAGCCATGGGTCACATCCTCCCTTGAAGCAGCAACAAAGCTTCAGCAAAACATCCTCATCCACATTAATGTTTACAAAAAAAAATCATAAATAAAACATAGCTAAAATCCGACATCTGGGATATTCCAGGGGGTAAAAAGGAGTGAGTAGATAGCTAAGGAGAGGTTGGCAAACGTGAGTAAGTAATATTGAAGCTGAATGAGGGCACATGGGGAGGTCATGTCAGCATTAACTGTTCTTGCGTGTAGGTTGGAAAATGCCTATAATAAAGTTTACAAAGTTAATATTAATTGGAAGCATTTCTAGGAACTCTAAAAATATACTTATCCATAAAAGCAAGAAAAACACTGACAAAAATCTTCAAAATCCACTTTTTCACAATTCTGCAAATGAAATAAAGAGTTGCAAAAATTCAAGGCACATTTATTCAAGAACAATGGCTGAATCTTGGCAAAAATAGCCAGCTTTGTGATGTTTTCATTTGCCCTAATCCCATCCCCCTCTCTCTAGCTCTGTGGTAGCCTTGGAAACCCACAGCCTCACATCTACAATAGCTGTGAAAAACAGCAGCCTAGCAGCCACTGGAGAGAATAAAATAGGTCTGGAGTTCCCAAAAAGCCTGACCTGTCTGGGGGCTCACAGGAAAGTGCATTATCAGCACTTGTCCTTATATAGCCTGACTTGGTTCATGATATAGACAGCCTTATAGCCAGCCAAGGTATTTACTGAAAACAGTGAATAAAAACTAGCAAATGCTTATCATCATAACTGCTGAAGACAGTATTACCAATTGGGAATGAAAAGAGGCTAACTAAAAAGCTTAAAAGGAAAAACTGGGGAAGAAGATGCCCTTAGGAGACTTCAATAAGCTCTAGAATATTCCTGGGACTCCACAAAGTCAAGCACATAAGAGCTGTGAGTATGCTCAAGAAAGAAATTAACAGGGTCTAATCTCTTACCTCCAGCTAATCTTGAAGCTCTACATAAGCAGGAAGGGAAGGCTAGGACAGAGTTGTAAACTGCCTGCCAAAGCATTGAAGGTATACCCAAACACACACCTAGAGGCCATTAGCAAAGGCTGAGGGACTTAGTGGTTCAAAGTGTTTAAGAAAATCTCTGTCTTATCATTAGCTGACCAATAAGCTAAATTATGAGATACTTCAGTAGCAATAACAATAAAGAACACAAACTTGAGAGCAGTATAGGAAACTCCCTGAACAACAAAACCAACAACAACAAAAACAGCAACAACAACAAATAGCAACAACACAAAACCCTGAGGAGGGGATGTCAGTGGTGTGGAGCTGCCACACCATTTAAAATGTCCAGTTTTCAATAAAAAAATCACAGGACAAGTGAAGAAACAGCAAAGTATAGCCTATACACAAGCAAAAAGAGTAGTCAGTAGAAACTGTCCTTAAAAGCTCAGACATTAGACTAAGTAAAAAAAAAAAATTCAATAAGCTATCATAAATATGTTCAAAGGACTAAAAGAAATCATATATAAAGTATGAAAGGACAGTACGAGAACAATGCCTCATCAAATAGAGAATATCAATAAAGAAATAAAAAAATTAAAAAAGAAAAACAAGCAAAAAGAAATTTGGGAGTTGAAAAGTAAAATAAATCAAAAGAAAAATTTAGTAGAGGCGTTCAACAGCAGATTTGAACCAGGAAAATAAAAAAGCAGTGAACTTTAAGACATGTCAATTGTGATATCTTAGTCTGACCAAAAAAAAAAAAAAAATGTTAAAAATAAACAGAGCCTAAAAGAACCAGTAAACACCATCAAGTGTCCTGACATACAAATTACTGAAGTCATTGATGAGATGACAGAATAAAGGAGAAAGAATATTTGAAGAAATAATGGCCCAAAACTCCCCAAATTTGATGAAAAACATAAATCCAGTAAGCTCAATGAATTCCTAAAAGGATAAACTCAGAGACCCATACCCAGGCACACCATAGTAAAACTGCTGAAAGCCAAAGATAAAGAAACTTGGAAAGCAGCAAAAGAAAAATGACTCATCTTATATAAGGAGTCCTCAATTAGACTAAAACTGTACTGACGGGCTTTACGAGTATAAAGATGAGACAATAATAGCACAAAAGCAGCGACACAATAAAGCTATATAATGACAAAGATTTTGTACACTACTGAAGTTACATTGTTATTAATCCAAACTAGATTTCATAAATTAAGGTATTTATTATACTCCCTAAAGCACAGATTAAGAAAACACCTGGGAAAAATTTAGTGAAAGAAGGTACAAGCGAATTTAAATGTTACCCTAGAAAAATCTGCATTTAATATAAAAGAAGGCAGTAATGAAGTAATAGAGGAACCAAAAAAAAAAAAAAATGAGGAATATAGAAAGCAAACAGCAATAGCAGATATACAGTCTACCTTTTAGTAATTACATTAAATGTAGGTGAATTAAACACCCTAATCAAAAGGCAGAAATCGAAAGAATGCATAAAAGACCTGACACAACCATATGCTATTTACAAGGATTCAAAGATACAAATAGATCGAAACTACAAGGATGTAAAAATGATATGCTCTGTGATATGGTTTGGCTGTGTCCCCACCCAAATCTCATCTGGAATTCCCACATGTTGTGGGAGGGACCAGGTGGGTGGTAATTGAATCATGGAGGCAGGTCTTTTCCATGATAGTGTTATTATCACTGTTCTCCTGATAGTGAATAAGTCTCACGAGATCTGATGGCTTTTAAAATGAGGGGTTTTCCTGCACAAGCTCTCTTTGCCTGCTGCCATCCATGTAAGACATGACTTGCTCCTGCTTGCTTTCCACTCTGATTGTGAGGCTTCCCCAGCCATGTGGAATGATAAGTCCATTATAAACCTTTTTTGTAAATTGCCCAGTGTTGGGTATGTCTTTATTAGCAGCATGAAAATGGCCTAATACACCATGTTAACTGTACCCAGAAGAAAAGAAGAATAGCTATAATAATAGTCAAAATAGAATTTAAGACAAAAAATAGTTAATAGAGACAAGGAAGGACATTTAATAATGATAAAAGTGTCAATCTAGAAGAATTAACAATCATAAACATATATGCACCTAACAACAGAACTCCAAAGCACATGAGGGAAAACTGCCACAATTGAAGGGAGAAATAAATAATTCAAGATGATAACAGTTAGAGATTTCAACAGTTAAAGATTTTCCCATCTTCAATATAGAACAAGGCAGAAAAGGAAAAAGATAAACTGAACATCACCATCAACCAAGTAGATTTAATAAACATTTCTAGAACATAATACCCAACAACAGCAGAATACACATTCTTCTCAAAGCACATCTTTTGTTTCACATGTTCAGCCACATTCTCAAGGATAACAGATGTTAAGTATTAAAATAAGCCTCAATACATTTAAAAAGAACTGAAACCATATAAAGTACATTCTGTGATCATAATGGAATAAAATGAGAAACCAAAAAGACAAGGAAATTCACAAATATATTGAAATTAAACAACACATTCAAAAATCATCAGTGGGTCAAAAGGAATCACAAGAGTCATTAGAAAATACTTTAAGATGAATGAAAATGAAAACATAAGCATATGAAATGCAGCTAAAGCAGTGATTAGAGAAAAATGTATACCCATAATCACTTATATTAAAAAAGAAGAAAAACATCAAATCAATAACCTGACTATCCACCTTAAGAATGTAGAAACATAAGGGCAAACTAAGCCCAAAGTAAGCACAATGAAAGAAATACAAAGATTCGAGTAGGAATAAATGAAATACAGAAGAGAAAAAGAATAAAGAAAATTACTCAAATAATATACTGATACTTTGAAAAGATTAACAAAATTTAATAAACTAGACTACAAGCTAGACTTGCCAAGAAAAGAAGACTCAAATTATTAAAATTAGGAAAGAAATAAGAAACATCAACAACCTCACAGAAATAAAAAAAGAAGATCAGTATAAATACTATGAATAATTGAAAATTAAATAACCTAGAAGAAATGAACAAATTACTAGAAAGATACAAACTGCTGAAACTGAACCAAAGATAAATTTTAAAAACTAAAAAGATTGAATTAGTAACCAGAAAACTTCCCACAAAGATGGTAAATTCTGCCAAACAAATTACAGGATAAAAATGATTATAAACCAAGAGCATGTGGGATTCATTCCAAAAATGTGCATTGGTTTAGCATATGAGAAAGATCCATCAGTGTAATATTCAATGTTAATAGACTAAAGGAGGAAAAAAAGAAACATACGACATCACAACTGACACAGAAAAAGCACTGACAAAATCCCAGACTTTTTCATGATAAAAACACTCAACAACCTAGGAATAGAAGGGAACCTTTCTCAAATTGGTAAAGGGCATCTAGAAAAACCCCACAGTTAAAAATCATACTTAATGGTATAAGACTGAATGCATTTCCCCTAAGATCAGGAATAAGACAAGGATGCCTACTTTCTCCACTCCTAGTCAACATTTTACTAGAGGTTCTAGCCAATGCAGTTAGGCAAAAAAATAAACAAACAAAACGCCTCCAGACTGGAAAGGAAGAATTAAAGGATGATGTTGTCTCTTTTAGCAGACCTAAGGAATTATCCTAAGGAATCCACACACCAAAAAAGTTAGAACTAATAAAGTTCAGCAAGGTTGGAGAATATAAGATCACCAATACAAAAATCAATCATGTTTCTACATACTAGCAATGAACAATCTGAAAATGAAATAAAGAAAAGAATCATTTACAATGGAGCCAAAAAGGATACTTAGGAAACTTTTTTTTTTTTTTTTTTTTTTGAGATGGAGCCTCACTCTGTCACCCAGGCTGGAGTACAGTGGCACGATCCCAACTCACTGCAATATCTGTCTCCTGGGTTCAAGCAATTCTTCTGCCTCAGCCTCCTGAGTAGCTGGGACTACAGGTGCACCCCACCACGCCCAGCTAATTTTTGTATTTTTAGGAGAGATAGGGTTTCACCATATTGGCCAGGCTGGTCTCGAACTAAAGTGCTGAAATTACAGGTGTGAGCCACCGTGCCCAGCCAGGAGAAGTTTTTAACTAAAGAAGTCCAGGACTTTTACACTGAAAACCAGAAAATCCAGTTGAAAGAAATTAAAGAAAACCTAAATAAATGGAAGACTATCCTTTGTCCATGCATTGGAAGACATAATATATTGAGATGGTAATACTCTCCAAATTGTGTTGAATCTGTAGATCAATCTCTATCAAAATCCTATCTGCGGTTTTTTTTGTTGTTGTTGTTTTGGCAAAAAATTGACAAGCTGATCTTAAACACACGTTGAAAGAATAGCCAATACAATCTTGAAAAAAGAACGAAGTTGGAGAGTTCTAATTTACCACATTCAAAACTTATTACAAAACTACAGTAATCAAGACAGTGTGATGTTGGCATAGGGATAGACATATAGATTAATGGAACAGAACTCAGAGTCCAGAAACAGGCCAAGTGCAGTGACCTGGGCAACATAGTGAGACCCTGTCTCTTCAAAAACTTAGCCAGGCTCAGTGGTGCATGCCTGTAGTTGCAGCTACTCAGGAAGCTGGGGCGGGAGGACCATTGGGCTTGTGAGTTCAAAGTTGCAGTGAGCCATGACCATGCCACTACATTCCAGCCTAGGTGACAGCAAAACTGTCTCAAAAAAAAAAAAAAAAAAATGCAGTGAGCCATGACCATGCCACTACATTCCAGCCTAGGTGACAGCAAAACTGTCTCAAAAAAAAAAAAAAAAAAAGAGACAGAGAGAGAAGGAGTCCAGAAATAAATTCTCATATTTATGAGAAATTAATTTTCAACCAAGGTACCAAGGGAAAAGTATAGCCTTTTCAACAAATGGTGCTGGGACAACTGGTTATCCACATACAAAAGAATGAAGGTAAACAACTACTTCACATTAGATAAAAAAATTAATTGAAAATGAAATGAATCATAGACTGTAAGAGCTAAAACTACATAACTCTTAAAGGAAAAGGAAGCATATCTTCATGACCTCAGATTAGGCAATGGTTTCTTGGATATAACAATAGAACAGGCAACAAAAAAAAATGGATAAATTGAACTTCATCAAAATTAAAAACAAGGCTGGGTATGGTGGCTCGTGCCTGTAATCCCAACACTTTGGGAGGCCAAGGTAGGAGGATTGCTTGAGCCCAGGAGTTTGAGACCAGCCTGGGCAACTTGATGAAACCCCATCTTTACAAAAAATAAAAAAATTAACAGGTATGGTGGCACATGCCTGTGGTCCCAGCTACTCAGGAGGCTGAGGTAGGAGGACTGCTTGAGCACACGAAGATCACGGCTGCAGTGAGCCATGATTGCTCCACTGCACTCCAGCCTGGGTGACAGAGTAAGACCCCCAACTCAAAAAAATAAAAAGAAAAACTTTAGTGCTGAAAAAGAAAAGAAAGTAAAAAGATAAACCATGGAATGGCAGAAAAGATTTGCAAATCATGTAACTTATATATAAAGAATATATAGAAAAAAGAACTACTATAACTCAAGAACAAAAAAGAACCCAATTTAAAAACGGAACAAATGACTTGAATAGACATCTGTCCAAGAAAGACATACAAATGGCCAACAGCCACATGAAAAGATGTTCAACATATGTTCAACATCCTTAGCCATCAGGAATTCAAATTAAAACCATTAGATACCACTTCACACTTAACTGGGATGGCTATCATCCAAAAAACAGTAACAAATGTTGACAAGGATATGGGAAAACTACACCCTAATACATTTCTGGTGGGAATATAAAATGGTACAATAGTTTTGGAAAACCACTTGACCGATTCTCAAAAAGTTAAACAGAATTGTCAGCTGGGCACAGTGGCTCATGCTTGTAATCCTAGCACTTTGGGAGGCCAAGGTGGGCGGATCACAAAGTCAGGAGATCGAGACCACCCTGGCTAACATGATGAAACCCCATCTCTACTAAAAAATACAAAAAATTAGCCAGGCATGGCAGCAGGCACCTGTAGTCCCAGCTACTCGGAGGCTGAGGCAGGAGAATAGCGTGAACCCGGGGAGCTTGCAGTGAGCGGAGATCGTGCCACTGAACTCCAGCCTGGGTGACACAGCGAGACTCTGTCCCGAAAAACAAAAAAAAAAAAAGAATTGCCACATGACCCAGAGTTACCCAGTAGTTACTCCCAGGTATAAACCCAACAGAATTAAAACCATAAGTTCACACACAAACTTGCACAGGAACATTCACAGCAGCACTGTCTGTAACAGTGAAATAGTAGACACAAGCCAAATGGCCACCAACTAATAGATGGATAAATAAAATATGTTATATTCATTGCAAATACTAGTCAGCCATTAAAAATGGTTAAAGTAATTATACATGCTACAATATAAATGAAACTTGAAAACATTATACTGTGAAAGAAACCAGTCACAAAACGTCACTGATATAGTTTGGCTATGTCCCCACCCAAATCTCATCTTGAATTGTAGCTCCCCCATAATCTCCACGTGTCATGGGAGGGACCTGGTGGGAGGTAACTGAATCATAGGGGTGGGTTCTCCTGTGCTGTTCTCAACATAGTGAGTAAGTCTCACGAGATCTGATGGTTTTATAAAGGGCAGTTCCCCTGCACACGCTCTCTTGCCTGCTGCCATGTAAGCCATGCCTTTGCTCCTCCTTCACCTTCTGCCTTGATTGTGAGGCCTCTCCAGTCATGTGGAACTGTGAGTCTATTAAACCTCCTTTTCTTTATAAATAACCCAGTCTAGGGCATTTCTTTATAGCAGTATGAAAATGAACTAATACAGTCACAAATTGTATGATTTCTGTTATATAAAATGCCCAAGATAAGCAAAGCCGTAAAGATACTAGATTAGTGATTACCAGCATCAGGGAGGAAAAGGGAAGTAATGGTAATGGGTATGTGTTTTCTTCTGTGGGGTGATAAAAATATTTGGAATTAGGTAATGATGATCATTGCACAACTTTATGAATATACTAAAAACCACTGAATTGTACACTTAAAAAGGTTAAATTTTGTAGAATGTGAATTGTATCTGAACACAGTTGTAACAAATATTAATTTTAAATGTATT
The DNA here is from genome assembly GCF_000951045.1 of Mandrillus leucophaeus. Classification (NCBI taxonomy): domain Eukaryota; kingdom Metazoa; phylum Chordata; class Mammalia; order Primates; family Cercopithecidae; genus Mandrillus; species Mandrillus leucophaeus. The sequence continues at coordinate 4,615,082 of NW_012107697.1, read as the reverse complement.
GGTATTATAGTTTTATTTTTAATCAGTAAATGTTTGGGTTTTATTGATCGTGTATGAGAGTTATAAGCATTAGGTGCTTATATGTAGCTTTATATTTGCATACATTTAAGTAACATAGTTAAAATAATATGTAAGTAATTTGATTTGGGTCAGTTATCCTATAATTCACAGCACAGTTTTGTCAGCTGATTTCTCATCTAGAAGGCCACAACATCTTGCAGCAGTTACTAAACTCTTCTGTTACCTCTGATCAACATTAGAGACTAAATTAGCTTAAGGTTGAAAATTGGTTTTCAATAGTGAAATTGGTGGTTGCTTGGTCAAAATCATGAAAATACACATGGGCCTTCACTTGGGAGATCGACGTGACATCAAAATACTTGAATTGGGCATAATATTCTAAAGATACCATCCTGTCATTAACAGGGCATAACAATTGAGAGAGGCCCATAACCTATACTTTTTGGGATAATGCCCGGGACTTGTCAAAACAATGCGATTCCAGTTACCTGATGCCAACTGAAGGGGTAACAGACAACTAGCAGCATAGTCAGCAACTACAGGTAGTCAGACAACTATCTGTAAAGGTCCAGATAATAGGTATTTTCGGCTTTTGGAGCCATACTGCTTCTGTATAGTTAACTATGCAACTCTACCACTGCGGTATGAAAGCAACCTTAGACCACACATAAGCAATGACTATGGCTGTGTCCCAGTAAAACTTCATTTACAAAAACAGGTGGTGGGCCACAGTTTCCTAGCATGCACTCTAGAACATAGCGTCTGCGGCGTGCAAGGCATGGGTGGCTGCATCACCTGTAAGGACACAGAAGAGACTTCAAGTCCACAGATCATGTCTTTGCGTACTGATACACATTTGTGCCAGAAATATCTGAGCCTGGCTTGCATGACAATCTTAATCTGGTAGTGAGGTTGTGAGGTTGTAGGGGAGTAGCTAACCCTGACCCACCTCAAGCTTTTCGGAAATTACTGTTATCTACTGAAAGAGTCTCACAGTTGTATATTACCAAATTAACAAATCACAGAGGAACGTCATTGTTTCTTTAATGGTCCTATCATTTTGATGTAGACTATGAAGACAAATAAGTGAACTTTATGTCAAAAAGCAAGGAATAAAAATTAAACTAGACAGCTTAAGGGCAACAAATACAAAGCACATTACAAAGCCAGAGCAAGGCCAACAGGGTACCAGGAGGTTCTGAAGACCTGGACACCAGCTCCAGTCCCGGAGCCAGGGGGCTGAAACAGTAACTTGCAAAGGACTGTAATTATTCACGGTGCTGGAAGGAAGCAAAAGAGTTAATCACACAAAACCAACTTTCTGTAGTTTTAAAATCAGTTCTTTGATTTTCCCAATTTGATCTGAATTCATTTAACACTAAAGCCAGCTGGAATTCCCCAAGCTCAGGCAGCCTTAGAACTAGGCAAATCCCAGATAAAAAGTTACACTTGCAGGTTTCAACACTCCTACTGGGAGGGGATTATCTGACCAAGGCCAACTTTGTTTATCCTTGTGGTTTAGCAGTCTGATGTAATAAAAAGGAGGAAAGCACATATTTTATGTGCTGTCCACAGCCAGTTGTGTTTCTTTTCTCATCAATCCATCCCTTGAGAAATATTCCCTAGACAGTAGTACAACTCTGTCATTTGAAGCATCTGCCTGTAGAAGGCTCAGGGCAGAGTTTCTCAAACTGGTGATTCTTAGACGACCTTGGGATGCTCTGGGGAAAAGTGCATTTGAGCCCTGCAATCTGCACTTGTAACAACTGTCCTTGCCTGATGCTGACGTGGCTACTCCTAAGACCACAATTTGGGAAACACCTCTCAGTGGTGGCCCAACTCATCTTACCTACATCCTCTTGCTAACACCACTGACCTTGGACTCTGTTGGTTCATCCATGTGCAGGAGGAGGAGCCAACACATAACTACAGTTGCGCCACCAACAGCATATAAATAAATAAGCCATATAGAGAGTTAAGAATTGCCTACAAAAGTACCAAAAATTTAATACCTCTCCCACCGCATTTCTAAAAATTGACTACTTTTTAAATTTCGTGGGCAAACATGGCATTCATTCAACTCCATTGCGCATCTGCTGCGTACCAAACATTGTGCAAGGCACTGGGTACTGTATTAGTGAGATGGAAACAAACATGACCCCTAATCTTACCACTGGCTAGGTTTAATTAAAAATTCACCACAGGCACTCTGTAAATCAGATACATCTGGAGAACAGACATAGCTGTTAGATTGGAATGGAGGGCACAGAAAGCTCCAGCTGGAATATAACTTTTTTTCTTTTTTCTTTTTTTTTTGAGATGGAGTCTCGCTCTGTTGCTCAGATTGGAGGGTAATGGCATGATCCTGGCTCACTGCAGCTTCCACCTCCCGACTTCAAGCAATTCTCCTGCCTCAGCCTTCCGAGTAGCTGGGATTACAAGCACGTGCCACTACACCAGCCTAATTTTTGTATTTTTAGTAGAGATGGGGTTTCACCATGTTGACCAGGCTCGTCTCGAACTACTGACCTCAAATGATCCACCCACCTTGGCCTCCCAAAGTGCTGGGATTACAGGCATGAGCCACCATGCCCAGCCCAGCTGGGATATAACTTAAACTCTCGGCCGTGACACCTAGGAATAACCCGGTTAAGAGAAATGCACAACAGCTATCCATCCTGCCCTGGTTCACACAAAAAGGAGGACAAACCAGGCAGTCAGCCAATGTGTTTTAGCGTTCAGAATTAAAATCATACAATAACTCCAGGCCCAAGGTACCAAGGCAGAAAAGGCCTATAAACCCTGGAGAACTGAAGACAAGGTTTTAGACCATACTGAAAACTCAAGACTGTCCAACTGATGTCACAAGACACCAGTGCTTGGGCCTGATTTCTCATCGGTGTGTTCCCATCATCCCATCCCTGCCCAAAGTCATTCAAGGATGCTTATGTTTCTGGGCTGCTGTACATATTTGTGCATGTGTGTCTAAGAGAAAGATAGAGAAAGAGACAGGCAAAGCAGGAAGGCAGTGAACCGATGTCTGTGGATCAATGCAAATGGCCCGACAAGAAAAACTGCCATAGGCTAATGGTTTTTCAGAACATTTTGCAAGGTGTGTAACTGAAAATGCCTCTAGCCTTTAGCCACCCACATCTCTCTTCTCATTCTGTCCTTACTCCCTGCTTTTCCTGCTGGGGAGGTCCTCTCTTGACCCTAAAATCCTACCAAGAAGGTTGACCTACTTCCACCTTGCCTACTACCAATTATAGAAGTAAATGGGAACCTGAAGGAAAACACTGCGTCTGATTTCAGTCTCTAAGGTTAACAGTGACAGACAATACAGCAACCTCCCAGTTAGCAAAGGCCTTCAACAAAGCCTGAGTCAACAAGGGAAGGGCACCATCAGGAAAGCAAGCTAGTAGCCTCCCAGAAATAAGAGCCCCACCTGCCCTCGACTGGGCCTGGTTTTTTCCTTTACAACTAGGGTGATAAAGACTGAACTCAATACAGTTTCAAGACAAGTACTGTTAAGTAATCAACTCTGGTTTTAAACGAGCAAGCCCGCCATTTCAGCATCTGGCTCCAAGACATCAAATCAAGGGGAAGATCTTCCCAGAGGCTGAGAGTTAAGCTACTTACTGACAGCTGGAAGCTTAATTACTGCTTTTCTTAGAGCATTAACTCCCACTAGCCAATGACTACACATCCTATTAGCCATGTAAATTAACATGTATTGAAAAATCTCAAAGAAATCAGCCTAAATTTAAAGGAAATCAGGCAGTGGGATTAAAGGAAAGAAACCACTGAACCACCCTCCCCTCCTCCATTCTTTGCTCTTTTCATAGGGATTTCAAAGCAATAGTCTTTGTCAAGAATGCTCGGCTACCAGGAAACAACCAAATTCCTAGAGCCTAGAGCCACTTTGAGTGTTTGTCCTAGGCCTCTCCACTCCTCTGACTTCCTAGCACCTGCCAAGCCCTTTGGGAATGTTCGTCAATGTCGTCAATGTTGAGAATCCTTCAGTCAATCTGTCCCAAGCACATCCTTCCGGTTCCTGTGTATGCAAACAACTCACCTATTTAATCACAGAATGCCAAACGTCACAAAGGAAACTCAAAAGTAGTTTATTCTTTAGTGCATTCAACTTACCACCACCTTTGTAGCAAACATGTACTTGTCCCGAAGCTGAAAATCTCGCACTTCCTCAAGGATCACTTCCTGGTTTTCCCGAGACTGGAAGAAATCTGTACTTCGGAAAACGGTGGAGTAGCCAGAAGGTTCATGTCGTTCAATGTAGATGGTATTTGGTTTGTCATAGGGATCAATTCCCCTGGCAGGGAAAAAAAAAAAAAAAAAAGGTTGTTATCATTTGCACATTTAATTACTAGAGGTATGGAGGCTTTGCAATGAGGAAAATCAACTAGAATTTAGGCCTACCATGGTGTGACCTACAGATGATACTCTCCGTGCCTCAAACATATCCCTTTGGTTACTCCTTGACTCAGGATAGAGGGGACAAAACTGCCATTTGTAAAGTGTTTTACGTTGTTTTCAAAGCATCCTGGGTTTCGCTCAAGGCAACCCTGCCCTGCTTGGGAAGGGCAAAAAGTAGTAGTACAAGATAAAATTTTTCAAAATTAATAAGCAAGGGACTGCTTGAAGCTATAAGCAAGTTTCTGGTCTCAAGTTACGCATCTCAGAGGAACGAAGGAGAGTTTTCCCAAGCTGCTACATCCTCTGAAGAACATTACTGGAGAAACCACACTATGAACCTCTGAGCCTGATCCATCCACGGGACGCTGCCCTGTCTCTGCCCTGTCCCCTGCCAATGTCACTGATCTAGGCAATCTGGAGCTGCCTGTGCATTTCGTCTCCCATGAGGCTCTTCCACAAACTCTTTCTCGCACATACTGATCTCCTCGATGTCCTTCAGAAAAGGAGGACGCCTTTCTCCCTCTGTGCTTTTGCGAACACCACACTCCCACGAAGAGATGCCCTCCGCACACACTCTGATCCCCCCATCCAATTCCTACTCTCCTCTGTCATCCAGTTCCAGTCCTCATCTTCCAGGAAGCCTTCCTCAGTGCTGTCCTCTCTTCTCCCAACACTAGCAAAACATCGCTCCGCAGCACCCAATTCCAAGCCTTTCACATGAGTTTGAACTCCAGACAAAGGTACAAAACCCCTGTAGTTGGGCCATTTTTTAGAATCAGTCTTATTCCTTTACGCAGTAATGCCTCTTAGACACTGTATTTTATTGTTCACCATTATGTATTTGTCTGAGCTTCCTAGACACAGTATAGATGCCTTGGAAAACCCTGTCTGAGATTTCTTTTCACCCTATAGTATTCCTAGCTGAAGAGATACTTTCTGCATGGGATCTGTGGGGCAATTCGAGAAGCTAATCCAAAACAAAAACACAGAATGACCAGGCCAAACTACCTTGGAGAAGAACTTCTGAGCCAGTGTTCCCCAAAGAAGCCCCACACGGTAGCTCAGAGGACAACTCATCTGCTCCAGGTCTCCTAACATTCTCAAGAACACCAAGGCCATGGGAACCATTCAGCAAATGGAAAAAATAAATGGAAAAGTCAGGAAGATAGTCTTGTAGTAAGAATACAGAGTGATGACTCAAGGAAAGGCAGAAGGCCTCAGTTAGGTAATTGCCCTTATACAGTTCCATATGCATGATGGCTCTCAGAATAACGAAGGTAATTGTGTTAAAATTCCTCCAGAGATACACCGTCAAGAGCATATTCTCCCCTACCCCTCCCACAAAGGAAGATAAGAAGCAGAGAAACAAGAGCCTCTTTTGCCAGGTGCAGTGGGTCACACCTGTAATCCCAACACTTTGGGAGGCTGAGGCCAGGGTAGGGAGGGAGACCATTTGAACCCAAGAGTTCGAGACCAGCCTGGGCAACATAGTGAGACTCCACCTATATAAAACATAAATTTAAAAATAGCCAGGCACATTGGCACACACCTGAAGCCCCAGCTACTCAGGAGGCTGAGATGGGTGGATTGAAGCCTGGAAGTTTGAGGCTGAGTGAGTCATGATTGTGCCACTGCACTCTAGCCTGGACAACAGAGCAACACCCTGCCTCAAAAAAACAAAGAAAAAAGAGCTTCTTTTTACAATGAGAGCAAGACTTGAGTTTTGCCCTACAATCTGGATTCTTAGGGCAACGAAGAAACCAGCAGCCTTGGTCCTAGTGTGGGAGAAAACTATTCTTCACTATCAGATCCTCTGTGTTCATGTGTGGGCGGGTGGTGGCATGTTCTCTTCTTTTCCACAATTAGAAGTACTGATTAAAGTACTTCCTCTAGCCAGAGGATATGCAAATTAAAATGAGGCTGCTTGGTATTTTTAAAACGGCAGAGGAAGGAACCTTTATTGAGCTATTTTGAGACCCAGCTCACCTCTATTATTCCTTCCTAGCCAAAAGCAGCAGCCAACACCTAGAGATAGAAAGAACTATGACTTTCATCCCAATTTTCTTCTGTAATCCATATTTGGACCTCCCATTTCTGCAAGCTGCTCCACCTACAAGTTCTTATACTTTGCAATCACTTAGACTTCCAGTGTCTTACGCTCACTGACATCTACTTTCTATTGTCTTTGCCCTCATTGAGAAATTCCACTCCTTGCTCTACCTCTGAGCAGTCACCAGCCTCACCTGGCCTCACCTGAAATCCCTCAATGATACTCCACAGGGTATCTTTAGTCCCCTCAGCTCCCCTCCAGGTCTTCCACTGTTCTGTCCGGCCAATCTCCAGCTCCCGACCATGTAAATTATTAGCTTTCCCACTCCTGCTGCTCCCAACTTGCCAAGCATTGTTGAACAAATGTATGTCATTATTCTGACAGACTAGATTACACTTTCACTTACTATGGGGAAACCTGAGGGGAAAAATCCCCTAAATAGCCTAAAATCCCCTAACCGACATGTCATTAGCTTAAATGAGATAAACCAGTCCTTTCTCCCAAGATATCTGTATATCTACACAGAGGCAGAAGGTACAATATAATTTTAGAACTTAAAAATTTCTAAATTGTATGTTCCCTTATCTAGTAATTCTGCTGGTTTGCCCTCTTATAGTTTCTTAAACAGATAAAAGAACAATTTTTCCCCTTAAAATTCAAATCAAGCAAAAGAAAGTTCTAATGGTTTTCCTTGAGCACAGGGTGTCCTTGGATGAGACTGTGGTTATAATTTCACTAAGATCCCACAACTTCTGCTCAAGGAAAATAGCAAAAGGGTCAGAAACAGCTACCCTCTGTGGAAACATAAACAAGAATCTATGGGTGTCTGACGATGGTCAGCTGTAAGGCTCCTCAACATGCCAGCTCCATCTTTACCATCCTCTGTTACTAAGGAAGCAATACCAACTAAAAGACATTTCACTTTACATGGAGAACTAAAAGAAAGGCAGTATCTACATCTTCTGGGACCATTACACGTAATGAGGACTAAAATTACTAGTAAAAATCTAAAAACACATGAAAAACTAGGAGATAGAAATATAAATACACACACATACAATCTATCTCATATTACAGCCAAAGGGCTAATCTCAAACACATAAAGCGCTCCTTGAAATCAATAATGAAAACACTAATAATCAAATAGAAAAGGGGCATGAAGCCAGGCACAGTGGCTCACACCTGTAATCCCAGCACTTTGGGAGGCCGAGGTGGGCAGATCACCTGAGGTTGGGAGTTTGAGACCAGCCTGGCCAACATGGTGAAACTTCGTCTCTACTAAAAATACAAAAATTAGCCAGGCATGGTGGTGGGCACCTGTAATCCCAGCTTCTCGGGAGAGTGAGACAGGAGAATCGCTTGAATCTGGGAGGCAGGGGTTGCTGTGAGCCAAGATCACACTACTGCACTCCAGCCTGGTCATACTTACACAAACAAACAAATAAATAAATAAACCACAATCCCAGCACTTTGGAAGGCCAAGGTAGGAGGACTGCTTGAGGCCAGGCGTTTGCAATCAGCCTGGGAAACACAGGGAGACCTCCTTTCTACAGAAAAATTTAAAAATTAGCTAGGCATGGCTGCACATGCCTGTAGTCCTAGCTACGTAAGAGGCTGAGGTGGGAGGATCACTTGAGCCCGGGAGTTTGAAGCTGCTGTAAGCTATGATACTGTCACTGCACTCCAGTCTGGGTAACAAAGTGAGACTCTCACTAAAAAATATAAAATAAAAATAAATAAAATTAGCCAGGCGTGGTGGCAGGCACCTATAATTCCAGCTACCCGGGAAGCTGAGGCAGATAATTGCTTGAACCCTGGAGGCGGAGGTTGCAGTGAGCCAAGAACGCACCACTGCACTCCAGCCTGGGCAATAGAGCGAGACTCTGTTCCAAAAAAAAAAAGGACCCTTAAGCAGATTAAAAGATGTTCTAACTCTTAATAAGGAAAATGCAAATTAAAACCACAGAGATAATATTTCTTCCCTAACACACTGGCTGTGGAGGGAGACACTATTGTATATTGTTGAGATGAGGGCAAACTTGACACTTTCTATAGCAAATCTGGCAATCTCTCCCAAAGCTACAAGTTTAAGGATTTATTCACCGGGATATATCAGTGCACAAAACTTACAAAAATCCTTGCCCTTGGGGAGCTTCCACTCTATTGAAGAGAGAAAGACAAATAATAACCATAATAATAGTATATTAGAATGTGGTAAAGTGCTCTGCAAAACAGAACAGAATACAGTATAGGAGACTGGGAGTAATGGGGGAGTAGGTGCAATTTTATTTTTATTCATTCATTCATTCATTCATTCATTCATTCATTCATTCATTTATTGAGACAGCATCTTGGTCTGTTGCCCAGACTGGAGTGCAGTGGCGCAATCTCGGCTCACTTCAACCTCCACCTAGCAGGTTCAAGCGATTCCCCTGCCTCAGCCTCCTGAGTAGCTGGGACTACAGGCACCCGCCACCACGCCCAGCAAATTTTTGCGTTTTTAGTGGAGACGGGGTTTCATCATGTTGGCCAGGCTGGTCTGGAACTCTTAACCTCAAATGTTCCACCCAACTCGGCCTCCCAAGGTGCTGGGATTACATGTGTGAGCCACCGCGCCTGGCCAGGTGCAATTTTAAATAGGATCCTAAGGTGGGCATAAATGAGGTGGGCTTCATTTAGAAGATGTTATTTGAGCAAAGACTGGAATGAGGTAAGGGAGTACGCAGTATAGTGTATCTTGGGTGGGAGTATTTTAGGCAGAGAAAACAGCAATTGCAAACATCCTGTTCCCTGTGGTAAGAAGGTATCTGATATTTAATCAGAGAGAAATGACGAAGCATTTAAGGGTTCAAAGCAGAGGAACAGAATGATCTAATTTGTTTGAATAGACTCAAACTAACCACATGCTGAGAATTAATGGTAGAAAAACAAGAGTAAAAGCAGAAAGACTAGTTGGGAGACTAATGAGCAATGATACTGGAGGCTTGCAGTAAAAGTGGTACCTGAGTAGAAGATTCTAGATATATATTGAAGGTGGAGCCAATAGGATTTCCTGATAGAATGAATGTAAAGCATAAAACAAATGTGAAATCAACAATGACGCCAAAGATTTCAGCCTAAGCAAATGAGAAAAATTATAGGTGGTGTTGATTCGGGGTGGTGAAGATCAAGAGTCAATTTGGGAGATGTCAAGTTTGCAATATCCATCAGTCATCCATGTGAGTAAACGGACAGCTGTTAGATAAACCCACTGACCCAGCATACCCACTCCCAGAAATCTGTCCTACACGTTTGCCTACACACGTACAAATTCAGATAATTCACAATCCTGTACTACTTTATCACTGTCATGGTAAATTACAATAAGTATATTACTATTTAGTTCTAGAACAAGTACTTCTTGAAGTACAGCCTGTTTATTTCACTCCTCTTCTCAAAAACCTACAGTGGTATCCCATTGCTTTCAGAAGGGAGCCCAAATTCCTTTATGAAGCAATGCAGATTCTAATACCAACTTCCCTTTCAAAACTTCACCCAATATTAAGAGTTCATGTTCTCTATCCAAGCACTATATTGGCTCATCCCTGTGCCTTTGGCCACTTTGTTCCTCTGCCTGGAATTCCTATCCTCCACACCTCCACACAGGTACATCCTACCTGTTGTGCACATCCTGGATCAAGGACAACCTCCTCTACAAAGCTGTCTATGATCCTCCCATATGGAAGGATAAGTCCTCTCTCTAGCTTCTCACGCGATGTCTGTTACCTCTGTGCCCCTTTCACGATGTGTGTTATGTATCTGAAATGTCTTTCCTTACCTCTCCTTAATAACTATATCCATAAATTATTCAACTTCTTATACCCTTAAGCATCTAGTAGGTTTTATATTTAACAGACATTCAAGAAAATGTTATGAACAAATGAAGAATTTTGTTTTGTTTTTTTGAGACAGAGTCTTACTGCATTGCCCAGGCTAAAGTGCAGCAATGTGATCTCGGCTCACTGCAACCTCTGCCTCCCAGGTTGAAGCGGTTTTCTTGCCTCAGCCTCCCGAGTACCTGGGATTATAGGTGCATACCACCATGCTCGGCTAATTTTTGTATTTTTAGTAGAGACAGGGTTTGACCATGTTGGACAGGCAGGTCTTGAACTCCTGACCTCAGGTGCTCTGCCCACCTCAGCCTCCCAAAGTGCTGGGATTACAGGCGTGAGCCACTGTGCCCAGCGAAATGCATAAATTTTATATGGAGAAAAAACTCCCACTTCTAATATGATGCTCTAAAAATGAAACTCTACAAACATGCAAGGGCCTCAAGATTCCCCTGGGTTCCCTGACAGACTGAAAAATGCAAAAGCTCTACCACTCCTCTCATAAATAACCTTACTTTCTCCTCTTCCCCACTCTCTCCCCCAGTGAGATCACTGTACTTGCAGCTCTAATTCTCAGATCTGGAAAAATGTATTTCCTGAACAAACGCTTGACATTTCAGGTGAGGGCAGGTCTGTCCACCATGAAGGAGCTAGAACTGGAGAAAGGAGGTCATGTACATCAAGATTTCTTAGATGACACAACTTACCAAGAAAAGGACTTGACATGTTCCTGAATCATGATCCAGGTCTGGCCAAAGTCATCTGACTTCCACAGCTGCAAAGACAAGTGGTCATGATGCAAGAGGCATATATGATGCAAGAGGCATGTATAATACAACCTGAATGGCATCACCATCAAACACCCGCTGAAATCCCACCTTCCATGACACGCTCTCTGTGAAGGCAGGCACTGGGACTGCCAAAGCCAGCTCAGTTGCTCCAAAAGCAAACAAGGGCAAGAAAGGAAAGACAACTATGTACATATGTGTTCTTCTCTCAATAGCAACTGGAAGGAAAAATGAGTAGGACTTGCCTTCTATTTATGGATTACCAAAAGTTATATTTCACTCAAGACTAGCCTCTAGGTAATGGTAAAAACAAAAGGTTGATTATACTCAGCACTTTTCACCGAAGAAACAGTGTCCTTAAAACCCTTTCACAGACAGCAGCATTCACGACAGCTAAAATGTGGAAGCAATCCAAGCGTCCGTGAGGGATGAGCAAATAAGCAAAATGTGGTCTGTGCATACAATGGAATATTATTCAGCATTAAAAAGCAAAAAAAAACTGACACATGCTACAATATGGATTAATCTTAAGGACATTCTGCTAAGTGAAATAAGTCCATCACAAAGGGACAAAAATAGTATGTAATTCCACTTAGGAGGTACCTAGAGTAGGCAAAAGCATAGAGACAGAAAGTAGAATGGTGGTTGCCAGGGGCTGGGGGCACAGAGGTATTATTTAATGGTTTTAGAGTTTCAGTCTTGCAAGATGAAAAGTGTTCTAGAGATGGATGGAGGTGATGGCTGCAAAACAATATGAATGTATTCAATATCACTAAACTGCATGCTTAAAAGGGTCAAGACAGTAAATTTTACATTATGAGTATTTTAACACAAAAAAAAAAAGGAAGAAAAAAACAGTAATGGACCCTGGTAATTAAAGATGAATGCAGAGGACACCAGCTAAGTACAGAGCCCCGCGGGGAACCAGCTGAATACGCGGCTGTGGCAACGAGGAATTAACACGCTGATCTTTGCCAAAGCCCTTCAACTTCCACAGATGGAATCTGAGGGTTCCTCCGGCCCTAGGAACCATGTATTAAGAAGCACGAGACCCGGGCCAGGCGCCGTGGCTCACGCCCTGTAATCCCAGCACTTTGGGAGGCCGAGACGGGCGGATCACGAGGTCAGGAGATCGAGACCATCCTGGCTAACACAGTGAAACCCCGTCTCTACTAAAAAATACAAAAAACTAGCCGGGCGAGGTGGCGGGCGTCTGTAGTCCCAGCTACTCAGAAGGCTGAGGCAGGAGAATGGCGTAAACCTGGGAGGCGGAGCTTGCAGTGAGCTGAGATCTGGCCACTGCACTCCAGCCTAGGCGACACAGTGAGACTCCATCTCAAAAAAAAAAAAAAAAAAAGAAGCATGAGACCCAAAAAAACGATAATTCCCCCTCCACTGGTAAACTGACCCAGCCCATACTTAGGTTACTCCCTAAGGCAAGCAAAGGTAAACAGATCTGTGTTTTGGTTAAACAACCTGCAAAGAAATGTTCCAAGGTTTCTCTGAGCAAAAACATTCAAGGCTCACTGTAAATCCAATCATACAGGATCTACAAGTTTCACAGATTTTTGCCAAACCAATATCCTTGACTTGGCAAGTTGCAACCTTGAGATACAAATCTTACTGAGGCTCTTTCCTCATCTCTCGGATTTCCATCAAACCTGGGTTGAAGGAGGAAAATACACACATTTATATGATACACATGCACGCACTCAAAGGAAGACTATTACTGTTAGTGGTAACTTCAAATAAATGGGAGGCAAAAGCAGTGTTTAAGGTGGAGGATGGGGAAAGCAGAACAGAAATTCAACAAGAGGTCCCAGAAGAGCTCAGATTCCAGCTTTCTCTACCTGGCTCTCTCTCTGATTAAATTCCAAAGCCTCGATTTACCCCAAGAGCTAACAAAGGTGCAACTGCATGGAGAAGGGCATGACGTTTAACCCACGGGGTCTGCCAAGTGCTGGGTGCTGATGGCTGGCTGGGCTACCGACTGAGAGTGCCAGGAGGAGATATTTTTCTTGAGCCCTGGTAAGGGAAATAGTAGCTACAAAGGCTAGGCCTGAGACAGAAGGAGGGACAGGCAGGAGGCGACGTCACTCAAAGGACACACAATCACACAGGCAGAGGAGAAAACTAGAAGAGCCCCGTGCAACTGGGTTCCGAAAGCTCTCTTACCTGCTTGTTGGGGTGGGACCTGTCGAAGCCCAAGAGAAGGTTGGAGGCCTTACTGTGTAGGAGGAGATCAGCCGCCCGAAATGGGATGGAAAAGCCTTGGAGAGTGTTGCAGAAGTCAAACGTGATCCAGAGGTACTGGGCATAAGCGTCTGCAAAGATGTACTGCGAGGGAAAACAGGTAAGTTTCAGAGCAGGCCCTGTCCAGAGCTGCCCAACACTCCCCTAAACCATGTACGAGTCCACACGAGTACACACATGTGCAGGGGCCAACCTGCACCAAGAAGGCACCATGGCCTTCCAGGGCTTCCACAATGGCTTTCTCCCCACCTCTTGGCAATGAAAAGACACCGGTACAGTCCAAACAAGGCTCAACGAAAGAGGCGGCCTGGAGATGGACTGGGATGAAGCTACAAGGTGGGTTTGTTTAACCAGGTAATGAAGCTGGTCAAACCTTTCTGTTTTTTCCTTTCAATGGAATTAGCAATTCCCACTCCCTAGCGGGTCACTCAGTCACAATCAGAGGGTAGTTACTGGCATCTGGGACAGAGAAGCCCTACTTTTCAGATTGGCTAAACACAGGTGGGATGGCTGAGTCTCCCTGCATCCTCCAAGCAGTTATGGGACATGGCTTTCCAGGAAAAGCACTAAAATCACTTCCATCTTAGAAGATAAGCTTCTCCTTCTTGCTGTTATGCCAGGTGACCGGCAACTCCGGGGACCAGGCTACCACCGTGGCTGGCAGGCTCACTCTGGGGCAGAGCAGGAAGTGGTTCTGGTGAGCAGGGGCCTCACCTTACTTAGCTTCTGCATGGATGAGTGAATCTGAACAAGTTAGGCTGGACAGTGGCTGCGGCTGAAATGAAAGAGTTCCCTGGGGAGAAGGATCCAGGCAATTCAACCTAACACACGTGTGCTGCATTCCCACCACAGACCAGACACTCAGGAGCTGCCACAAAAACCCGAGAAGCCTTCCCTCAAGTAGCCCGAAATCTGACATGGGAGACAGACATGTCCAGGGCTAACCATCAGTCCAGAGAAAGTGAGGCTGAATGAGAAGCCATGACCAGAGTCCTATGAGCACCAGTCCAGGCCGAGAGATGAGAAATGATTCATGGACGAGATGGGCCTCGAAGGGCAGGCGAGACACCCACAGGGAAAGAACATTCCAGGTCTAGGGTGGCGTGGGTTTAGGCACAAACAGGGAAAAGAGATACAGCACGGGTTTGAGGAGAGTCTTGTTTTTCTGAGACAAGGTCTCACTCTGTTGCCCAGGCTGGAGTGCAGCGGCACAATCATGGCTCAGTGCAGCCTTGACCTCCCTGGGCTCTGATCATCCCACCTCAACCCCCCAGGTAGTTGGGACTACAGGTGTATGCCATCACACCCAGCTAAGTTTTCGTATTTTTTTTTTTTTTTTAGAAACAGAGTCTCGCCATGTTGCCCAGGCTGGTCTCAAACTCCTGAGCTCAAGCCATCAGTCTGCCTCGGCCTCCTGAAGTGCTGGGATTACAGGCAGGAGCCACTGCACCCTGCCGACAGTCCTGAGGGCCTGAGAAAAATAAATGGAAAACAAGACTGGGAAGCACAGATGATGTAAGGCCTCGCGTGCACACCTGGCAAGACCTGGAGGCCAGTCCCTGCTCCTGGAAGAATGAGGACGGCTCAGGAGATTATGAATCAGAAACCAGAGCAACAGGGACCTAGTTCTACCCACAGCCAGTCATTGACATCCTAGAAGTCAAGCAATCCTGCAGGATAAGCCCAAGGACACTTTCTCTAATGGACTCCACCTGACCCAGATCAATCTCCAGCTCTGAAGCCTTTCAGCGCCACAGCCTCTGTGTGGACCAGCACTTTGCACTTGTCTCATACGGCTTTCAGATGCTCTCACTCCTTTTCATTTGCACTCTCTCCCCAAATCCAGACCATAAACTTCCCAGGGACATATTTTGTGGATTTAAGCTCTCATGGTTCCTCCCCAGCATCTCAGGTAAATCTCTAAACTCTGTAGAAGCCTCATTAAATTGAACTGGAAAAGGTAGTAAATGTTTTAAAAGCAAAACCTACAAGAAAATCCAATGTTATAAAAAACAATTATGATCCTAAGAGGATCATCATAATTTTGGCATAAAAGTATTCCCCAGAAATAATGTAGTCCATCTTTCCGCTCCCAAACCACCTAGGTTATTGGGGAAGGAAGCATTCTCAGTTTGAAAAGATTTCCCCAGAAATCTGTTCCATGGCTTCCTGCAGCCTCACATTGGAGAATCTAAAAATCATGCACCCAGTCACAGAATGTATTATTGTCCATGGTAATAGCTAAACATTTTCAAGAGCACTTACTATGTGTCAGGCACTGAGCTAAAAGTTTGGCATGCCTTATCTCATTCAGGGTTCACAGTAACTCAGTGCTTTGGATATTACTGTTATACACTCTCTTAATAATGAGGACACTGAGACTGAGAGTGGTTTACTGCCCAAGGTGACGCAGGACTAGGCAGCGTTGACATCAATATCTGACTTGTTCACATCCCACCTCTTAACAGCTCTTCTTCTAACAAAAAGGCAACATTTCCTGAACTTCATTCATAGATCTTACCTTGTACTATTTAACTCATTTGCGTGCCTTTTCTCCTAATCCACAGCACCCTCTCATTTCACCTCTCCAACCCCAGTCCCTGATCGTCTCAGGCCTTCATTCTCCTCTGCTGGCTCCTTGGTCCTCCCCACTTCCTACGCTCATGTAACCTCATTCTTCTTCTATCCTTTGCTGCTAACCTTGGCTTATCCTTTCAAAAAGCTTCAACTACCACCCTTAAGAACAAGCACGGGGCCGGGCGGGGTGGCTCACGCCTGTAATCCCACCACTTTGGGAGGCCAAGGTGGGTGGATCACTTCAGGTCAGAGATTTGAGACTAGCCTGGCCAACATGGCAAAACCCCATCTCTACTAAAAATACAAAAAAATAGCTGGGCATGGTGGTGTGCACCTGTAATTCCAGCCACTCAGGGGGCTGAAGCACAAGAATCACTTAAACCTGGGAGGCAGAGGTTGCAATGAGCCAAGATCTTACCACTGCACTCCAGCCTGAGTGATGGAGTGAGACCCCGTCTTAAAAACAAAAGAACAAGCATGGCCTGACTTTTAAATCTACAGTCTAACCCTGACTTCTTACAGAGATTCCATTTTTGTTTACCTTCTCACCCTCTCCACTTTTGATGGGCCAGGATATTTTACTATACACAAAACTTGAGTTCTTCAAAACTTTCCCAATAAATCCCAATTCTCCCTCCCCACGTCCCAAGTCCCCTCCCTGCTATGCCTTCTCCCAGCCCCACTACTTACAAGCAGAGATGGGTTCTGCTCCAATCCCTCCCTTTGGCCCTCAGTCTCTATCAGCCACCAAACCTGTTTTGTTTTCCTTTAAAATCTTTCTCAAAATGCGTGCCTTCCTTTTTCCTCTCAGTGCTATTGGCATGGCCCACGTCTTTACTAGAGACTAAGCAAACTGGAGGCAGGCAATGGGTTTTCTTCATCCTCGTGTCTTCCAGGGCCTAAATGAAATACTTAGAGGGTGATACTAGGTTTGGTTGAGTGACAGAGCCACTTCATGCCTGCACCGCTACAATAGTTCCCTTTCTAGACTCTTCTCTAATCTTTCCCTGCTAAAAGGGAAAGTCATGAATATTGCCAGAAGACACATTTCCCTAAAGCACACTATTCATTTACACCCCTACTCAAACACTCTTTCCTAGCTCCCTTCAGCCGGCAGAGCAAAAGACAATCTCCATCTTCAGACAGGGGCCTGTTTGACATTGCACAGCAGCTCAGTACAAACTCCTCACCACTGAGAAGTGAATCTCCTCGCCGTCCTGCACAGAAACCACATTTTAGCACTTTGTAGTCTCTGCTGACGCCCTTCTCCCGCTTGAGGGCTCCTGCCAGCTCTGCTCTACTTACTGGGGTCACACGCCCATCCTTGAAGCTCGTATCTAATCCCACGAAGACTTGACTTCTATGATCCAACCTCATTTGATTCCCCTAGCTCTATTATTTGTAGGTTACATTCATCACTTGAGCACCTGGTACCTCATGCTGTGATATAAAGGGTCACATACGCACATGTTAGGAAGACACGGTATTTCACCCTGGCTTTTAAGTCCCTGTGCTGCCTGGCTGTCAAGTTTACTGGAAGTCAAACCTACAGACTGACCAAGAGCTGACCTACAAGGTGCTTCCAAAACTATGCAATTTCAGGAGTGCCTTTGTGTACCCCAATCTCTCAACCCTGTTTGCAGTAACTTAATATTCCAGAGGAGCTTCCTCCTTTGGTTTAAAGCTGTGTTTCCTCTGAAAATACAAACACCTCTGGAAAGAAAACAAACTAAGCTAGTGAATGTATCCACAGTCTATTAGCATAAGTGACTTTCTCCAGTTTCAAGTGGAGAAACCAAGAGTCCCATGAGAGGAGGAAGGGAAGGGAAGGCAACGAAGGAACATCCCTCCAGAAGATGGGAATTACATTTTACCTAGGACCAACCTCTGCCTGGAAAAAGGCAGGACTGGCTCTTGCTTCTGCCGAGGCTGACGCTGTGAGCCCTAACTGTACATTCAGTGGCCTTTTTTAAAAAGCCCCGGATATGCAGTGGCGCTGGCCTGTAGTCACAGCTACTGGGGAGGCTAAGACAGGAGGATCCCCTGAGCCCAGGAATTTGAGGTTACAGTGAGCTATGATTGTGCCACTGCACTCCGGGCTGTATGGCAGAGTAAGACCCTGTCTCTATTTTTTAAAAAATTAATAAGCAAGCAAGTAACAGCACCAGACTTACTTCAATACTGTCTGACCGATCTCAGAGGCCCCACAATGTTGGTGGAACTGCCACGTGGCCAGCACTGCACAATGGTTCAGGGCAGCACACAGGAGACCAAGAAGGAAGTGGGACTGCTGGCTAATGCAAAAATAGACCCAAAACTCACATGGACCCACAGGCACCATCTCCATCACAAGGCAAAGCCTTCGGACTGCAGCTGGATGCTGTGCTAGCACCTTCTCTCCCCTTCCACAGGCACCCACACTCCTGGACATCCACACTGCCCTTCCCTGACATCTTAACCTTGCCGAGCAGCCGCTAACATTCATTTCAACCATTTCAAACGCTCCTTGGCAGCTCACATTTTCACCTGGGTGATTTGCCTAGGCGGAGCGCCCTGCTGTTGACAGCAAGGCACCCAGCCTTGTGTGATTCTTCTCAGGAAGTGGTAGGTCTGGTGGGGCAATTTGCCTTTCAGGGGACAAAGGCAAAAGCAACAAAAGCAATCAGCACTGTTAAGAGTCATCATTTCCTTCCTGAGAGTCTGGTGGGGTGTGAGGAGCAGCCTTCTCTGGGGAATTCGAAACTATCTAGACAGAATGCTGCCCCCCTCACCCACTCAGCCTGTTCCAGGTCTGAGGTCCAACCGTCAACAAATTCTCCAAGAAGGCAGCCTTTTTTCTCCTGACTTCTCCATCCCCAACTCCAAAGAATATCCACCCATGAGAATCTAAGACGCACCACTCAAAGGTACACAGCACTTGGGCTGCAAACATGTCACCCCCATTCCACTGTGCAGCACCTAAACTCCTTTATTGCAATCGCCCTCCAGTCTCCCCTTGCTCTTGCCCCAAACACCACGGCCCCAGCTCTGCTCCTTCTCCAGATCCAGTGCTTCCAAAGCCCCGGTCCTCTGCCTGCACCAGCCCTCCTCCTCCAAGTCCAAAACATCATCTGTCCTTGTCTTCTGACTCTTCAGACTTGTGACCTTAGCAGCTGCTCATCACAACCCACAACGAGCAGGAAGGAAGTCGGAACCTACCTAAAGGCATCTGTGCAGTAAGGAAGAAGCTGGGGAAGAGGAGATGGAGCCTGCCTATAGACATCTGTGCACTAGGGGAGGTGCTGGGGTGGAGGAGATGGAGACTGCCTATAGACATCTGTGGACCACAGTGGGAGCTGGGGAGGAGGAGATAGAGCCTGCCTATAGACATCTGTGTACTAGGGGAGGAGCGGGGAGGAGGAGATGGAGCCTGCCTATAGATAACTGTGCACTATGGGAGAAGCTGGG
>NW_012107697.1:4593023-4593818 GCF_000951045.1 Mandrillus leucophaeus | reverse complement strand
GCACACGCACACGGGTACCAATGCATGCACACAGGTATCCCCACACGCACATAAGCACACACACAGGTACCCATACGTGCCTAAGCACACACACGCAGGTACCCACATGCGCACAAGTACCTACACGCACACAAGCGCACACACACAGGTACCCACACGCACACAAGCACGCACATGCACACACTCGCATATAAGCACACATAAGCACGCAAGCAGACCCATTGATAGTGTCTTGGAAAACATGAATTAGACTGCAACGTTATTCTGAGTGTGCCTGGGAAACATTTTTGCCATCTGCGAGTCAGGCAAGGTATTATAATAGTTGGCTGATTTTCTGTGGTTTAGCCTGCCATTGTTTGTCTAGAAATCCTGCCTGACCAGTACTTGGCCTGCCTGATTGTGCAAAGACCCACCCTGAGAACAGCAGTCTGTCACAAACGCCCAGGTTAGCACAAAACCTCACTAGCCATCAGTCATGCTGCAAAGATCACAGACAACGCCATCTCCTAGCACCCTCTTAAGTGCGGCAACCTTCCCAAAACCCAGTCCCATGAAGTCGGGACAGGCGGGATGGCCGCTTCCTTACCCGCTTGTTGTCCGCAGGGCTGTGGTAGAACTGGGCAATCACAGCTTCACTCCTATTTCCCACGCCAAAGTTTAACTTCTCTGAAATTTTCTTGAATGATTTTCCATAGTCGTAAGACACGTACACCTGGAATATAGAGACAAGAAGAAGAAAAAGAGTTGGTGAGAAACTAGCAAAAAGAAAGATCTCTCTTTTTTTTTTTTTTTTTT
>NW_012107697.1:4587865-4589673 GCF_000951045.1 Mandrillus leucophaeus | reverse complement strand
GCCTGCCTATAGATAACTGTGCACTATGGGAGAAGCTGGGGAGGAGGAGATGGAGCCTGCCTATAGACATCTGTGCACTAGGGGAGGAGCTGGGGAGGAGGAGATGGAGCCTGCCCATAGACATCTGTGCACCACAGCAGGAGGTGAGGAGGAGTAGATGAAGCTGAAAAGAAAGATTCCAGAGGGGCAACAAGGCATTTTTGAGGCCACAACCTCTGCAAGAGTAAGCTCTGAGACAATGTGTAAATATAGTAATCATCATCACCATCAGATAAGTACAACCTACTACATTGAGAAATCCAGGTGTTATTAGCCTGGTGCAAAAGAAATTGTGGCTTTTATCATTACTTATGATAATATTTGATTAGTCTTTTTTCAAATTTAATTATTTAAATTGTCATACTATTATACATATTTATCGTGTAGAGTATAATGTTTAAAAACATACATACGTTGTGTAATGGTTAAATCTGACTAATTAACAAATGCTTTCCCTCTCATCATTATTTTTGTGTGAGAACACAAAATCCACTCTGCAGTTCCAAGCGTACAACACATCAGCAGGTGTAATTCGGTTCTTGAGAGGCGGGGTGCATGTGGATCCATCCACAGAAGAGGCAGCTAGGAGCCGGACCCTGGACAGGGCTCCTCGCCTCATGGAGGAGCCAAAGGCAAGGCAAGCAGCGGGCCCTACCTCCCTGTGGGAGTCCCAGGGGCCAGGACTCCGGGTCACACTGTGCAGTGAGACAGAGGGACACAAAGGCTGGCTGACCTGTTTATGGGGCCATTTCTCTCCAACACCACCTCCTTGCTTTTCATCTCAGAGGGAAAAATTACTCTTGTCACCCTGGAGTCAGGTAAGAAAGGGAAGTTTGCTCCTAACTGCCACTCCACTCTGAGATCATCAGGCAGAGCTGATATTTTAACAAGTATGTACCAGTAATGACCATTCCAGTTGTTAAAAAACAACTGTTCTGTACCACCTGGTCAACAGCCACTGCCCTGAAACCCTTAAGTGACCCTCCCTAAGCCTACACCCACAATACTTCCCATGGCCTGGTCCCTTCCCCAGGACCTCCCTGAAATTTAGCAACTCAAAAGTTAATGCATGGCCCAGCAGGGGACGTCCAGGACACAGCCTCCTCCGGACAGGATTTGTTCTGATTGGTCAGTGCCTAAGCCACACCAGTTGCTAAAGATTTTGAATGCAGCCCTTGCTAAGAGACCTCAAGCAACCTCAGAAGCCAGCAGTAGGGACTGGAAGTAGGACCCTGTAGATCTTGCTTGCTGGTTGCTTTCTGGAGCAGAAAGCCTCTGCTACCAGAAAGTTTCTCTTAGTTTTTCTACTAAGGGTCTTTCCCTAGAAGATCTGGCCTGGAAACAAACAAGGTAACACAGAGTGGGGAAGAAAGCAATGAAATACAATTCTCCGAGCTTAGAGCTACCCAACCAGCAGGAAAGCCTTGCCGGCTGCCGGGTTCCTGCCCTCCTACCTCCACCTCCCCGGGGGCCCAGGGTCAGTGCTTCCTCAAATCAAATTGCCTAACTGAAGAAACAAAGCCCCCAGGGCCAGCCAGCTGGGAAAACAAAGCAGGAGGCATAGCAATATCTGCTGCCTTGGTTTTCTTTTCCACATCGGTACAGGTTCAAAGGCAGGGGAAAGAGGGGTGCACCAACACTCGCATACAGGTACCCACATGTGCTCACAGGTACCCCCACACGCACACGCACACGGGTACCAATGCATGCACACAGGTACCTCCACATGCACACGCACACGGGTACCAATGCATGCACACAGGTATCCC
>NW_012107697.1:4582964-4586800 GCF_000951045.1 Mandrillus leucophaeus | reverse complement strand
TTTTCAGTAGAGATGGGGTTTCACCATGTTGGCCAAGATGGTCTCGATCTCTTGATCTCATGATCCACCTGCCTCGGCCTCCCAAAGTGCTGGGATTACAGGTGTGAGCCACCGCGCCCAGCCAGAAAGATGTCTTTCAAACATCCCATCCTGGATCCTGAACCTGGCTCCCATTAGTTGCCTGATAGGAAATGACAGATGTTACCAGATAACCCACAAAGGTGAGGCAGGGCACCTCTATGTCTGTCCCCAAGCATTTGGGGGCAGAAAGCATGGGGCCCCTGCAGTCCCCACTGCCTGGAATACACAAGTCTCTTTTCTGAGGTCATGGCAAGTCCCTGGAGCAGGAGACGAATGATAGAAACAGTAATAACCTCCTCACCAGGGCTGAGTTAAGTGTTTAACAAACTACATCCAGAGGCAGGGAGAATGTGGCTAGCTGAGGGGAATGGAGTAGAGGATTTGCTTTGCCATCTGTTGAACGGTGCCCAAAACGCATCTAATTCTTCATTCTTCTGCTGGGAAGTTCTGTTTGTACAGCATTCCATACAAAAGAGAAGAAAACCCTCACAGGTCTCTACCACGTAGCCCAAGAGATGGAAATGAAAGAGTGCTGAGTGACGTGAAAATACTGGGAGCGCTAGTGTTTTATGACTCTGTAGCACTGGAGACGGTAACAGCAGCAGAATCCACGAGGGTGCCAATCGTATTTGCTTCTCTATTGCACCCCAGTTTCTGGCTATGCAGTAATCACAGTGACAAAACATAAGAATGTTTGTCATTCCGTGAGTGCTCACCATGTGAAGATAAAGTACCAACCTCTTCAAATGAATGAGCTCCGGTAACTCACAATGGCCCTGCATGGCAAGTGCAATTATTAAAATTGTTTTACAGATAAGACATCACGGGCTCATGAGGTTAGTCCCCTGCCAAAGTAACACAGAAAGTAAGTAGCAGAGTGGAATTCTGACCTAAGCTGCCTGAAGGCCATTATCACCGCAGGTAACAACTAGGAGAATGAAGGTCTCAGATGTTTCATACCTACCTGTGAGATGTGAAATAATTAATATAATCACTGGGTTAAAAACAAGCCTGATAGGTGAATATATTAATAATAACTTAGTTATTTTTCAAATGATTCATGGAAAAGGGGATTAGGATGAGCATTAAAGACAAATGAGGCCATGAGTAGTGGCTCATGCCTGTAACCCCAGTACTTTGGGAGACTGGGGTGGGAGGATGGCTTGAGGCCAGGAGTTTGAGACCAGCCTGGGCAACAGAGGGAGACCTTATAACTACAAAAAATATAAAAATTAGCCTGGCTTGGTGGTTTGAGCATATAGTGGTTTGAGCCTGTATTCCCAGTGAGTTGGGAAGCTGAGGTGGGAAGATCACTTGAGCCCAGGAGTTTCAGGCTACAGTGAGCCATGATCACACCATTGTACTCCAGCCTGGGTGACAGAGCGAGGAAGGAAAGAAGGAAGGGAGGCAGGGAGGGAGGGAGGGGCAGGTGTTCAAAGTAGAGCACAGTGTATTCCCATCCTTGTTTGTCTGAGTCATCAGCAAACATGTTTTGAGGGTTCCATGTGAGCCAGATATTGTCTAGATACCAGACAAAGACTAATAAAAGACATAGTGTTTAGACACCACGGGCATGTAAACATGTAAACGTCTGTAAACAATGCCCTATGTAAACACAAGATATATAGAAAGGGAACAGAGAGCACATGCAGGTCTTTAATACTTACTAGATGTTAAGGTTAGAAGACGCCAAGACAGAGCCTCTGCCTTTATCTGGGTCACAGTGGAGGAAGCTATTAGAACACACAGTATGTGTTCCCAACTACCAGATACACAGTAAGGGGCTGCCACAAAAGCAGCTTCAGAAATTGTGCAGGCTGAGAGTTCACAGATAATCTGAGTGGGTAAAATGACGAAGTAGCACTTTCTCACTTCCATTCTGCTGGCCAAGAATGGACATTAGTGTCCTAGTTAGGTTCAAACATCACATGGAGCAAAATAATGGCTTCTCAGGAAGGGAACTAAGGCCCCTTCCAGCTCTGACATCCCATAATTTGATGACCCCCTATGTATTTCTTCAGGGGCACGAAGGTGATAGTTTACATGAAGGTAGCATTTTTCAGTATGCAATACTCCTTTACAAACATTGTCTCTCTTCATCTGAAAAACCGGAGTTAGTCGCACCTTTGTCTCTTTCAGAGTACCTGGGGCATAGCAGGCACTCAACAAAGATTTCTAGGATGAATAAATATCATTATAAACCAAAGAGCAAGTAAACAAATGTGATAAATAAATGAATAGAAAAGAATGAATTGAATGAATCAGTGAGTCACTAAGAGATTTCCATTTAAGAGACACACAAAAACTAAGATTCCCAGAAGTGAATGGCCAGCCCCAGGTCATACCACTAGGAAGAGACAAAACTGTGGCAGTTTCTTCCAATTCCACGTCCAGTTGTCTTTCTACTCCAACAAGTTACCTCTAGGAGAATGTTCTCTTCTCCATCTTAACGTTTCTCTGCTAAGTAGGAAGGTCTTATACCAAGTCTACAGGCCAAGCACTGGAAGGCGTGCTGGCCAGCAGAGAGAGAAGACCCACATTAAAAAGTAGGGAGCCTCCCTGAGATTCTCAGCCATGCTGCTGCCATCATGCACATGGAGGTAAAACCACCTTCACTATCAAAGAGCTCTTCCCTAATTCTCACCTATAAACAAAAATCCATCTCTTTGGGTCTTCTACTCAATAGAAGTGAAAAAGCAAGTATGTAAGAGTCCATCCTATGCCTGAAGGCCATCCTGAACCGCTCATCAACTTTCCTTCTCTTGGCTAGGTTGAAAAATTCCAACATGACATTTTTATCCTACCTTCATAATTCTTATTTCTTTCTCTTTTTTTGACGAGACAGGGTCTTGCTCTATGACTCAGGCTGGAGCGCAGTGGCACAAGCACAGCTCACTGCAGCCTTGACCTCCCGGGATCAAACAATCCTCCCACCTCAGCCTCCTGGGTAGCTGGGATTACAGGCAGGCGCCACCACGCCCAGCTAATTTTTTGTATTTTTTTTTTTTAGAGATGGGGTTTCCTAGGCTGGTCTCCAATTCCTGAGCTCAAACAATCTGCCCACCTCAGCTTCCCAAACTGCTAGGATTACAAGCATGAGCCTCCGCGCCCATCCCTCAATTCTTATTTCTATTTAATTAGCATAGACTGTAAGCTCCATAGAACAAGGACAATGCTTAAGGCTGGTGCACAGTTCTCTACCTTCCTCCACATTGAACAGCCCAGAAAAGGCCTCTGCCAGTGTGCAGTTAGCTCAAGCGGATTGGTGGCTCCGTGGCCTCCACACCGCACCCTGACTTGCCTGTTCCTTTCTAGCTATCTTGTCTTCATGGCAGCACCATGCTGCTGACTCACAGTCCAATACGATCTCCAGGTGAATTTGAGAGAACACCCCGGACTCGCTCATCTTGTGCTTCTAGTTGGTTTTTCATCCAGACAGGATTTCTGCACTAATTAGTCCCCTCTGACCTCAGTATGATGCTACTCCCTAAAGAGCAAAATAGCAGAGGGGAGGAGTTACTAAACTAACTAACAGTTTCTACCTACAAAGATGGTCCTTCAAAGTGAGTGATTTAAAATTATTTCCCTTGTACTTCAAAACTACATAATAATAAAGAGAAGGGAGAGAAAGGGGAGAAACAGATGATGGCTAAAATGTACAGAAAACATCCCCACATCTGGCACTGTTCTAAGTACTTTACAGCAATGTTCTCAAACTGTAATATGCCCACAGACTGCCCCCCCTTCACTCCCCC
>NW_012107697.1:4569432-4582800 GCF_000951045.1 Mandrillus leucophaeus | reverse complement strand
GCAAGACACTGGACAAGTGCAGGTTCTGAGTCCAGAAGTCCAGGCACGACCTGAGATTCTTTTCTAACCAGCTCCCAGAAAATCCCCAAGGGCTGATCCACAGACCACAACCACACTTTGGGTAGCAAGGTTTAACAAGCACTATCTCAGTGACAGAGGAGGACAAGAGAAGGTACATCACCTGGCCCAAGGTCAGATTGCTAATGAATGGCACAGCCGGGATTCCAGGTGTTCTGATTTCAGAGCCTGTGCTCAGCCAGACATCGGCCTCCCGCTGTTAGTTAGCAAGACCTGACACTGTTTCCCAGTCAATCCTGAGGGGCACAATCATAATGTCACACTGCTCTAGGGACAAGGGCAGCGAGTCCTGTCATGCACAATATATTCCCTGGTTGACTCTTTGCTCTTTTTGTTTTTTTTGTTTGTTTGTTTTTGAGACAGGGTCTCACTCTGTCACCCAGCCTGGAGTACAGTGGCACAATCACAGCTCACTGCAACCTCCACCTCCCGGATTCAAGTGATTCTCCTACCTCAGCCTCCTGAGTAGCTGGCATGACAGGCTTGTGCCACCATGCCTGGCTAATTTTTTGTATTTTTAGTAGAGTCGGGGTTTCACCATGTTGGCCGGGCTGGTCTCGAACTCCTGGCCTCAAATGATCCACCCACCTCGGCCTTCCAAAGTGCTAGGATTACAGGCATGAGCCACACCTCACCCAGCCCCTGGTTGATTCTGATCTTCTGGTGGACTGTACCACTGAACAGCTCTTCAGCCAATTATGTTGCACCTGAGCACTTTGTAAACCTAGTACTTTGTAAAATACATCATGAGAGAGCAGAAACAAAGAGTTAGGAAAAGTTGAGATAAACATGTATTGTTTCTTTTGTCGATTTATCACAGGACAGACGGGTCCTGCAGGAGCCGTTCTCTTCATGGAACCACACTGGCTTCAACTTCATCAGTGGAAAATGATTCATTTTTCCCCCCCCTGTTTAAGAGCAAGGCTTTCTGGATTCCAGCTTCCAGAGCCATTCCTTTTTAGATACTGAATATGCATGACCTTGGCTGCTCACCAACACCCACACAGTTCCTGATTTGTTTAGGTTCTTTCCCTTCTGGACTGCTGATGGGACCTTACAAATCAAGCTCAGTCTTCTTTAAAGAGAATTTGGATTGTTATTACCCCAACTCCTGCCTCTGAGTCATCATTCTTTTCACATTAACTTTTTACATCAGGCATCTCAGTTGCATCTGACAATCCTTTAACACAGTTTGTATACAGAGGAAGGCCATTTCTGCCAACCCTACTTATTAACTCTGGCCATTGCGTTTCCTTCCCATTTAATCTATCTCCCATTTCTTTGAGACAGAGTTTTTGCTCTTCTTGCTCAGGCTGGAGTGCAACGGCGCAATCTCAGCTCACCGCAACCTCCACCTCCCAGGTACAGGTGATTCTCCTGCCTCAGCCTCCCGAGTAGCTGGAATTACAGGCATGCACCACCAAGCCCAGCTAATTTTGCATTTTTAGTAGAGATGGGGTTTCTCCATGTTGGTCAGGCTGGTCTCAAACTCCCGACCTCAGGTGATCTGTCTACCTCGGCTCTATCTCCCATTTCATTCCACAATAGTGTATCCCACTTCAAATGTTCAATGGGCTGTTAGTCAGACACACCTAGATATACAGAGAGAGCAAGAGTTGGGTTTCAATCGACTGGCAATACTCAGGTGACAAACCATCCTGGTTCACTCAGAACTAAGGGAGGATCCCAGGATGTGGGGCTTTCAGTGCTAAAACCCAGACAAGTTGGTCACCTTACTAACACCACATCTTTGCACACTAAGCACATGACTGGGCCTTGAGTCTCATCAGCCCCAACTTTCCCACTGACACGCTGAGTGACCTCATGCAAGTCTCTTTAGAACTGTTGGCTCCTGTTTGTTCAGCAAAACTGTAAAACAATGCTTAAGGTCTTTGCCTACCTCACAAAAAAATGGTGTCTGGATTAAGAGTTTTTTTAAATACATAAAAATTCCAAGAAGGATTTCTCAACACAATACAGCACAGTACATCTATCTCCTGTGCCCAGGAGGGATGCCCATGGGTAGTGACCACACACAGGTGCCTATGAAGAGTTTCATGGGCCCAAAGGCCTTCTTTTCTATTTTTTGTTTTATTTTTTCTAGAGAGAGGGTCTCGCTGTCACTCAGGCTGAAGTACAGTAGCACGACGATAGGTCACCGCAGCTTCAAACTCCTTGGCTCAAAGGATCCTCCCGCCTTAGCCTGCTGAGTAGCTGGGGCTACAGGAGCAGGCCACCACACCCAGCCACCAAAGGCATTCAGACACAGCTGTCTGTGGTGGCCACAGCTGTAACCTGCAAAACCTAATCACATTTATAAACGGGCCAAAGTCATTGCCCCAAACAAGTCTAGCCCTGCCCCAGAGCACTACACCCAGACTGGCCTTCAGCAGCGGTGGTCTCCCACACACATGGCTCAGAACCCACCCTGGGCAGAGCCAGGCATCCTGACAGCCAGCCCTTCGGTCTCCCCTGTCTGTGGCTGCCCTCATTCAACTCCCTGGAAACAGTCCCCTGAGACAACTTCCCATCGCCTGCTTCTCAACACACCCAACCCAGACGGCGGATACACAGAGAGGCACCTCGCAGAGACCAAATCCGCATCTGAGAATTATAAATGTATCCCTAAGGCTGACGTGAAAGTGCTGGCAAATTCATCAGAAGGTTCCCCCGGCCAGAATGCAGGGTGACCGAAGCTGTAAAGCATGGTGTTCCATCCACAGCCTCGCACTGCCACAGCATCGGATCCCAGGTTGAGGCAGGGTCTGCTCCTTTTTTCCCACAAGGAGGAATCCGGAGCACAGGCCGCAGACCTGGGACCAGCCGTGGGGCCAGCTTTGGCCCTTACGTGTGTTTTACTTGGCTCGCGCGGTGTTTGTAGAAACTATACACTGGCTGCCAACTTGTAAGACTCAGCAGTTTTCACATGAAACTCCAGACCTCAGGGTTCCTCTGGAAAACCAGAAGATCTGGCAACACTGGGCCCTGCATTCTGCACGGCAACCAGAGCCTGCAGCTGATGAGCAACGCTCCTCAGAAGCACGCTTCTCCAGGTCCTCAAAGGCCCTTCCCCTTCCCCACGTCTCTCCAACACGGGAACCGAGTATCCATTACTACGTTCAAATTTAGATACGGGAGAATGCTTCTTGAATCTGCATCTCCATCAAAAGTAGAAATGACATATATTGTCCAAGAAGGCCACAGACTTCAAGAAAAATGGGAGAAACCATATTTCTTTGAGGAGGTACAGTTGTTATGGCCAGGCATGGTGGCTCACACCTGTAGTCTCAACACTTTGGGAGGCCGAGGCAGGCGGATCGTTTGAGCCCAGGGGTTCAAGACCAGCCTAGGCAACATGGCATAAACCCCAACCCTACCAAAAAATATATATATAAGTACAAAAATTAGCCAGCCATGCTGGTGTGCACCTGTAGTTCCTGCTACTCGGGAGGCTGAATGGGTGGGAGGATGGCTTGAGCCCAGGAGGCGAAGGTTGCAGTGAGCCAAGATCACACCACTGTACCCCAACCTGGGCAACAGAGTCAGATCCCAACTCCAAAAAAAAAAGAGTGTTGTAAACTTGAAGGGGTTTCACTCCTATCCTTTACCTGCCTGGCCTCCCATAGGCCTTTGAGTTTGTAACCCTTGGCATCTTGTGTCTTCAAAGTACCTAACCTACTAAACATCATAAATACCCAGCTATAGAAATTAAGAATATTAGAGAATCAGTTTCAACAGCTCATCCCACTACAATGGGTTAGAAGAAACCAGCATATGGGAAAGGCCAATTTGATTCCATCTGGCTCAGCTGTGGGCAGGCAGGTCTGCCCAGGAAGGCACTCTGGTATTTTCTCGGGCAGATGCAACAATCCAGTCCATATGCTATTACTTCCCAAAGGTAATCACACATTGCATGGATCTGTTTGCAACACTGACTGCACCTCCCTGTGTTCAGCAAACAAGGGATATATCATTTTCTAGATTATCTTCTCTGTCATACAATTCATTCCTTCCATGTTCCAATTACCCACTACTTTTTCTGGTATGATAATCCCAGTGGATCAGAGAAGGGCATGCTGATGGCACCAAGGTGTGCCCAGAGCCAACACAATACTTACATCACTGCTCTTGGGCCTCGTCAACGCCAGGCTATCTCGGGCCAAGGCCACGATCACGTTGCTTTTCTCTCCGGCCCAGTGCACCACCATCTGATTGTGGGAATCATTCAGACTAACCTGAAAGAAATCAATATAGGAATTAGGATCCATAATAAGTGATGGCCACAAACATTCTAAATCAAGACTCCTTCCTCCTTTGTCAAGCAGAAACGATTAAGATTCTGACATCTAAAGCATTTGGGCCAAGGGGGCCTCTTCCCCTCCCACCTCATGCATATTCTGTCACACTCAGCTTCCCCACAAAGAAATATGAGTCCCCTGCTATTTTGGATGTAAACAGATTTTGTAGAAAGGCTTCTTGGGCTCTCATTGGCATAACCAATTCCTTTGATTATTTTCATCCTTTATGATACCAATCTCGGGTTACTCTGATCCTTACTCCATGTATGACATGCACTGGTAAGATTTTAAACCAAAGCATGGAAACACTGCCCTTCCTCAGAAAAAATTCATGGGCCAGAAAGACCACATGCTTTTCAAACTTCTTTTCAGACTATGTTTTCTCTGGCTCGGTGGTACCGTCATTCACTTTCAGCTGGTAATGAGAAATGAGAGAAGTAGCCTTGTGAAGCTTCTCAAAATCGCTTCTGAAGTATCTCAAATAAGGAAATATTTTAGTTCTCAGACTTTCAGATTTTGTAAACCAATGAAATAAAAATGAGGAAGGCCAACAGAGGACTGGTTGGCAACTTCTATTCCGCCAAGTAAGGACGTCACAAAAACAGGACTAGCTATTCTGTCAATCTCTTTCCTCTGCTTCCTGAGGACACTGCAGACTCTGGTCCAGGCTGTGGGGCAGAAGGTGTGGCCTGGGACTGAGTTCCAGCAGGTGGAATGTGAGAGAAGTCATCAGGGCCACTATCAGCCTGGTCCCCATCCAGTCCTGTTTTCTTTCCCCACCCACAGGCCGCATTCAGAGGACTCCAAAGCCCCAGAGGAGGGCAGAGCCGAAGACAGAAGGAGCCTGCATCCCCAAGGAAAAGATCTCCGCTAATCAGTAGCATTCATCCTGAACTTCTCATAACCCGGAGCCTCAACTCAGCCACACTGCTGAGCCTGTGGGATTTGTCTGTTATGCAGCTCACCTTACAGGGCAATTTGACCACTATCTAGAGTCGCTGTCATTTTTTTTTAAAGATGTATTAACACTGAAAACTGAGGGAGGATGCCATCTCAGAATAAAGAACGGTTGTTTCGCTGTATGGAAAACTACATTGCTTTTATTTTCTTACTTCACCATTGGCTGTTGGACACCTGTCTGAGGACTGGCATTTGAACACCTGAACCATACATTCCACCCACTCTGTGGAAAGCGAAGTCATGACAGGAATAACAATAATTCTGAGGGCTGGTCAGGCTCAGTGGCTCACGGCTGTAATCCCAGCACTTTGGGAGGCCAAGGTGGGCAGATCACCTGAGGTCAGGAGTTCAAGACTCACCTGGCCAATACGGTGAAACCCCGTCTCTACTAAAAATACAAAAATTAGCCAGGCATGGTGGCAGGCACCTGTAGTCCCAGCTACTCGGGAGGCTGAGGCAGAAGAATCGCTTGAGCCCAGGAGGCGGAGGTTGCAGTGAGCCGAGATCGAGCCACCACACTCCAATCTGGGCGACAGAGCGAGACTCAGTCTCAAAAAAAAATTCTGAGAGGGGGTCCAACACTCAGAAGCAGGACAACACCCTGAAACCAGGAGCACAGGCTGCCTCTCCTGCTGAGCGATGTCTGAGAGAAGCCCATTCCACCAGCCTCCTCAACCTCAGCTGTCTCAGGCACACATGGAAGGAAATCAAGCTTCTGGGACTCCAGCCCACACAGTCCACCCCACCCATGAGTAAGGCTTAGACTGAAGACAGTTCAAGCCTTGGCCAACCTGCCCTCCAAGCTGTCTTCTCACCAAGGCTCTGCAGCAGAAAACCCACAGCTCCTTTCTCCTTCTCTAGCTTCCTCTCCCCAGCACTCTCGAACTTTCCCCACCCACTCCTAGAGGTGCTCTCAGATGTTATCAGGGAGAAGAGAAACACCTGTACCACATACTTGGCTGGCAGAAGGACACAGCAGCTAATCCTTAACGACGCTACTTGGGGTTTTAAATACCTGCATTTAATTTGATCCAGGATCAAACTCTTTTTGAAAAAATTTGAAAATTTTACTTTTAAACTCTTACTTTAAAGAGAAGGACCTAGGAAAATACGTCCTTCCAAAATGTCTCTTCTCATTCCCAGATAGATAAGTCCAGGCAAGCACTAACTGAGAAGTGCAAATAAGAAATAGAAGTAAATAAAGTATTTAACCCAGAATGCTACAAAGAGAAAGCAGCTAAAGGAATCTCCTCCGGTCACTGAAGCCTTCGCTTTTCCTCCTCTCTCCAGCTCAATCCTCTGGATGCATCTGGAGATCAGAAACTCACAACACAGGTGCCCTGGGAAACCCAGGTAAAGGTTTCCTCCCCTCCCAAAACATCTGCACTCTTGAACCAGAGTGGGGATAGAAAACTATGCAAATGTCAATAAAATAAAGGACTAGGAACCTAGAAAAAAAATCACCCATGTTCCCCTGGGGTCTGGGATAAAAAGTCCTCAAATATTCAACTTGGGCATCCTTAAAGATGACGTCAAAATGCTCCCTCTGGCAGGTAACACTCAGATAATGCTTTGAGTAGGTTGCAAAGCTTTCCGTGATCAGAGGGGGCAAAAGGTCTGAAGACAACTTGCTGAAATCGATCTACTCAGAGGACAGGAGGCCTCCTCACCAATTCCAAGGCCGGTGAAAGGTGAGAAGAGCACCAAGGGCAAGCCTCAAAACATCCAAGGGCTTTTCTACAAAGAAAACCTCTAGAAGGCAAGCCTGGTACAACACCTGTTTGTTTCTTTCTTTGTTTCTTTCTCTTTTTTTGTTCTAGAAAAGCCTTTTTTATTAGATGTGCCTTTGACTCGTAAGAGCAGACTGAAAAGGGGCAGCCCAGTAGGGGGATAAAATCCCTGGCAAGAAATGACTTGTACGAGGGCCACCAGGCACTCGCAGGAACAGCTCAGCTCCTTCGCTTGGCGAGATGTCAGGCACATCCTGGTCATGAGAATAACTCCCTGGTGAGTCACAGCTGATCCCCAAGGCAGCCCAGGTGCCCATCCCCCCACAGCAGACCTAGTGGTAGGAATCAGGAATGATGCCCGCAGCACAGGGGAGCCAGCAGGCAGGCTGGCGGGAAGTAAATTTTATTATCACCAAGACAGGCATTCTGCCCTCCGGCCTCACCTTCCTCCTCTGTCTCCACCGTGCCCCCATCCTCACCCACAAGGGAAAGAAAAGAAGTCATCAAAGCAGGCTTTTCCCGGCTGGTTCTCCATGGCATGTGGCCAAGACACCAGCAGCCCAGGGCAGCCCCCAGCAATCAAAAACAACCTACAGGTCCTTAGATCCCTTTACTTAACCAGTGGCTTCCAGTTTGTTTGGTTCCTTTTCCATCCATCCCCAAGGATCTCCCCGTGATGTCCCCTTTCCTCCTCCGCAAGCCTTTTTCCATTGCCAATCCCCCACGCAGGTCCCACACCCAGAAGACACTGGCCTGGGAGTGGGCGGGAGGGTGGCCTTCCCAGGAACATAACCTTGACGTGCAATCAGCTGTAACCACAACCCCGGGGTGTGAACAACCTTCCCTCTCCCCTCTCTAGCTCACAGGGCATAGCTGGAGCTTGATAAATGAGACGCAATTAATTGGAACTGTTAAGGCAGCAGGGAGGGGCTGAGTGCCTCCCCTCAGAAAGCAAACAGAGAAAAATTACAGGCCACAGAAACCTCTGAACACACAAACTGCATCATAAACAACAAACAGCATCTGGCTCATTGGCAGGTCATTAAGAGTCAAGATAACTCCCCCCACCCCACCCCCCCAAGATCACCTGGCCTAGGGGGGTCCCATGCCCCAACAAAGGTCAGAATCACCTGAGAGGCCCCACTCCACGCCTACCGGCTCTGTCGCCCTCTGCCTGGAGCCCAGGAATCAATCTTTTTTAAAAGACACACCCAGCCGGGTGTGGCGGCTCACGCCTGTAATCCCAGCACTCTGGGAGGCCAAGGCAGGTGGATCACGAGGTCAGGTGATGGAGACCATCCTGGCTAACACAGCAAAACCCCGTCTCTACTAAACATACAAAAAATTAGCCAGGCATGGTGGCAAGGGCCTGTAGTCCCAGCTACTCGGGAGGCTGAGGCAGGAGAATTGCTTGAATCTGGGAGGCGGAGGTTGCAGTGAGCCGAGATCGTGCCACTGCACTCCAGCCTGGGTGACAGAGAAAGACTCCGTCTCAAAAAAAAAAAAAAAAAAAGAAAAGAAAAGAAGACACACCCCAACCCCAGGTATTTCTAAGGCAGCTTCTTTGGGAAACAATGAATCTAGCTGATTCCCCTGCCTCCCAGCAGGAGCTGGAACTAAATGACGGTAACTAGAAAGATATACCATTTTATGGGGATTTGGGATGGTCATTAAGACTCTAGGACACACTGATGATATATGCTACAATGTGGATGAACCTCACAAACAATATGCTAAGTGAAAGAAGCCAGATACAAAAGATCACATATTGCATGATACCATTTATATGAAATGTCTCGAATAGGTAAATCCATAGGGACAGAAAGCAGATGAGTGGTTACCAGGGGCTGGCAGATTGCAGAGGAGGGAATCACTGCTTAATGGGTAAGGAGTTTCATTTCAGAGCAATGGAAATGTTTTGGAAATCATAGTGGCACAACATCATGATGATATTAAATCCACTGAACTGTTCACTTTAAAATGGCTAATTTTATATAATGTGAAATACACCTAAATGTTTTTAAGGCCTCTAGGACCTGCAGAGAACATTATATTTCTCAAGTGCTAATCAAGAACCGAGGAGCTTCCACTCTTAAGAAGTGCTCCTTTTATCTCATCTCGAGCCCTCATGCTACCAAAATATGCAGCTAGAATGAGTCATACAGGAGGCAGGCTGGGGACTGGGTCTCTGGCCAAACCAATCCTTCAAAGTGCTGTCAGTGGCATCTGCAGAGCCACAGCATCCGCACGGGCCTCCCTGTCTCCAGCTGGAGAAACGGCTGCAGGCCCAAGGCTAGTATCCACCGCCAGTTCACAACAGTGGATGCCACCCACACCTTGACTCGCCTCGGCATCTTCATCAAACAAGTCCATATCACCCCACACATGTTGTCCCTCAGCCCCCCGCGTGCCCTGGCAACCCAGAGAGGTGAAATGATTCACCTCCTATTATTCAGAGTAAGGGGAAGGACCTGCTACCACCCAGTCCTCAAGTTCTGGGTTGTTACAAGTAGAGGGGAGGAAGTCAATGGCTTGGATGAAGGGACTGATTACTCATGTGTTCACTTGTGGATGAAGTAGGCACTGAGGTCTGCTAGGTGCCAGGCACCCTTTAGGCTCTTTAATCATTTCTTACCTGTGCACTCACACAGAGCACTTCTGGGGAAAATTAGGGTTGCAAGTCTAAGCCAATGATAAGAAGTTTCCTATAAAACCACCAACATCTGCATAGCTGTTGAGCCTTATGCAGAAGGTGGGTCCCCTGAATAGAATGGGTCACAGGTACCCTTCTCTACATCTCCTCTTTCAAATTGGTCAAACCCAAAGATCAGGATGTCCTAGACTCCCACAGCTTGCAGTCCTCACAACTCCTACACAGCTTTCTCCCAGAACACGGTACGAGGAGGACAAACAAGGCAGTCTGATTCATTTCTCTGCTTCACTAGCAGTGGAATACAAAGAGGCACTTTTAAAATTCTACAATATAGCATAAAACAAATATCCTGTCCTTCAACTGTGAGGACAGAAGGAGCCAGGCACTCCCCGAACTATACGACAAAACTGAGGAAGCCAGAGACAGCCTCCTGAGGTCCAAGGAGAACAAGGTTTTCCCAAACCGTCCCTTTGCACGGCCTAAATGCTAGGTATGCAAATTGCCTCTCACTGTCCCCTTTCAAGACTGTGTTCTCACTATATTTAGCAAGCTGATTATCCTCCCTGGACTCCTCACCTCAGAAGAAGAGCTGAAATCTAGTTTACAAGCACGCCCGGAAGAGAGGCCCAGTTCATGGAATCTCAGCTCACTCACTTGACTTTTGAGTTCGCTCAAGATGCTTCACCCACAGAACTCCTGAACTACTTTGCTGATGAATTCAGGCTGCCCATTTTCCAGATGAGGAAACACGGAGAGCGACCTTGGACTAGAACTTAGCATTCACTACTATCTCCTTCACTGGAGCCATGACCACTCTACAGAGAAAAACACACACATGCCCTTTCCTTTCTCTTTGCTAAAAGGATGATAATCATAATCTCACTGCCTTAGAATATCAGTTTAGAGAACTTATTTCCCTTTCTGATTGATCCTTGGCAGGGAGAACCTATCTACTGTTTACCTCTGTGTGCCACTCTGTCCTGGTGAACCCACTTTGTCAATGAGCGAATGTGCTTTGCTGTTTTGGGAGGGGCTCCCTACTAAAAAGAAACCGTGGAAAATTCTCTTTCTCATGAACATAATATCACCCCTTAATTTACCAGTTGGTAAAAAAAGAAAAAAAAAATGAGGAAAATATCAAAGCCAGAAAGAATCTCAGAGAACATCTAAACCAAATGCTACATTTTGCAAATGAGATTAAGCTCAGAGACAGACTTTAAGGCAATGTGGTGGTCCTCACTGCCTTAAAACACAGGTCCCCAGTGCAGGAAACACAGTCAGAGCGAGCACAGCAAGCACCCCCTCCAGACTGCATACCCTAAGCCAGGACTTGCCTTATGTGAGGATTCCGCTGTGAGCCCAAAGCCATTTCTCACAGCTCTTCAGGATGGTTCCAGACCCCCGACTTTCCCTCTGCAGCTCACTATAAATAGCCTCTCACCTTGTTCAGTCAATAAGTATTTATCAAGCACTTACCATATACCAGATGCTATACTAGGTGTTAGTAAAATGGCAGACTCACATCTGTAATCCCAGCACTTTGGGAGGCCAAGGCAGGCAGATCCCTCGAGCCCAGGAGTTCGAGACCAGCCTAGGCAACATGGCAAAACCCCATCTCTACAAAAAATACAAAAATTAGACAGGCATGGTGGCGCATGCCCGTAGTCCCAGCTACTAGGGAATCTGAGGTGGGAGGATCACTTGTGCGCAAGAGGTCGAGGCTGCAGTGAGCTATGATCATGCCACTGCATGAGGGCCCACCCATTGATTCACCCCCACATTTATTTCACATAAGATTCACCCTAGCCATCTTCCCCCAGGGTTTCTACTCAACAGTGGCAGCCTGGGCGACAGAGCTAGACCCTGTCTCAAAAAATAAAAAAGAAAGAAAAATAACACGCTTCTAGGTCCTGCCTCACATCTCTGACTTTAGTAGGGAAAACACGCATTAAACAATGAATTCCAGGAATGATGATTGAATTACTGTTGTTACACAGGGGACCTAACCTCATGTTGAGGAGACAGTGAGGCTTCACGGAAGACCTGACCTATGTACTGACACCATAAGGATGAAGAGAGAGGAGTTAGGGAAAAGGGGATGGAGAAGTGAGGCAGAGAACAGAGACCCAGACCTAAGGCAGGGCAGAGCAAAAGCCAGGAATGAGAAGGGCCTTGATACTTGCTGTGTTTGAAAAATTACAAGATCAGTGTGGCCAGGAGAAAGTGGAATTATATGAGATCTCCAGGTTTTAAAGGTGGAGAAAAAAAGCACTGCAAAAAAGCTGTGGATCCCCGCCTGAGATCAAAAATTTCACTAGATTAGTTAGGATAGACAATTGTGTCCGCGTAAATCTGAAACAAGTTAGCAGGTTGGTTTGAGTCTTGATCTCTCCGGTTTACCACCTGTCTTAACTATGGGTAAGTCACTTCACCTTTTCGAGCCTCAAGATACTCATCTCTGAAATGAGATGAATAATCATTCTTATCTTCCCCATTTTTCAAGATTGTCGTAAGAATCAAATGAGATGCAACCCATGGATGTCATTTCATAAACTCCGACGCACTAAAACATCATTTCTTTTCATTACCAAATGCCTCTCAACCAAAATAAGCCGTTTCTCACAAAACGGCTCCACATAAAACATTAACATTAGCGTAAGGCCTAAGAGCAAGCGATGACATATATAAAATGACAAAATGCTGCACGCCTGAGTCAAGCTAGGAGCTCCCGCCTAACTGAAACTCACAGGCAGTTTTCTCCTTGATTCCCAGCCGAACTCCGAAACCTGGGGAAACCCAACCTCCAGGTCCCAAGGCTCCAGCCCAGAGGTGACACTGTTTTCTAGCGCTTTCCTAACCCCAAGAGAAAAGCATTTAAACATTACAACCCAGAACTGAAGGCCTCTATACCCTACCAGTGGCTTCTTCACCACCCTGTGAGAGAAGCTATAAACAAGACTAATGGAGAAGGGGGAGTGCATTAAACCCAATGGCTCTGCCAATTTCTCAGTAATATGAGATGCCCTCTGGGCTACCAGGAGGTGAGGCAACAGGCGGACGTCCCACAGGCTCTGATCTGCTAGCTAAACTCCCCCAGCTCTGTTTAGATAGCTCTTTCACCTCTAGCCAACTTCCACATCCACTCCTTCATTTCTCTCCTCTAGAGATTGAAGGCCTTGTTTCTGCAGTAACTGTCGCCACCCCCACCCCACCCATCACCACCACCACCAACAGCACACCTTGCCAAATTCAGCAAACCACGTGCACAGTTAGCTGCAGATTTTTTTTTAACCACTCAGTGAGAGAATTTCAGGGAACGAAATATACAAAGATGAGGTAAGTCATAGGTACAGAGTCTCAGGTTACTCAATTAATTGAGCACAGATTTAAAACATGCAAGTCCTTCCAAATACTCCCGGTTTCACAGGACACTCACCCCATTCTGCTGTGTCCTCACTCCCTGCCATCTCGGGCTCCTTGGCTGAGATCCCTGGGCAGCCAGCACTGGCCTTTCTTCCCAAGTCCCTGGGGCAGAGACACGTGGATCTGTCTCGCATGTGTCTCCTGGGCTAATAGAGAAAAGGGGTCCTTAACTATCTGGGACCCTAACCCTATAGCTTGCTATCTCACAGGTACCTATTAAAGTCTT
>NW_012107697.1:4561076-4568762 GCF_000951045.1 Mandrillus leucophaeus | reverse complement strand
CCAACAGGCTAGTCTCTCTTCTAAATAATAGAGGTCACATCAGTTACCTTCTTCATTTAAAAACTCCCCAAAAAGGGGGGGACATAATAAACAACACATCGGTCTCTACACAGCACAAATGCATTTGATATAGGTACATCTTTTTATTGCCCTTGTCAGCCACTCAGATTTGGGATATAATCACATCAGCCTGCCTTTCTGAGAATTCGTAGCTGTGTTTTGAATCTAATTCAGGGGACTGGAGATAAATCATTGTGAAGGGTCCTGATTCTCCAAGCTAAGAGCCTGCGGCAGCAGCAACAGCAGCAATGGCATGCTAAGTTAAAAGGTCAGCCAAGAAGAGGGGGAGGTTTTTATGCAAAGATGAAGACCACACGCCTGCAGTGTTTGTCTTCATGCCAATCTGGAGGGTTGAAGGGAAGACAGACAGACCCAGCTACATCAAGGTAAGTCAACAAGAGCACAGGAAGCAAAGGGCAGGGCAGGGAGATGGCCCCACTGTTAAGGCACTATTTACATCTTTCATTGCTAAACAGAACGTGCAGGGTCTGCACTCCACCTGAGCGAAGCCCAACACAAGGGCAGTGTTTGCATAAGGCCAGATGAGAAGTGAAGCCAGGAGATTTGGTTCACCCTGTGAATAGCCAGCCTTCATTGACTAAGTGACTGATGGAAGGAGGCAACTGTGCAGAGGCATGCCCTAGAGTCAATCACTGGACCCACTTGGCCCTCCACGGTCCCCTGGTAAGTTCCTACCTAGGAAAGAAGGGCCACTGTCTCCTGACACTCAACTTGGCAGTCAGCAGCCACCAACACCGGGGGTCTAGACCCGAGCACTCCACTCTTGCTTTTATTACCCTGTTTGCGATGCCTACACGAGCAGGTCTTTGCAGGAACTTCTCTCTTGGGTGAAGCAGAGGTTGCCTACAGGTGGGAAGAAGGGGCCTCGTCAAAGCTCGTGCTGTCTATACAGTAGCCAAGAGCCACATGTGGCTATTTCAACTTTAAATTCATTAAAATTAAATGAAAGACACTTCAAATCTTCAGTCACACTTGCCACATTTCACCTGCTCAATGGCCAGATCTGACTACTGAACGTGGTGAACAGCACAGATAGAGAACATCATTCTCACAGGAAGATCTATGGAACAGTGCCACATCGGAGGGTCCAGGATGCAACCAGGAAGATAGGATCTTCCAGCTCTTGGCTGGTAGCAGTGCTATGGCCACGGATGTTACCGTTATAATAAACCCAGTGGCTAACAGAACTTTGTAATTACTGTTTAACACACTATTGTACTTGTGATCGTTATGCAGTCCTATTTTTATGGAACTCACCATAAAATGCACAAAGCATTAGTCATGTTACGGTTTTAAAAAACTGAGCAACTCACAATAACATAGGAGGAAACCCAAATCTTGATCTTGCTCAGGAGCCCATCCTGCCTTTTCTGGTTTTTAGCTTCATCAGCCACTTCAGTACTTGAAGGCCGCCCATGCCACTTCTTCAAAGGCCCAGGGTTCACAGGTCGATAAACCAATAAATTAGGTCGAAATTAACTGTGGTCCATTTTAAATTAAGGGAAATTGATTTTTGCATGTACGTGGCTAGACTGACTATACCATCTGCCAACAGAGTCTGGCATACCTAGAAAATGCATAGGAAGGTCCCACATTCATCAACAAAGAGAATGTCTCAACCCCACAGCCCAGACCACCTCTGGAGAAATACTGATCCCTGAATATTCAAACCAAAAATGGAGTGAGCTCTCTTTTACTTTCCATCACATTTATTTAAACCCAAATAAATGGAGGAAAGGTCAATGTAATGCCCCCGGTTTTAATACATTTTTATGCATTTAACACATTTAATACATTTTTATCAACTCTCAATTATCTGCATCTGAATTATTGTCAAAAATTCTAAACTCCAAATTGCCTCTCCCTGAACACATTTATGCCAGCCATTTCCCTTATCAATAGATCAGAGAATGCAAACTCATTTTAATATTCACCTAAGCAAAACTTAATTAGGAAGGTAAATGAATGCTTTTTTAAAAAGACTAAATAAATACATAGCAAAAGCAAATAGATTATTTTTTGGATTATCTGCTCTCCCGATTATGATAAGACTGCCCCCTGTGTCCCTCCATTACAGTGGGTGGAACAAAGCTGGCTCCATCTCTCTGTGTCCTGGGATTCAACGATGACACTACAAAGACGGCTGTCATCTCTAAGGAGGAAAAGACCAAAATCTGACAATGAAATGTTCCTACAACATCCACCTTTTGCCTTGGGATGTTCGTTGCTATAAGGATCTGCCTTGTGGATCCCCAGTCTCAAAGCAATTTATGAAGCATACCACTAACTTCATTTTACAGAACATAGAGAAAATATTCTTGGAAAGAACACAAATTAAAACCAAGATCCATG
The DNA here is from genome assembly GCF_000951045.1 of Mandrillus leucophaeus. NCBI lineage: Eukaryota > Metazoa > Chordata > Mammalia > Primates > Cercopithecidae > Mandrillus > Mandrillus leucophaeus. The sequence continues at coordinate 4,566,329 of NW_012107697.1, read as the reverse complement.
ATCACTGTATTCTGATGCTCTTACAAGCCTGGACTCCACATCTCAAGGGAACTGTGCTCCAGCATCTCTGCAAGTTATAAGAGGGCTACACCAGGCTGCTCTCCTGCTCTGCAAGAACCCTTGAAGTGAAAGGAGAATGACGTTTTTCTCACCTGGCCTGGGAAAAAAGTAATTATCTATTTTATATTATGACACTTCAGGTAATTTTCTAACAATTCACCATCATAATATCACAAATATAATTTAGAGCTAAAGTTAATCTCATTATTCAGGATACCAGGGACTACAGATAACAGGAAGCCACTTATAATTCAAGTTTCAAATTTTATGTACATACATGTTGTACATGCAGAGACTATTTCTGGAAAGATATACAAAAAGACTGATAACAATGGATGCCACCTGGGAAGGAGCTCTGGGTGAACAGGGGGCACGAGAGGGAAGGAAATTTACTTGTCACTACATACTCTTTTGTACAAATTTTGTTTTGTAAATGTGCATTACCTAATCAGATAGCTTTTTATTTCATCCCTTGAAATTCCACCTCCTTACTCTTCTCACCAACCCCTTTCCTCCATTCCTTCCACCTCTCAAAGCCTCCACCTTCTGTGCCTCTAACCACGCAAGCTATTTATGAACTAAAAGTGGCCAGAGACTGGGCACAGAGCTCCCTAAGAAAAGATGCCAAGTGGAACCAGGAAGAGTTTTTCAAGGTCACAGCCCTTATTGAGCCAACCCAAGGCTCAAAGCAACTCTTCAGCTACGTAGAAGCCAACCTGAAACAGCAAATTCTTTGCCTTCTCATCTTATTCTGGAAGCATACAGGTCAAACATCCAAACTTCAGAATCAACCGGCCAATTCTTTCCCAAGCAAGTGTATCATGGAAGAATCTACTCAAAAGAGATCTAAAGCTAAACGGTATTCCACCCCCAAAGGAGGCCCTTTGTCCCAGGGCCTTGTGCTGTAATAGACACTTTATTTTCAGTCCCAAATCAGGACACTGTATACTCCCTGGCCTCTAAAGTGTAGGAATTATGAAGAGAGAGCTTGTTGGAAGGAAAATAAACCTGTAAATCCTGCTAGGCTTTGTGCTTCATTCCAAAGGATTTTTCCCCAAAACAATACCATTAGCATAAACCAGAATGATAGCCCTAAAAGGGAGGATTCTGTAAAATAGAATCCAAGCTCTTCATTCAAAATAACTCCCAGATAGCACAGGAAAATCGGGACTCCACTATCTGTAGGCCATGCCACTTGCATCCTCACTACCAAATAAGCCAACTCATTTTCACTATCCATGTGTGGTTCACTGCATTCCTCCTTATAAATACATTTTATATAATGTGAATTTGCTTCCTACCCTCCAGGCCTCTCTTCTTCCAGGTGCGCTGCTGGTCCACAAATACTCATTAAGGGCCTCCCAGGTGCCAGGGAAACACAAGAGAACTTGATCCATGCCCTTAAGGAGCAAATAGGAAAATGAGACAGTGGAGCAATTCTAACACAAGGCAGCAAGTGCTGCATCCAAGCTCAGAGAAACTCTTCCCACTGCAGCCTGAGAATACCAAGAGGTATTCCTTGGATGTTAAAGAATGGAATAAGCGCTTTCCAGGCAAGGACGAGAGTCGGGGAAGACCATTTCAGGCAGAGGAAAAAGCAGGCATGATGGTGCAGGGAGACACAGCTTACTTGAAATCAGGAGGAAATTCAGTGTGGCATAAATCAGGGAATTTCTCTTCTTGGACTTGGCCTTTTTAAGGGCTCAACTTCTAAACTTTGCCTTTTTTTTTTTTTTTTTTTTTTTTGGGGTCTCGCTTTGTCGCCCAGGCTGGAGTGCAGTGGCACTGATCTCAGCTCACTGCAACCTCCGCCTCCCAGGTTCAAGCGATTCTCCTGCCTCAGCTTCTTGAGTAGCCAGGACTACAGGTGCCCGCCACCACGCCCGGTGAATTTTTGTAATTTTAGTAGAGACGGGGTTTCCCCATGTTGGCCAGGCTGGTCTCGAACTCCTGATCTCAGGTGATCCACCCGCCTCGGCCTCCCACAGTGCTGGGATTACAGGCGTGAGCCTTGAACATGGGCAGAAAAGTCCTGATATCTGCCAGCAAATTATTTTCACCACTACAACCACATTTCAGTTCATAAATGTGCCTTTAACTAATCATGGCAGAAGCCAATCTCCCCACCTTAGAGAAACTGAGGAGGAAAATGGTCAAAATAACCAAGCCTGGTTTACCCTAGAGGTTAGCAAAGCAGAGGAAAAAGGACCGACGTTGACTCTAGGCCATGGCTCTTTCTCAGATGCAAGTATTCCCCTGAGAAAGCCTTCCCTTCTCTTCCCCCTGAAGCTGGTGGCCTTAACATTGCCTCTAGGCCTGCTTCCTTCAGGCAGCTTCTGCTTCCAGCCCTGCTCTGTACTGCCAGTGTCCTCTTAACCTCACTCAAAGGTCAGAGGGCAAGAAGCTGGACAGTGTCTGAGCCCACCATCCCCTATCGCTCCATCTCCCATGCGCTGCATGTCACAGCCCGTTATCACACCATTGTAGAGTTGTGGCTGGTTTCTTGTGACCATGTTTCCTGGTTCCCGTCCTGGTACACTGACATGCCTGTGTCTGCATCTGCTTGTTCTCCTTAAATTGTACATTTCCTAAAAGCGGGAACGAAATTCTATTCCCCACCCCACTGCACCTCCATAGAACCACATTCAAGTCAAGCAGTACTGTTGGAAAACATCACCATTCCTTAGGTTTAAACCTAAGTTGAAGGGGAAAGTGTTGAGTATAAAGTGGAACTTGGCTTAAGGCTAAAAGTAGGACCATATAACTTATTGTCACATCTTGACACTTTTGAGAGTGAAGGGGGTGCTATTCATAACCACCAGAGACAACTTAGAAACCAGGTCTGCCCCAGGGAAACACAGAGGCAATGGTCATCCTTGCTAGAAAGATCATTCCAAGTAGATGTCAGTTACTCCACGGTTCCAAGAAGGGCACCTCAAATCCCTTCAGTCACCAACCTGTGCTTGCACTCTGAAGTGTCTGCACCAGACAGAACTTGTGGCAGAAAGCCCAGTACGGGGAAGTTCTTCCTTTTATCTGACTCAAATCCTTACAGATTCCAATTAATTCCACTTCTTGTTAACCTCAGAGCAAGAGGCAACAATGGCATAGGAAGGCAGCCACAGAAAAGAAAAATCTCACCCTTGCATCCTCACCCTCTGGTTAGGAATTCCTCATTATGAGTTCGACTGCTACTTCTCCATCCTTCAGCTGAACCAGACTCAATCTGGCTGGCCCAGAAACTCAAAAGCCCAGGGTTTGGAAGTCACTCCCATTGAGAACAGAGTTCATGTTCAACTTGCCCCACATCCCCTGGAGCTTTTCACAAACCAAACCCAAGAAAGAAATGGCACCTGTACGCATATTTTTGAAACCAGAAAGCTTTTTCCTCAACCTAAACCACAGCTTCAGGGGACCTGAGCACTGGGAGGGATTGCCTCCCACCAGCCCCCAACTCCCAGTTCCCAGAATGCTGATTCAAGAGCACAGCAGAGCTGGGCTGACTGGGGAGGCCCAATGAACAAGCAGGCCACTCCTCCTCCTCCTCCCACCCTCCATCAGCCCCATGCTGTTGTCGCTGTTGAGAGCAAGGACCTTGATGACTTCTTTTTGTTAATACATATATTTGTCATATGGGGTGGGGATGGGGGACAAGGATCTGGGCCCAAGAGGAACTGAGCATGCAGGTTCCTGCAGCCTGTGGCCACCATTAGTTACATGCCCTGGGGCACACATTCTTGCCCAGGGGCCAATAGTGGAGGGAAGTCTAATGCACCCACCCAGTCCCCACCATCCTTTCCCCCTTTATACCAGATCTGTTTTATTTTAGGAAAGAGGTATTTAAGCAGCACTGCATAAAGACAGGGTGACTGCAATCAAGCAAAGGTCACTGAGACAATGCAGACAAAAACTACAGAGCAGGCCACCTTCCCGGTATGACCTTGGACTAGTCACTTCACCATTCCATGCTTCAGTTTCTTCACCAACAAAATGACACAATAGGGTGATATGTTTATAAGGTTCGTCCTGGATCCCAGGGTTGAACATTTAACTCTATATATTTCCTGAAGAAATGGCTAAAGTGAAGTTAGTGAGAAAAGGCAGAACTCAGGGTAATCTTTTATTAATAATTTCTACTTTAAAAGAAACAATTTGACTCTAGAAAACAAGTGTATTTACCACCTCCTCTGGTCCTACTTTTTCTCCCCTCCCGACTTTATACTTTTGCTGATGTCAATCTTACTGCAGAACTGGGAATCTCATGAGGCAATAACACGGTCAAATTAATTCTGCCAGTGCAGATCCTAACCTACAAACTCCATCTGCAATTCCTCGCAGTAAGTCTGACCATAAAAGTGAAATTCACGTTACTTATGATCTAATAAACCCATTGCCTGGATAGAAATAAATCACTTATAAAATAATAATGCCCACCAAATTTCCCGCAGTCATTTCAAATCTCCAAGTGCCATGAGGGGTATGCCTCTCCAAAATAAAGTTATCTTGAAGGGGGTAGGAGAGCCAGTATCTTGAAGGGTGGGAAGAAGGAATGGAGAGCATCTCATACCCTAGCCAAAAATCAAAAATTAAAAATTCAGCCCTTACACACGCACACACACCTCTTATCTGACTGTACAGAGACAGTCGACAAGCTTTCAGGTTCGCCCACCTTATTGTGCTAATAATGCTAAGTGTGGAAACCCCCACCTCGTGCTGTTCTGTGTAAGTGTACCGCAACTGCAGGGTGCTCGCCTCCACTGCCAACTGATGGTACACTAAAGAAAGCCCGTTTTTTATCCAGATGTAAAATGAAGCTGCACCCCTCCTATACCTGCCGGAAACTACAGCGTTCTGCACACACCCTGGGGTAATACGCACTGCACCCGGCGAGTTACCTGGAATACGTTTACTAAATCGACAGGAAGAAGGAAAGATCAATGCGATTCAAGTGCTGACGGTTGTACTCGTGAAGGAAAAAAACAAATGCAAGCCGGGAAGTCCCCAGTGGTGCCTGCACCTAGGAAGCGACTGCAACGGATGGATGCGGGGGTGAGGAAGTGCAGGGAGAGGAAAAAACTGGAGGGAGGCGGGTTGCAAAACTGCTCACCTGTCCGTACACCTTGATGGGCTCGGGCTGCAGGGCAGCGCTCCGTTTCCTCCGGAGCGGCTTCTCGTCCGCGCGGCTCGCCCCCC
>NW_012107697.1:4538973-4560581 GCF_000951045.1 Mandrillus leucophaeus | reverse complement strand
TCCCTGGCGCGGGGATGGGGAAGTTAAGGCAGCAAGCGCCGAGGAGGGTGCGTCCCCTTCCCTGGCGGGCACACCTCCTTGTTCTCCCTGCAGGAATGAAGAGTTGCGTGGGGCTCGCTCGTTTTCTCTGGAGTTAATTGCCACCTATACAGGGTCGTGTCGAGGTTGTCCTAAACCGTGACCACTTTCCTGAGTGCACAGCCCTCAGTGCCGTCACAAGACGACCTCCCCCCGGCCCCGGCCCCATCCCCACCTCCATGGGAGAGCCCAGAGCCACAGAATTAGCTCCTTCCCCCCGGCCCCGGCCCCATCCCCACCTCCATGGGAGAGCCCAGAGCCACAGAATTAGCTCCTAGAACGCAACCAACAAGTCAGGAGTCCAGATGAACCCGCTCCAGTGGGAAACTCAGTTTTTCATCTACTCTGGCCACCAAAACGTATTTGCAGGGGCCACAGCAAGAACCACCCTTTATCAAGCTACGTGCCGCCGCCTGAAGCACAGCAAATAAACGTTCTGCACAGAGGCAGTAAAACCAAGGGTACATCTGACAAAGAATGCACCACACCTGGACAATTATTACACAGCTATACAGGGTGTGCTTGCACGCACGCATGAATACCTGTGCGTGGCACAGGGCCCCAGCGGCGGCTTGCCTATGATCCCTCCAAGGTGACCAAGCACTGAGCCACCCTGCCTCAGCAGTAAAATAGACACATTTACCAGTCCCTTCAACCCACAGCCAGGAGCTAGGCAAACACCCACAGAGGAGGGAGGACACCCTTTAGATTAACCCTACATTCAGCTTGAAGAGCCAAACTCTGTGAACCGCAGGAGATAAAACTTCTGCCATGGAACTGCTAAGGTACGCCCAAGGAAAATATTTTTTTTGCAGGTTAGTGGGAGCAGCCAAGGTCTATGTACTACTGCAACCTTTCCTATTTCATTTTATGTTTCACTGCCCTCTGGACTCAGATCCTGGTTTTTGATAAGAATAAAGACACAGCAAGCAGGGCTGAAAGGGAGACTACCTCTATAGTTGCATACAAGCTGCTGTTCAGGGGAAGGACGGGATGGTCAGTTCAGTTTTCCAACAATGTTCCTCATCTCCAACAAGTCACAGTAGCCTGATTCCTACGCCTGCCCACTCTAGCGCTTTTCAGTCAGCTTACCAAAGCCCCCTCCTCTACCCAGGACTACCACTGACAACCTGCCAGAGGCAGGCCAGCTTGCCTCATCTCCCTGAAGCCAGCATTCAACCAGCCCACCCTACCCCATGCCAGACTTGCTGGAGACCTCTGCCTCCGATTCTGCACTCTCCCACCTCCTCCCACACCCGATTTTCTCCCCAAGTCAGATGATGTCTTTCTGTCCATCTCAACGTAATTACAGAACCACCCAGTTCTCCCCACCAAGCAAATCATGCATTCTCTATGTTAACTACCCTGCTTTGTTCAAGCAAATCATGCATTCTCTATGTTAACTACCGTGCTTTGTTCATTATACATCGTATACAGGTATCAAAATATCACACTGTGCCCAGTGTGATATTATTGGGGTGCCTTCATCCTGCACCCCAACTTTGATGGTGTTTCAGAGGGATGGAGGAAGTGGTAGCTTGTTTACAACCCAGAGCTGGTTTTGAAGCTGAGAGGAACGCCTTGCTCATATTGTGCAATTCAGCTCTAACTCATATATATAACATATGTATTTATTATACACAAATATATGTCAATTAAAAATAGTAATTCAAACAATCATGCATCCTCCAAGAAAGCCACTGAACCACTGTCACCTCCCACCCCTCATCTAGATCAGCTCTGTCTGGTCAGTATCACCTTACCAGGAATGGACAACCCCATGGTCTCTCAAGACCAGCAGCAAAGGTATCTCTACTCCCATTTAGTCCTCAAAGGAAAATGAAGGGAATATGGCTAAAGTGAGAACATCCTGTAGATGAGTCAATTATTGGGGGTTTTCCAACATATATTTAACGAGAACCTTCTCTACAAGAGCAAGTGTCAGAGTCCCAGCAGAAAACAGAGACAGGAGGCTCCTAAGTGTGGATTTGAAGATGGGGATCTGTTTGCCCACACCAACTGCTGGCTTAAGGTTCAGATGGCCCCTTGCAGAGAAGGACTAGTAGGGCAGGGCCAGCTACTTGCTCATTTTGATGTTGATTTGCAACTTGGATGCTGGAGAATTGGTAAGAATATTCAAACATGGTTCATGTACTCCTTGCAAGCCCTCCTATCTAATCATTATCTACATTCCAAACCATTCTCAGGCGGATAATCAGCAACCCCCCAAGACTGTGCCCGCTGCACAACTACAGGGCACAGTGGAAGACACGCTGAATTTCAGGTCAGAAGGTTGACTTTCTAGCTATGGGGACTTGGCCAAACCTACTCAGAGCTTCAGTTTTCTCATCTGTAAAATAGGGATCTTAATCCCTACAAATCTCACAGGACTGCTGAGAGTATCAGATGAGGTAAGTATATGAAATAGCTGTGCAAATTTGTGTGAAGGCCTCCAGAGAGAAATAGTGCATGCAGGTGGCATTACAGACACAGATTCTAGTCCTGGCTTTGCAACCAAATTATTATATGATTTTTTTTTTTTTTTTGTCTTGATCATCTTGCCTCTCTGGACATTGATTTCTTCATAAGTTAAATGAAAAGACATCTTTCAGCCCTGACCACTCCCAAACTGGGTCGTGAGATAGGAGCAGTCACAGACAAGGTCACCCAGGACAGGAGTTAGAGCTGAATTGTGCAATATGAGTGAGGTGTTCCTCTCAGCTTCAAAACCAGCTCTGGGTTGTAAACAAGCTACCACTTCCTCTATCCCTCTGAAGTAACAACAAAGTTGGAGTGCAGGATGGAAGGCAGTACCCCATCGCCCTCTGTCCCAGCTTGCATGGCCTTGCTCGGATGCTGCCCAGCATCATGATGAAAACATGCATGGAAATGTCCTGATAGACTCACAGCTGTGTATAAAACAGTCTTAAGCCTGTTGTCAGACTTTAAACTGCCCTCCTCTGTCTTTCTGCCCATCCCAGGCCACTGGAGATGGAGGTAGAGGACAAACACACAGAGGTCACAGTGTCCCACATTTTTATCCAGATGGAGTCCCGTTTAAAATAGCAGCAAGGACAGCCACGAAGAGGAAGAAACTCCCCAAAGCCTAATTTGACTTCTTTCTGTTCTTTCTCATCCTGTGGCCTTCTCACATGCTCACCTCCTGGCTGGCCAACTTCTATTCATCCTTCAGGTTTCAGAGCAGCCTCCTTAGGCACCTAGGCTAGGTTATAGCCCTCACTCCAAGGCTCTAGTCCCCTGTAGCCTTTGATACTTCCTCTCTGGTCACTTGCTTAATCTCCATCTTCCTCTTAATCTACAAGCAGCAGAATGGCAAAACCAGTCTATCTCATTCATGTCTATATGCCCAGTGCCCAGCTTACTCTTGGCACGTGGTGGCACTCAATATTTATAGGGTGCATGTATTTAAATGAAGGTGAGAAGTGACACCCCCTTTGTCCTGGTGGCAATGGTTGGTTAAGGGGCCAATATCGTTGAATCTCAGATCTTTTCTTACCACCATCTGCTTCCCACCTCCTTTTATCCCCCAAAGCAGGCCTCTCTGAGTCACACAACCAGACCAGAGTCATTAAAACAGAAAAGCGACTTCCCTGCCCTTAGGATAGTAAACATTGTTCCCTCTTCCATGTTACTTTGGCCAAATAACTACCATTTACCTCACCAGCTCAGGCAAAATAGCAATACCCGCCTGCCCCCAAAGAAATAACTCCTTCTGCTCTGCCAAAATCGACTTCAGTTAGGAAAACGTCCAAGATAATTGATGAGGTTTAAAATACAAATGCACCCAGAGCATAGAATAAGTAACTTATATTCTCACTCTTGATTAAATTAAATCCAAAGAGGAGTTTCTGGAAATAGCAGTAACTTATTTTGCATAGCAGTGATCTACATTTGCATAACATTATAACAGCATTATCTATCTCATTCCATCCTGCAGCAACCCTTTGAAGTGGGCCAAAGCAAGAATTATTGTCACCCCCATTTTACAGACCTTAAGCGCTGAAATTCAGAAAGGAAGACGACTTGCTTTGCCTAAAGTTAAACAGGCTTGCTAACTTACTGTTAGTAAGGGATAAATTTGAACCCAGCCTCTCTTTTTCTGCCACATCTGATACTTCCCTTAGGAAGAGAAGAGCTGGTATTTCAAGTCCTGGGTATAGTGGAACAGCAGGAACTAGGACAGAAAGAGGGAAAGGGAGTGGCTCTAGGTCTCACCTCCTTCACAGCTCAGCCCTGCTTTACCAGCGCTGTCTCCCTTCCCAGGTACCTAGCCTAGGTGAGATGCTATATCTGCTTGACCCTCAGGCCCTGACTGGGACAAGTTAGCAATAATGTTACAGTTACAAAGCTCACAAGTCCAGTCCTATTTTCTGTACTTTTCTAGGAGATGAATTTAGTGAGGGATTTGGTTTCCAATGTGTTCCAAAACCTGTGAGAGAGCACGAGTTTTAGAAGGTGCCCTCAGACGGGCACAGTGACCTATGCCCTTAATCTCAGCACTTACGGAGGATCGTTTGAACCCAGGAGTTTGAGAGCAGCCTGGGCAATGTGTCGAAGCCCCACTTCTACAAAAAATAGAAAAATGAGCCAGGCACGGTGGCACATGCCTGTAGTCCCAGCTACTTAGGAGACTGAGTGGGGAGGATCACTTGAGCCCAGAAGGTCAAGGCTACAGTGAGCTGAGATCACACCACTGCACTTCAGCCTGGGTGACAGAGAGAGACCCTATCTCAAAAAAAAAAAAAAGCCCTCAAGTTTTGGTTCCACTGTTTACCCTTGTCTGGTCTTTCATCCCTGAGTAAATCAACTTCCTGAACTTCTATAACAGGAAAGCATTTAGACCTTTGTCACAAAGTGTGTGAAGTGGGAACCTAGAAGTTTCGCATAATTATGTAGACCCAAGGACAAACCTCCTGACGTAAGACAATGGGTGGCTGAGGGTCCCCAGGAAATTACCTCTTTCCCTGGGAATATAGAGGAGTAGGACTCCCCCTCCTGGGTTTGAAGTGAATGAGAGGAACTTAAGCTGAAGATTCTTTGAAAATCCCTGTGTAATTACATATTAAGGCCTGTATCTTCTTCCCTTGAGGCCTTTGCAGTACATTCAGTGGGGATGCATGCGCTAGGCACAGACGAGCCTAGAGATGTGACCAGTCAGCTTGGACACAACATAATTGAAATGTGATGTTTTATTTCAGCAGATGCCTCTGCACTCTCGTAGGGCCAGCAAGACAGGGAAAGCAGACAGTCAGACTAGGTTTTTGGCCCACCTCTCCTGGATACATTCCTTTTCCTTTTTTTTTCTTAAGACAGAGTTTCTGTCACCCAGGCTGGAGTGCAATAGTGTGATCTCGGCTCACTGCAACATCTACCCCCTGAGTTCAAACGCTTCTCCTGCCTCAGCCTCCTGAGTAGCTGGGATTATAGGTATGTGCCATCACACCTGGCTGATTTTTGTATTTTTAATAGAGACGGGGTTTCACCATGTTGCCCAGGCTGGTCTCAAACTCCCGACCTCATGTTATCTGCCCACCTTGGCCTCCCAAAGTGCTGGGATTACAGGCATGAGCCACCATGCCTGGCCTTTTCTTGGATACATTCTAACAGAAACCTAGGATCTCCCACACCCCTTTTCCAGTCAGAACAGATCCAAATGTTCTCCCTCTGGCCTTGTTTATTCACTAACTAAAAGGCCACTTCTTGACCTCTTCCTGGATTTCCCCCAACCACCCATGGAGGCCCTGAAACTTGCTTTAGGTTTCTTTTGAGATGTTGATCATGTTCTGCCTTCCATTAGAGCAACCATTTTAGTGCTTACCTCCTCTTCTAAATAGTAATGATGTCTTGGAGTCTGTTCCCCTGTCTTGTACTTAACAGAGGCAGACTAGATCCTACAGAATAGAAATGAAAGTGAAGCGAGTGGTGAGAGGGAATTACCGCCACCCCCCTTCCTCATACCCTGCGGCAGTTGGTTCTGGAAGGAGGAACAATTTTCAATCAATGCTCTGGGGAGTCTGAATTTTCCATTCTAGCTTTCACTCCAAAGAATGGCAGAGAGACCTCTGAGGGCCTGTCAGCACCGGGAGAGCCAGCCCGAGCAAAAAGGGAGTCTTTTCCCTGCAACATATTTTTATGCATGTCCTAGTCATCATCTGCCCAGTAATAGGCTCAAATGTCTGTAAAGGACACAGCCACTAACTGCAAGGTGCTTGAAGAAAGAGAAGAAAGATAAACATGAAACTAGCAGAAGTATGTAAATACAAAAAGAATTCTGTCTTGCGGGGGAAAAAGATGAGTACTGGCTTTGGGGAGGGTGATGGGCAAACTCTCTGGAGAATAAGACGTTTTGAGCCGTGGTTTCAGGTGTGTGTGTGTGGTAGTTGGGACAGGACAAGCGGAGAAGGCTAAAGTGCTCTGGTTCCGGGAGGAAGCAGGAAGTTATTTTCAGCATCCGAGGAGAGGGAGGAAAGGTTTTAGGATAGAGTGGCAGCAAGGTAGGGTGTGGGAGCAAACAGGTGGGTTGGTGCCTGCTATGGGAGGCTGGGAAGGCCAGTGGAGAGAGACACCAAAGGAGGGCTGTGGGGACAGCAGAAGCTGGGGTGTGAGCGCCCAGCTGGTCCCTTTCAGCACGGCAGTGCAGGGATCTGTGGAGGCCGTGCAGCCAGGGGTTCTGAGAAGCGCTTCTTCCAGCATCTGTTTCACCAGGGCCACAACACGTGTTCCAAATACCACTTTCGCCCGTCTCCTGCTATAGCTCAGGAGAAGTGGGAGGACCTATGTATCATGCATATCATCTCCCAGAGGGTGCGACAGATCATACCTGTCACTGTGCGCCTTCTCTAAATCCATCACCCTGGAAATTTTACGTGGTGTCATCAGCTGATGTAACACCTGTTAAAATCATCATTCCCACCAGACTCAAAACTGCAAGTGCTTTTAATGAGGCTCCACATAAAAGAATACATTTTCTCAGAGCCCTTAAACAAATTACATTAAATCCTCCACACCAAATAAATTATTGAAACAGCGATTAGAGTTTGGATCGTACCAACAGACCTGCTCAGAGGCAAATTTTCAAACTGCCCAACCACCTAAGCAAAGAGGTGAGTGAAAAATTCGTTCCTTTTCAATGGTTATTTCCACAGAAGCTTCAGTGCTAAATTAGCAGTGAGTTTTGTGTATGAATCTTCTCTGAAATCTAACATTATGTAAATGAAAAACCCAACACAGCGCAAATTAAGACTATTCTTAATTCTAAAAGGCTGCTATTCTGTGATAATGACGCCATGGAAGACTTTACAGTCTGCCAACCATGGAGTGTGGTTCCTGCTCCCCCATCTGTCTTGGATGCCTCCCAGCAGGGGGACACCCACTGTGTCCTCATTTTTTTATCCTGCCCACTGAAGTTAGATCCTGTCCACCCTTCCGCCGCTCTCCCACCTCATAATTTAATCTTGCCCAGATCATGTAATCACCTAAAATGGAACGAGAGATTGAAATGGGCTTAACCTGCATCCATGTGCAGTGCAAAGTACTAGAGGCGTGACGTCAGGAGCCCACTCACCTGGGTTTATATCCAGCTCTGCCACAGACCAGCTGGATCTGCTCAGGCACCTTCTCAGAGCCTAAGTTGCTTCATCCGTAGGTAAATATGAATTACCTACATCTGCAGGTTTAAAGGATTAATTGAGATTATACATGTCAATGGTTTAGAAAGAACTCCTGGCACATAAAACTTGTTCAGCGAATGATGCCTATTGTTACTAAGGGAAGCTCGGGTTAGGTATTGTTGGTAAGTCAATTTGGCCATTCAGCAATTGTTGGGTTTTTATTCAGGTTTGTACATGTCCCTTCAACCTCGCTACTAGGTGATATGTTGCTATAAAAACTGAGATTAGTTTTTAAATTAAACCATGTTTCTCTCTCTCTCACACACACACACACACACACACACACAGACACACACATTTCTTAGCAAGCAGGTTAGAGGCCATCACACAGCCTGTACCAGAAGGCTCAGGGCACCCCTAAAACCCTTACAGGAAAACCTAGACCCCAAACAGATGTAGCGGTGTTCTGAGGCCAGGATCCACCAAACTCCTGGTCAAATCAGGGAACAGTTTCCCTTTAAGTGGAGAGACAAAAGACCAGATGAATTCGACAGCTCTGGAGGAGGAATCAGCCTGCTGGGTCTGCTGGATTCTTACATCTTGTCCAAGCAAGCCCGCTCCAGCTATGTTTCTTGAGCAGCACTAATTTCACCAATGAAAAATAATTAATATCCCTTATGCTAATTAAGACACCTTCTGATTCGCATGTACGTGATGTTCTCAGCGCAGCTCCCTGAAAAGCCTGAATTCCTGACCAGGATGCTTCAAGTGCCGATCACATTTAGAGCATGGATTTCTGATGAAGTCCCTTCCAATGTAAACTGTACACCCCCAGCACGGATTAAAGTTAATGTATACACATATACCTGACTCGGTTTATAGTGAAGTATTTAAAATCTACTACAGACAATATAGCAACTATGAATAAGGAAAAGCTTCCAACATCGATGGAACAGGAGAGTGGTATAAAACCATGGCTTTTCCTCCAGTGGGAATATTCATGCCTTAGGTTCCTGTCTGTTTGACATGGCATTGTGAGAATTTATTTCAGATATGCCACTGTAGACAGCCAGATATGGCCGTGTTTGGGCAGCAACCTAGGGCAGTCGTTTGTCCTAACCAGGAATTCATGCCTCAAGGGTGGTCAGCCAGCACTAGAAAGTCCAACGCTAGCTCAGGGTAGCTCTAAATCTCAATCAATACAAGTGATTTTTTACTAATTAGCATAACAAATGTGGAGAATGAATTTTCACTAGTAGCTTGTTAGATTAGTAAGTATTAGAAACAGGCTCTCATTAGTAAAGTCAGAAGTATTCAAGACATATGGCTTGTCAAAAATATTTTATAGACACACTATTCCATCCCATGTCTTCTTGTCCTCTAGCCTCAGAGATGCCAATTGAGTCTTTTTTTTTTTTTTTTTTTTTTTCAGAAAGAGCCTTGGCTGGGCACGGTGGCTCACACCTGTAATCCCAGCACTTTGGGAGGCCGAGCAGGCGGATCATGAGGTCAGGAGATCAAGACCATCCTGGCTAACAAGGTGAAACCCCGTATCTACTAAAAATACAAAAAATTAGCTGGGCGTGGTGGCGGGTGCCTGTAGTCCCAGCTATTCTGGAGGCTGAGGCAGGAGAATGGCGTGAATGCGGGAGGCGGAGCTTGCAGTGAGCCAAGATCACGCCACTGCACTCCAGCCTGGGCGACAGAGCGAGACTCCCTCTCAAAAAAAAAAAAGAGACATAGCCTCACTCTGTTGTCCAGGCTGGAGTACAGTGGCACAATCCCAGCTCACTGCAACCTCTGCCTCCCAGGTTCAAGCGATTCTCCTGCCTCAGCCTCCTGAGTAGCTGGGACCACAGGTGTGCACCACCACGCCCAGCTAGTTTTTATATTTTTAGTAGAGACAGGGGTTCATCGTGTTGCCCAGGCTGGTCGCGAACTCCTGACCTCAAACAGTCCACCTACCTTGGCTTTCCAAAGTGCTGGGATTACAAGTGTGAGCCACTGCGCCCAGTCCCAGCTGAGTCTTAATCCCTAGCTCTTCCTGTGTCCTTGTGTTTAAGGATTCTAGTTGCTTGTTACCAATCATAAGTTTAACTGAATGCCGACTCTGGAATGTTGCATCTACATCTAGTAAAGCACATTCAAGTAAGGTGCAATGAAAGCACCTAAAAGATTGCTGAGAGACTTCCTATGCCTTGTTGCTAATACATATTTCCTTAATAAACATCTGCCTGTATAGCAGAATCTTGTGCAAGGTTTGCTATCATTAAAATCTGGCAGTGAGGTTGTGGAGGAGTAACTAAACCTTATGTGCTCCAACTTGGCAGCTACTCTATCAATCAAAAATAACTAATGATTGGGCATGAATAAACTTATCTAGCTCAATTTCAGTATGTTACTAAGTGCTCCTATTGGAAAACCAGGGTAAGAGTAGGGGTAGTGGCACACAGGTTTTTAGGATCAGTGGATTACTTAGGATAAAACTTTAGCTGCATGCCACAGAGACCCAAAATGATGGTGGCTTACACAAGACAAAAGTGTATTTCTCCCACACATTAGCTGGTGTCTCTGCTATAACTCCATGCAGCTATCAGTAGTTCAGGCTCCTTCTGTCTCATTGCTGTGCCATCCCAGGGTGCCTCCTTTGTCTGTATGATCCACAATGGCTCACCAGAACATCCTCAAGTCATCCAGTGGGAAGGAGAAAGGGCACAAGCCAGTGCATACACATCACTTCTGCTCACATCTCATTTGCCAGAACTTAGTTTCATGATCACAGCTACCTGCAAGGGATGCTGGGAAATAGAGGCCTTATTCTAAGCATCTATGTACCCAATTACAAATCAATGGTTCTCCATCTCCTTTTCCAGCATCATCAGGCTCCTTGACTTCAAATCCAGCAGCTTTCCCAGCTGGTGCTCGTGACCCAAGTATGGCTTCTTTTCCAAAAGGGATCAATCCCACTGGCACAGGTGCAGTTTCTTTCCCAAGGCCTGGTGGCCTCTTGGGGCCAGGCCCAGGCCCAGGACCCACCCTAAAGCCTAGGACAGGGTCTCTGCCAGGCCCAGGGCCTCTGTCTAACCCTAGGTTAGGGAGTCTTCCAGGACCAGGTCCTATGTCCAATCTAAGGGCAGGTGGTCTCCTGGGAGCAGGTCTTGACCCCAGAAGTGGTGGTCCCATGGGCCCTGGATCTGGACCTAACATGAGAGCAGGTGTTCTGTTGACCTCTGGGAATGGTCCTCCCAATCCTAGGCCAGTTGGCCTGGGCCCGGGACAAAACCCCAATCTGAGATCAGGCTTTTTAGAGACAAACCCTGCCCCCAGGTCACGTGTGTTTCCAGGCCCAGGCCTTGGGCCCAACCCAGGACCAAGTGGTCTGGGCCTGAGCCCTAATCTAGATGCCAGAGCAGGTGGCCTCTTGGGCACAGGATCTGGTCTTAAGAATGGCTGGACCTCAAGGCCTCGATATTGCCCCCATTCTAAGAGCAGCAGGTCTTTTAGGAGCAAATTCAGCTTCTTTCTCACAGGCTTCTGGAAACATGGGCACAAGCCCCCTCCATGGCAAGAGTACCTGGCCCCGTGGGCCCAAACTCGGGTCCTGGCTCTTGGGGAATTGGCCTTCCGTGGCCAAATCCATCTCCCATGTTAAGGGGTCCTGGCCCCATAGGCCCTAATTCAGCTCATTTCTCAAGGCGAGGCAGCCCCGTGGGGGTAAATGCCAATTCCTTTCCCGGGGAGTGGGTTCATCTGCCTTCTCTCAGTCTTCTGGCACATTGGCATCAAACCCAGCTACCTTCCAAAAGTCTGCTGGCCTCCAGGGCTCAAATCCAACCATTTTCCCAAGAGCCTCTGGGCCACTTGGCCCCAGCCCAGCTAACTTCCCAAGGGCCGCTGGCCTGCAGGGTCCAAGTCCAACTACCCTCCCAAGGTCTACTGGCCCATTAGGCCCTGGTCTGTTCAGATTATTCTTGACCTCCTTCCTCCTGAGTATGGAACGGGACCCCTCTTGAATGAAGGTCTTCAAGAAAGAAGTATTAAGGGAGAGTGTGATCTTACCAGGCTCATGGCTTGCTTTGGGAGAAAGAAATTCTAGTTTCTATGACCCACCTTGGGAAAGAGGAATTCCGGTTTCTAGGAGTCAGGAGAGAAAGAGGGACAAGAGACAGGAGGGCACGAGAAAGTCAGAGAGAACTTGTTTCTGAGGCTGCTGGTGGGGCTTTCCCATCTTCTTCAGTTCCGAGTCTCTGCATGCCATCCTCTGGCCCTCTGGAGTTTTTTGTTTATTTATTTATTTAGAGACAGGATCTCACTCTGTCACCCAGGCTGGAGTGCAGTGGCATACTCTCGGCTCGCTGTAACCTCCGCCTCCTGGGTTCAAGTGATTCTCTTGCTTCAGCCTCCCAAGTAGCTGGAATTACAGACCATGTACCATCATGCCCAGCTAATTCTTATACTTTTAGTAGAGACAGGGTTTCTCCATGTTGGCCAGGCTGGTCTCGAACTCCTGACCTCAAGTGATCTACCTGCCTTGGCCTCCCAAAGTGCTGAGATTACAGGCATGAGCCACCGTACCCACCCTGAGGTACCTTTTTCTGAGCCCTGGCAAGCTTCTGAGCACTACCAAATCCCATTGTCCCAGGCACCATGCCTCCCCGCCCAGAACACTGTGAATTTCCCTGAGGATCCAATAACTAAAATATTAATTAATGTCTGGTCTGCTAGGGGCCTCCTAGACTCTCATCCAGTCCCATGGCCTGTGTCCATTTTGACTGACCAATGCCCTTGTCTTACTGAGTTTTAAAAAATTCAAATATAACTTGTGGCAGCAATGTCTGGAAATCGTATTTTATGCAATGAGATATTTAACTTAGAATAGAGGAGATTTAGCAGAAGGCCAACTCAGCCATTATCTTTAAACATTTATATTAATAATCACCATCTTTACATGTTATTGTAAGTGCCTGTTGTGTGCCAGGATTGGGTCTGAACTCAGTGCTGTATTTGTGCTCTCTCAGATTCTCAAAGCAATCCCGTATGGTGAGAATTATTTTTATTTTACTGACAAAGCTGCTGAAGATCAGAGACATTGAGTTACTCATAGAAGATACACAGACAGATCCAAGATTCAAACCCCTTGGGTGTCTGGCTCCAAAGTGGAAGTTTTCTCCATGGTGCCAAAGGACTCGTAAACAGAATGTGCAAAGGACTCTTACAGATCAATAATAAAAAGACAATCAATTTTTTTAAACAGGCAAAAGACTTAGATAAACACCTCATTAAAGAGAATGTGTGCATGGCCACTGAGAACATAAAAAAGATGCTTAGCATTGTTGGTCGTCAGGGAAGTGCAGATTGAAAATGCAACGGGATACCACTACACACCCACCAGAATGGTTAAAATTTAAAAATTTTAGCAGTACCAAATGTTAGAGAGGCTGTGAAGCAGCAGGATGTTTTATGCATGGCCAGCGAAAGTATAAAATGGTAGAGCCATTTGGAAAACTGATATTTTCTCATAAATATTCACCTATCATGTGATCTAAAAATTCCAAAAGAAGTGAAATTTTATGTCTACAAAAAAAGTTGGATAAGAATATTCTTTGTGGCTTTATTTATTTTGTTGTTGTTGTTGAAACAGAGTCTCGCTCTGTCGTCCAGGCTGGAGTGCAGTGGCGCCATCTTGGCTCACTGCAACATCCACCTCCCGGGTTCAAGCAATTCTTGTGCTTCAGCCTCCCGAGTAGCTGGACTACAGGCATGTGCCACCACACCCGGCTAATTTTTGTGTTTTTAGTAGCGATGGGGTTTTGCCATATTGGCCAGGCTGGTCTCGAACTCCTGACCTTGTGATCCGCCCGCCTTGGCCTCCCAAAGTGCTGGGATTACAGGCATGAGCCACCACGCCCGGCTGTGGCTTTATTTCTAAAAGCCAGACTTTGGAAGCAATGCCAGTGTCTATCAATAGACTAAAGAGATAGCATGAGATTTTTCATACTGTGAGATATTACCCCACAATTAAAAGGAACAAACTATTAATGCACACAACAACATAGATGAATCTCAACAACATTATGTTAAATGAGAAGCACCAGACACAGAAAAGAGTACACACAATGAATGACTCCACTTATGTGAAGTCTAGCAACAGGAAAAACTCATCTATGGAAATAGAAATCAGCATAGTCGTTGCCTGTGAGAAGGTAGAGGGAGGGTGGGCCACAGGAAAGGAGCATGGGAAAATTTTTTGGGTGATGGCAATTTTCACATTTTGATTAAACAATTAAGTTTAATCAAATTATACACTTAAGGTCTGTGCATTTTACCGTATGTAATTATGCGTCGAATAAAAATAAATTAAAATAAAGGGATGAAATGAGTTGCTTCTTCCAGTATTATGCCTTGGCACTGGAAGTATTTAAGCTAGACTAATGCTTGTCAGAGATATTGTGGATGCTTCGAATTGGGAGTTCAGATTAAGCAAAAAAAAAAAAAAAAAGCCCTCAGATTTTAAGACTTTGGTGTGATGCTTGATATGTAATGCTGAACTAATCATGTATTTTGGAAAAGGCAAAACCTGCATTCATCTTCTATTTTGGAGAACTCCACGTAGATATGGAAACTTAGGTTACCAAAAAACTTTATTGAATCTGTTTATTTTTCTTTTCTGAAATTCTTCCCCTATTTACCATTACCTCTAACTACTTGCCTCCTGAAACGCAAACCTTTAGCCACTCTATATTCCTATGTCTTAGAACATGTGGTGTTTGCACGTTTCCTTTGTTAAACATCCTCCCTACCCCAACTTCCCATCAACTTCTGCCCTTCCTTGAAACCACACAGAAGTCAACTGCACCAGTAAGACTACCCTATAAGCCCTGTGGCCCACAGTTTGAATCTATTTTTGAGTCTAGATTACCTGTAACATAGCAATTTTCCCAGGCTAAATGATGCCAAGGTCCCTTCCAGCTCAAAGAGTCTGGCTCTTTGAACAGGGGAATCTGGGCTTGAAGAATGAAGAGAAACAACCAAGCCATCAGCAGTAGCATCTTCATCAGGTTCTACATGAGATAGACTGAATGACAGAATATGACCTGGGACCTTTCTGTGAAAACTATATTACTTAGAATTAAGTCAGAAGTTTAAATACCAGCTGATTAATAAGAGAACCAGTTGAGATTGCCAAACTTGTTCAGACTTGGAGACTTGCCATTTTGGAGCTGCATGAGAAAGAATTCAGCTCAGTGGTTGCATAAGAATGGGTCTGTGCAGATGACATGGAACATGGCGGGTTGAAAGAAAGTGGGTGAATAAAACTCCAGGCTAAGTACTGAAGCTAATATTTACTGATCACTCTCTATGGAGTCAGATCCTATGCTAAACACTTTGTGTCCATTCATCTTATTTAATCCTCATTGTAACTCTCTGTACAGAGGCTAAGTAGTGTGCCCAAGATTTCACAGTTAGTCAGTACTAGAACTGGGTCTCATTTTCAGGTCTATTTGACCCCAAAGTCCATATTCTTGCTCACTAGGCTCTAGTAAGTCCCAGAAAGGAACTGCCAAAATTATTTAGCCCCGTTTCTTAGTTCCAGGTACCTCAGCCATCCCAAACTGACTAACTCCTTTCCTGTTATTTTTAGGATTACTGGAAAGAGAGGTCTGTGGCATTCCTCAGTAACCTGTCCCAGTGCCTCTAATATCTGCAGCAAGAACATTCTTCTTTGTGTTTCATCTGAGTCCTCCCTACTTTTGTTTTATCATTCATAGGTGTGATAAGGCTCCATTTATACTTATAATTTCAGTGAAAGCAGGAGGCTGCAGAAACCACTGCAGTAAGAATCTTAAATACTTTAGTGCGTCTTCTGTTTGAGAGTTGTCAGGTTCCTCTAGCAGTGCAGTCTGGAGCCATGTGAGGGGAGATGAAGGAGGGGACATGAGGGGTCAAGAAGCAAATATTCATTAAAGAGATCAGGAAGTGGGTTTGTCCTCATTAAGGCATAATCGCAGCAGACCACAGAGCATAGTGGAATATGAAGCTGTGGTTTAGCCAAGGAAACTGTAAGGAACAAACCTGATAGACATGGGAAATAGGAGCAGGAAACCACAGCACTGTTATGCTGAAGCTGTGTAACAGACTTTTCCCTGTGGTCATTTTGCCTAAATCAACTAAAACCATGTCTAATATGTTTAGCACCTATGAGGAACTCACTTCTCCTCCCTCTCCTCTTCTTCTTGTGTGCATGTGACTGTCTTACTGGACAACCTTTATTTCAAAAGCAGTGTTGTGAGAACCCAGCATATGGCTCTTGCTCAAGAGCCTCTCCTCAATCCTGAATTGTAGCCCAAGACATCACAGATCACTGAGCTGGGGTGTGGGAGGTCCTCAGGCTGTTGTCTTAAAGCTAGTAGAGGGCAGAGCTCAGATATGAACACAGGCAGTCGAGCTCCAGAGCCCGTGCCCTTAACCACTTCATTGCTCCTCAGTTGATTCGTGATCGTGATATCCCTAATCCCCTGACAAAAGAGAAGTACCCTGGGAGATCTAGCCAGTGGTTTACAATCATTTGAAAATTTCAAGCAGCAGAACTTGACTTATTACAATTAAAACCTGACATGGAACCTCAATGTATGAAACAGACAAAAGCAGATGTA
Source organism: Mandrillus leucophaeus (assembly GCF_000951045.1). Lineage (NCBI taxonomy): Eukaryota > Metazoa > Chordata > Mammalia > Primates > Cercopithecidae > Mandrillus > Mandrillus leucophaeus. Next base: position 4,544,218 of record NW_012107697.1, on the reverse strand, counting down.
TGGTACTGAGGCTGTGGGGGACCCAGGGTTTCCAAAGCCCTGCTTGCTTAACTCTGCCAATTCGTAGGGTTCTGCAGAACACACAGTGAGGACTACGTCACTCTGTTAGCAACCAAGTAAATTGAAAATTGACATGTAGTAGTAAATTGACATACTTTTTCTTTTTATCTCTTTGCATTTCTTTCAACCAGATAAGAGAAATGAGACTCAGGACAAGTAGACAGAGCAAAGGGAAAGGGACAGAGCAAAGGGAAAGAGCCAGTGCACAGGGCATTATCAGAGAGCAGAGCTGAGCAAGGCACTGCAGTGGGGCGTCATGGTCAAGGTGAGGCGTGTGCGATCATCCGCAAGTATAGGAAAAAGGGACAGGCCATTTGTGCCTAACACCATCCCCAAGAACTTTTGAAGGAAAGGTAAAGACAGGAAACTATGAACTGGGCCAACATGTGAACAGCTTTCTGCCCTCTAGCATCCCTTCTTTTTGTCTATGCAACAATCACATGTACTTTGCACAAGCCCAGAAATGGGAACCTGGTTTTCTGTCCTTTGCTTATGTTTGTAACCTTCCCAAGCCTACCTCAGGAAGGATGTCTATTGAGCAGATGGGTTTGTGAAATTTCCTAACAGGAGGAAGCTGTTTGCTACAACAACAGCTCAGAGGGTTCTTCTGCACTCCACACTTCAGCAGTTGTGCCAGCTGGGTGAGGAAGAACACAAAGGGAACCAAAGCTGTGGGCTGGTGCATTTGAGTCAGAGGCCTCTTTAAATGTAACTGATGAAGAGAGAGATTGAGAGAGGATTATAATAGTCAGGCTGTCCAACTACTTAGGTAACCACACTTAGTGAGGATTCCGCAGATCCAGCAGCTGGATTTTAATTTGCCAGGCTCAGAAATTCCATTTTATCAAAGCACATGCCCTTGTTTGGGCCATTATCAGTGTCCTAGATATTGTCCATTTTCCTTTAAGCCAGTCTTCATCCTTTCTTGCCCTGCCCTGTGCTTCAGGAGACTGGCACTTGGTTTCCAGTTGGCTTTGGCCAACTGGAGGCACTGCGAGGAGATCATAGTGTTGCAAAGAAAGGAGGTCAGGGGTTATTCTCCTACTTTCCTGCCTTCTAGGTAGTTATGGGCTAGCTATGTCCCTTTACTGAAGGCCTGCCCCTGTGGGGTCATTCTCTTCCATCCAGCTGTCCTCTCTGGGTGTCAGTAACTGCCCCTTCCTCTGGTCTCTTCAGGCTCAGGTTGGTAAGAGTTTTGCCGACTATTCGCCGAGAATACCGCATTATCTCATGTAAGTTTTGCACACTTTATAAATCATAGCTTTTAAAAATTCTTGTTAAAGTATCCAACTGCATATGCCATCTCAGAACACTTCTGCTATTCAGTCAACATCTGTCAAACTGAAGATCAGAATAACTGCCCCTGAAGACTGTGATTTTATCCTATAACTTTATTAGTTTGGATTATTACAAATAGGTTTTGTTTTGTTTGTTTTTGTTTTTGTATTTGAGTCGGAGTCTCACTCTGTCATCCAGGCTGGAGTGCAATGGTGCAATCTTAGCTCGCTGCAACCTCCACCTCCCGGGTTCAAGCAATTCTCCGCCTTAGCCTCTCAAGTAGCTGGGATTACAGGCATGCACCACCACGCCCGGCTGATTTTTATATTATTAGTAGAGATGGGATTTCATCATGTTGGCCAGGCTGGTCTCAAACTCCTGATGTCAAGTGATCTGCCCGCCTCGGCCTCCCAAAGGGCTGGGATTACACGTATGAGCCACCACACCCAGCCACAAAGAGAACTTTCCAAAGCTCTTAAATTTGTCCTATGTACTGTGCTGCCAATTTGAACAAGCTCCCTGCAGATGAACGGTAGTGCCTGGGTAATAACCTGGTTAAATATGTATAGGTGTTAAATAAGCTTACTTTTTCACTCAATCGTGTAAGATTGTAAAACTAAAACTGTATAAAAGCAGTAAATTATTAAGAGTGACTAAATATTAATAGGCTATAGTACAGTAATTCAGTGCACAGGCTTTAAGATGAGACAGATAGGGATTCACATCCATTAACTGTGGCCTTTGGAAAGTTACTTCACCTCTCCAAGTCTTGGGTTTCTCATCTGCAAAATAGTCATGATAATTGAATGCCCACTTCTTACAGGTATTGTGAACATTAAATGAGATTCATAAAATATGAGTACTGTGGGCATTTGAAAAATGCTAGCTATTATTATTGCTATTAGTTTTAATTTGCAATTCCCTAATGACATGATATTGAGCATCTTTTTACATTCTTATTTGTGCACTGTATATCTTCTTTGGTGAGGTATCTGTTCACAGCTTTTGTCTGTTTTATAGTTGGGTTGTTCATTTTCTTATTGTTGCATTTTTAGTGTTCTTTTTATTTTTTATATGGCAGTTCTTTATCAGATATGTCATTTACAAAAATTTGCTTCCGGTATGTGGCTTGTCTTCTCATTCTCTTGATACCACTGCTATTAGTAAGTTAAAATAATGATATACTTTAAATTATCTCAGAGAGTTGTCATGAGGATTATATGGGTTTATATATATATATATGCACACATATATTTTGTTGTTGTTGTTGTTGTTTTTGAGATGGAGTCTCACTCTGTCACCCAGGCTGGAGTGTAATGGTGCAATTTTAGCTCACTGCAACCTCTGCCTCCTGGTTTTAAGCAATCCTCCTGCCTCAGCCTCCTGAGTAGCTGGGATTACAGATGCTCACCACCAGGCCAGCTAATTTTTTGTAGTTTTAGTAGAGATGGGGTTTCACTCTGTTGGCCAGGCTGGTCTCGAACTCCTGACCTCAGGTGATCCACCCGTCTCAGCCTCCCGAAGTGCTGGGATCCCAGGCGAGAGCCACTGCACCCAGCCTATAAGGGTTAATATTTTTAAAGTACTTAGAACAGTACCTGGCACATAGTTACCAGCTATATGAATGTTAACTAATATACAGATAATAGTTAAGTGTGAATACCTAGAAATAATTTTATTCCTTTCCCCCTATCTTGTAATTATTCTCAGTCACTTTTCAAACTACCTTTGGATTTCTTAAATAGAAAAAGACCCTTTAAATTCTTCCTGAATTTTTTCTTGGAGTCAAAAACCTTCCTAAGCACATGTAAGGTTGTTTTAAGTTTTGATTTTTTCTTTAAGAGATGGAGTCTTGCTTTGTTGCCCAGACGACTGAAGTACAGTGTGATGATCATAGCTCACTGTAGCCTCCAACTCCTGGACTAAAGTGAGACTCCTGCCTCCGCCTCCAGAGTAGCTGGAACTACAAGCACCTGCCACTACATTCACTGAATTTTTAAATTTTTTGTAGAGATGAGGTCTCACTATGTTGCCAAAGCTGGCCTCAAACTCCTGGCCTCAAGTAATCCTCCTGCCTCGGCCTCCCAAAGTGTTGGGATTACAGGTGTGAACTACCGCATCCAGCCCTAATTTTTAAGCATTGGTCAGCTTGCTGTCAAAAGCTATCTCAAGCAAGTTTTCTTAATTGTTTCAATCCTCACACTCCCAAATGAGATCTTAGATATATTTTTAATATAGTGATAGAGCCACTGAAACTTTGCTTCCTAATCCAGCCTCTCACCTTTACCCTACACCAGCAACATAAGCCAGAGAAACAACTGGTTAGGAAGAAGTGTCTAGGTCCGGAGCTGTTTGTTATCTGGCAATTTAGAGATGAATATCCACTAGAGAGACAACTCAGAAGGGAAAAATGCTTTCTTAATGAAATGAGTCAAGATTATTGCTCTCAAAGTGTCAAATTTATGATAATAGGGGAATATGAATTTCTTATTTAGACCAGATAAATGTTTTTATGACAATTAGTCCTTGAATTTATGACCTGTGTTTGGTTACAGAGAGTAAGGCACCCATGGCCCAGAATGAAATGCTGCTCTCCTTCTACTTCCTTCCCTTATCCTCAGGACTTAAGCTTCAACTGCCTCTTTTCCTGGGGGAGCCAATGGACCCTAACACCAGAATCCTCCCCTCCTGGCTACAGAGCAGCAGTACTGAGTACATGAGCCAAGCCACTGATACGCCATGGAGCTTGAAAATGTGAAACTTACCGTATACAAGAAAAAACTTAGGGAGACTGAAATTTGACTATTTCTCCAGGGAAGGAGGTAGATTCCAAGAGAAAGGGGGATTGGATGGGGAATCAGAAGGTGAAGAGGTTAAAGGGAGAACAAAAATGAGAGAGAACATAGGAAGAAAGGAATGTCCATGAGGGATGCCCTCTGCAAGCATAAGCAGTAGGATCCAGCCCTTTGTAAAAGGTACAAAGGAGCAAATTATCTAGAAGAGTCATAACCCTTTATCCCTACCTGTGTCTGCTTCCCTCTGTATTAGCCGGTAGTCTTTTACATGTAAGGGGTAGAGACTAAAACCAGCTGAAGTGTTAAAGGAAATTTATTGACTTATATAACCAGGAGGTGTAGAGGTGATCTAACTTCAGGCTTGTCTGAGTCCAGGATTTCAAATTATAAGGACTATTTTTTTTGTCACATCTTAGTTCTATAGGTAGCTGGTTCCATTGGTTTCACTCAGATTTTGTTCATATGACCCAAAGATGATCACCAATTGTCCCTGGCTTATACTATCCTTAAAGAGAAAAGAGAGAACCTTCTCTCCCCACCACATCATTCAGTCCACATCAGTCCCTGAAGAGGATTCTGCTGAGGTCACATGCCCCAGTGTTCTATATCCAGGAGGATGAGGTATTTTGGTCGGTCAACTGGAGACATGTACCCACAGTAATCAGCAGATGTGGTGAAAGTACATTTCCCAGAAGGAAGGCTTGAAGCACAGCCATCCCAAACAGCCCCGAACTCCATTTGGCTAGAATACTTTTCTAAACTTTTCAATATGAGGCTGTTTTAACATCCATGGCCAGGCACAGTGGCTCATGCCAGGCCTGGTGGCTCACATCTGTAATCCCAGCACTTTGGGAGGCCAAGGCAGGTGGATCACTTCAGGCCAGGAGTTCGAGACTGACCTGGGCAACATGGTGAAATCCAATCTTTATGAAAAATATAAAAATTAGCCAGGCCTGGTGGTGAGCACCTGTAATCCCAGCTGCTCTATAGGCTGAGGCATGAGAATTGCTTGAACCTGAGAGGTGGAGGTTGCAGTGAGCCAAGATCGCACCACTGCACTCCAGCCTGGGTGACAGAGCGAGAATCCGTCTCAGGGAAAAAAAAAAAAAAAA
>NW_012107697.1:4533458-4538923 GCF_000951045.1 Mandrillus leucophaeus | reverse complement strand
GTTGGTAGAACCATTTGCTTTTCTTGAGTGTCATTTTTCCTTGCTACTATCCTTAGTAGGCTGCAGGCTAACCCTTCATTTCCTTTTGGGTGCTGCTTCAATTCCTCTTGTCTCTGATAATTCTCAAAGAAGACCTACAATGTATTCAGGCCACTGCCCAATTTTAGAGACATTTCCACTCTAGTTGTCATGGTCAATGTCTGAGCTTTAATGCTTCCTCCTGAGCTGTGGTTCATCCAGCTAAGTCATGCTTAATGATAATTAGAAAAGAGGTGACCGACATGGGGATTTGAGTCCGTGGCTTAATCATCAGGGAGAGAGATTTTTTACTGCTAACTCATATGACAAATCTGTGAAGCACTGTTGGCTAGTATAATTTATTTTATTGAAGTAAGAGGAATCCGTCTCAGGGAAAAAAAAAAAAAAAAAAGCCGTGGTGTTTGGTGTACATTTAGTAGGGGAGAGGAACAATGTGGGTTTGATGCCGTGGTGGACATTGAGGACAGGGGTCAAGGGTCAGGCAGGGGTCATCCTCTCAGGACTCTTTGCACTTCATGGTGGACCACTAGATGATGAAGACAATCTACACAGACATTGCAATTTAGATTTTTTAAATCAGAGGGTCACTCAACTGTACCACCTCCCCAACTTGCCCTCCTTACCTCCCCAGCTAGTAACGAGAGACACACCTGTGAGACAGAAAAAGAAAGTCTCTTGGCGCAGATTGTGTAATTACATCAGCCATGTTTATTCTTTTGTACTCTCAGTTCCCTAATTTCCTTTTCTCTTCATTGGGGTAAAAACCAAAAAGACAGAAAGTAGAGGGACCACAGCCATATTATTCATAACTCCTCTGTGATAACTCCGTGATGCCCCTTATTTTTCAGTGAGGGAGTTTTCTGACAGCTGGCTTTTTAAATTCATCTACTAGACAGTTTAAATTTAATGACCAATTTCTTTTTAATAACCTTAGCAGACCCCCCTAGAGTTTTAGCCATTTAAACAGAATACAATAGAAATTTCCAAAGAAATAAAAGGTGATTACTTTATACAGCTTCTCACATTCAAACACATTTGCATACATGGCCCACCTGAAAAGCTAGAACTAATGAAATTATGAATGAGATTCTCATTTTTCTATTCTCAGAATCCTATCCCTCCTGGCATCTTTCAAAACTCTAATCTGAAATTATTCCCTAATCTGAAATTATTCCCTCCAGGAAGTCATCCTTGATTAATCACTCCCAACTCTAATTATGTATTTCTTTATTATATAAACAATAGCTGTGGATATAGTTCCAATTAGGTTCACCTTCTCTCATTCATATATGGATTTAAAGTTTCCCGAGTCTTGGGATGTGAATGTGTTCTTGGGCAGGGATGTCTCCTGTCTCTGTGTAGCCACTCCTTCCCTCTGCCCTCATCCCCAGGACTGCTTTAAGCAAAGACGAAAGAGAAACTTATTTACTGGTATCATAAAAGATCCTGGGCCCTGCAAATTGCCAGATCTGAGGTGAAATTTGAGCTCTGCTGATACTAGCGGTATGGAGGAAAAGTTAACTTTTTTAAAGCTTAATTTTCTTACATGAAAAAATGATAAATTCTTTAGGGCTCGTGTGATAATTCAATAAGATGTGTGTTCAAAAGCACTGAAGGATGCTTGTAGATCTTTTTAAAAGTATTTGTTTCCTTAGTGATATGATTGCAGAAGCTGCCGAGTCCACGACATGTCTTTTTCATCTGTTGTTGGCATCTGAAGTTCTTTTCCAGAAGGCAAAAGCCTTTTATGCCAAATTAGAAATAAGGTTGAGGCCAGGCACAGTGGCTCACACCTATAATCTCAACACTTTGGGAGGCTGAGGCAGGTCGATGACTTGAGCCCAGGAGTTGGAGACCACCATGGGCAACACGGTAAAGCCCCGTCTCTACCAAAAAAAAAAAAAAAAAAGTACAAAAATCAGCCAGGTGTAGCCTGTGGTCCCAGCTACTTGGGGTGGGAGGATTGCTTGATCCCGGGAGGCGAAGGTTGCAGTAAGCCAAGATCATGCCACTGCACTCTAGCCTGGATGACAGAGTGAGACCTTGTCTCAAGAAAAAAGAAAAAGAAATGAGGTTGAAATTGCAAATAATCTTGGGGTAAGTAACAATGAACTTAAATACATTCACTCTGCCAGGCATGCTAAACACCCGGCCATACATCCCTTCACTGATCCTTCCCCTACCCGTGATTGACACCATAAATTGGTCGGAGTAGAGGTCCCACTCAGCCCACGGCATGCCTCAGAACTCTCAACACAAGGCTCTCTAGACAGACACTACTGATCAACTAAAGTTTGGGAGGGTCCAGTCGTGCTAAGACATACGTCATTGACACTGTTAATCTCTGAGGAGCAGGGTTTGCTTAGAGGATGAGGGGAAGATTAAAGGAAGGGATAAAAGAGCAACCATTGCTGGATGTGGCAGTGATAAAGGGCACCAGGAGAGAAGGTACAATTTCTCTAGCCTGATAAGTTTTCTCACATGTCCCCATGACCCAGATAGGCATTGCTCAGGGCCCAAGTGAAAGGTTTGGCCCATGAACACGCTGCTTCTTGACCTAGCTCCTCATTTTCACATCTTTGCTGTCTTTACCTCTTCGTTGTCAACGCTGACCCACTTCTCCGTTCCAAAGTCCCCCACGTATAACTCCCTCGGTTCTGAGAGGAAATAGGGCTTGGGTTATGTCTGAGGTATACTCCAAGTCCAGACCTTGTGCTCCATGTTGCTGACTTCCGGGTCCATTCTCCACTGAGCTTTCCCTTCTGGATTGACACTTCCACCGGCAGATTCCCAGTAACCAGCTGATGATGAGCAATCCCTGGGAGCCCTCTCCACACCCTGACCCCACAGGCTTCCGCCACCGGACAGAGTCTGACCAGCGGTGGGACGAGCTGTAGACTAAAATGGTGCGCCTCGTTATGTTGCCTTAATCCTCACCAGCCTGGACAAGGCCATCCACGGAGTGACAGCCAAATACATTGAGGTCAACTCAAAGTGACTTAGGGGTGGCTGAAGTTAATGACTGTTGAGTGTAATTATCTCTCCTACAAATGAACTGTGTGTTTACGAGCTTATCAAGCCCCTTTTCTGAACCTTGGTTTTCTGCTCTGATCAGCGAGGGGGGCTGAACTACTGTGGAGAAACAGACCCCAAGGCTCTGCAAAGAATGGATGGACCATGGATGGGCTCTGTGGGGAGACATCCCAGGGCTCCCTAGCTGTGGGAAAGAGTCCAGGAGCTAATACAGTTTTGCCTGCCCTTTGTTTTCACCAATTGTCATCTGATTCAAGAGAAGCTCTTCTCACAGTAGGGTAGTGCCAAGAAGAAGAGTCAGATGTGAATACCTCACACATCACTCTTCATCCATCCATCAATTCACCAGTCCATCCATCCATCCATCATTTTCATTCATTCTATACATACATACATTATTCTATTCATATATCCATTCTACACATTATTCATATGTAAATATGAATAATATGTCGGGACACTGGGATGCAATAATAAACTAATCAGATGTCATCACCACCTTAGGGAGCTACAGTTTATTGTAGGTAGACAATAAGCAAGTGAGGTGACAAATAAAATAATTACTAATTGTGAAGTTCCTGAGGAAACAAACAGGGTGGTATGATAGAAAATGGTCCGGTGCGCAGCGCCCCGCTCCACGGCCGGCCGCACGTAGTGGAGCTTTGCCGGGGAGGCGCCGGCCCCGCAGCTGCACAGCTCGCAGTTCCCGCGGGAGGTGCGCGGGCCAGGCTGGGCCGCGCGCTGCTGAGCCGGGACCTGGTCTTGGAGCTCTGCGGCCGCGCGCTTGCCCTCCCGCGGCGGTTGCAGTCGCCGCCGCCCCTTCCGCCCCTTGCGCGGGACTGCGACCTGAAAATGTGACTTTTACTCATGTGAGCTGCCTTCAGAGAAACCTCCTCCAGAAACAGGAGAATGTGTGGCTCTCCAGTGTGGTCCCATCTCTGCAGGGTTTGTGGGTGTTGAGGGAGCCAAACCTGCACCCGATGTCACAGATGCATTACTGCAGTAAGGAGCATGTGCCACACTGGAGATTGACAGGAGCAGGCTCGGACACAATCGGAGTTTGCACGATGCAGGTCTTTTTTTTTCCGCCAGAATTTGACATTGCAGCAGAAACAGAAAATGAGATTACACATGAAATTGTGGAAAAGGAGGGCGACTCAGAGACCACAGGGAGCGTGGGCGAAGCCCTTGAGAAGGAACTGGATTCCATGGTGAAGCGCGGTGAAGCGCAAATCCGGGATAGACACAATTTCCCAGAAGTTTAACACTCAACTACCCCTTGAACCAGAACAGATTCTCAGATAATGGCCGAGGGCTTGCGGCCATTTGGACTCCTGGTGAAAATATCTTTCAAGAAAAGGGTATTCCAGACTGCCTCTATGTTGCCAAGAGAATGTTTGAATTCCAGGTCCTGCAGCGGGCCCTGAATCGCCTGAAGGCCACAGACCAGGCAAGGCCACCTCCTGGCCAGCTTGTCCCTGCCAGGAACACTGAAACTTAGGGGAATTTGTAGGGATACAAGATGTTACAGATCCTACTCGAAGACATCTTAAAGCCTTAAGAACGTTGATAATCTCTTATACCTTGCAATTCCATTTCTAGTACTTTCTCCTAAGAAAATCATTTTATCAGAGATAGAGGTACAAAGATATTGCTTAAAGCATTGTTTACAATGTCTGAATATTAGTAAAACAAAAAAAATGTCTAATGACAGGGAATTAAAGAGATTTTGGTACACACACCCACACGAAGAAGGAAAAACATGAGCAACCTCCTTTGGACAGATGGGAATGCACAAGGCCTCTCTAAGAAGGTGACATTTGGGCTGACATCTAAAGAATGCTCTTTAGGAACCAGCCACACAAATGGGCAAGAGGAAGCAAGTAGAAAAGGTTCAGGCCAGAAGGAATTAAGCGCCTAAGAAGTTAAACAAAACCCAGTAAGGCTGGAGCAAAGGAAGCTGGAAAAAGTGACTGATATAATTTGAATGTTTGTCCTCACCCAGATCTCCTGTTGAGATGTAATCTCCACTGTGGGAGGTGGGGCCTGCTGGGAGGTGTTTGGATCCTGAGGGCAGATCCTGCATGAATGGCTTGGGCCATCCTCTTGTTGATGAGTGAACTCTGGCTCTGAGTTCACAGGAGATCTGATTGTTTAAAAGTGTGTGTGGCTGGGCTTGGTGGCTCACGCCTGTAATCGCAGCACTTTGGGAGTCTGAGGCAGGTGGATCACAAGGGCAAGACATTGAGACCGTCCTGGCCAACATGGTGAAACCCTGTCTCTACTAAAATACAAAAATTAGCTGGGCATGGTGGCACGTGCCTGTAGTCCCAGCTACTCAGGAGGCTAAGGCAGGAGAATCTCTTGAACCCAGGAGGTGGTTCAAGAGGTTT
>NW_012107697.1:4528482-4531473 GCF_000951045.1 Mandrillus leucophaeus | reverse complement strand
TTACCATATAATCCAGCAATCCCACTTCCGAGTATATATTCCAAAAGAATTGAAAGCATAGTCTTGAAGAGAGATTGGTTCCCGCATGTTCATAGTAGCATTATTCAAAATAGCTAATAGGTGGAAGCCACTCAGCTGTCCAAGAGTTGAGCCCAAGAGTTGGAAGCTGCAGTGACCTGTGATCATGCCACTGCACCCAGCGTGAGCAACCGAGCAAGACCCTGTCTCTAAAAAAAGAAAGGAAATCCTGTCACATGCTGCAGCGTGAATGAATCTTGAGGACATTGTGCTAAGTGAAATAAGCCAGTCACAAACGAACAAATACCATATGATTTCACTTATATGAGATATCTAAAGTAACTAAATCCAGAGACAGAAAGTAGTATGATGGTTGCCAGAAGCTGGAGGCAGAAGGAATAGAGTTGTTGTTTAGTGGGTATAGTTTCAGTTTTGCAAGATGAAAACATTTTGGAGACTGTTTGCACAATGTGAATATACTTAACACTGCTGAACTCTACACTTAAATGGCGTTAAGATGGTAAATTTTATATTATGTATATTTTAGCACCATTAAAAAAACTTTGGAAACTAATGACTTGTTTAAATCAAGATTAATAGCATGTAACCCACACACTACTTTGTTAGAAAAAAAAAAAAAAGATCAAGAATAAAATAATGACATAAGTGTATGTACATATTAACAAAAACTGCCTAAGCCAAAAAATATCAAGTATCTCTTACCTAAGCCATTTCACCACTAAGCAGCTTGAAATATAGTATCTGCAGGTGGTAAATTCTGCTATCGGGGACACAATTTAGGAAAAATGGGAAAGCATCCATCATTATTTCAAAGTTTCTCAACTACCAAAAATCCTATCCATCCATTAAACCAAACAGTATGTCTTGACCCTTGACTACATTTTTAGCCATATGCTAGGTACCATGGACATATACAGACATAAGACACCCACCAAAACTTCTCTCTCCCCTCTCTCTCCCTCTCTCTGAGTCAAAAATCTCTTCCTTCCCTTTGATCTTTACCTAATTTTCTCTTTGCCATGCCTAGGATACGGTTTCTTTGCTCATACAGTCTTGGTCCATGTTTCTCTGAGCCTCTGAGACCTGGAAAATTGATATTGGCTGGTTGTTGGTAGAACCATTTGCTTTTCTTGAGTGTCATTTTTCCTTGCTACTATCCTTAGTAGGCTGCAGGCTAACCCTTCATTTCCTTTTGGGTGCTGCTTCAATTCCTCTTGTCTCTGATAATTCTCAAAGAAGACCTACAATGTATTCAGGCCACTGCCCAATTTTAGAGACATTTCCACTCTAGTTGTCATGGTCAATGTCTGAGCTTTAATGCTTCCTCCTGAGCTGTGGTTCATCCAGCTAAGTCATGCTTAATGATAATTAGAAAAGAGGTGACCGACATGGGGATTTGAGTCCGTGGCTTAATCATCAGGGAGAGAGATTTTTTACTGCTAACTCATATGACAAATCTGTGAAGCACTGTTGGCTGGTATAATTTATTTTATTGAAGTAAGAGGTTGTGTTTTTTCTAACTTTTCAGTTGAGCTTACTGACCTGTATAAAGTCAGCAAAATCAGGTAATTTTGTGTAAGCATCCTTGTAGAATCTACACTAAATACTGGCAATTGAGATGAAGTGGATACAGTTGGTGTTCTTTAAATATTTACATCCCAAAGCTGATACAGTCACAAAACAGTTCAACACAATGCCATGAAATATTGTATGCTCATGGGTTATAATGACTGATTAATTCACAATTGCTTCCCAGGTAAGTTCTAGAAACTAAGCACGAAGCCTCCCCTCTTTGCAGACCTATTTGCATACCCTGGAATTGCCAGGTGCTCAGCCATGGATCACAATAACAGTGAGAACATTCAGTAGCACCTTCCTAAGTCTTTGGCTTAGTTTTGTTGTACTCTGGACTCCCCTCTTTAGTGACTGGTAACTTGGAGTTTTAATTCAACATTAGGCTTCAGCTGGCTATAATGTGTTAAGTAACTCTGTCTTTTTCACAATGCGTATTTATTGAGCTCTCTCTTAATATTCATCGGACATCCCTTAAGAGGCCCCTCAATGGCAGGGAAAGGCAATCTGGTTTTGCTGCACGTATCTGCACACATCTGTCCATTCCTCAGGAGAACTGTAACTACAGCCTGAGTCCCTCCATCTTTCCATATTGCCTTTGGGAGCAGATTTTAATAACTTAATCCTGCATTTGATAGGTCAACTAGCCTTTATCTGAGTAACAAGGCCAGTTTTCTGCTGTGCTAAACCTTTCAAAATCATACAAAGCTTCACCTGTATGTTCCTAATCCCACTTCCACATCCTGGCATGGCGCTTGATGTCATAGCCACATTGCATGGGTTTATCCTGCAGAGTGCAAGAGGAAAATCGTTCTGGATTTTAGAGAAGAAAATCCAAGACAAGAAACAGAGGTAGCAGGAGAGAGATGTCATTGGTGCATCGCTGAAGAAAAACCTCAAGCTGCCAACATCAGCTCTACAGAGAAATGGGGACTGAAGCCAAAGAGAGGGATTTCAAACCTGTGTCAGCTGAAATCTAAAATGCAGTCAGTCATTTGGACAATAGCTAGGGAGTTATTTTGATGTATCAGTGACTTTGAAAATGCAGTATCAATCATGGTGTTATTTCTCTTGGACTTGGGGGTGAAAGGACTCAAGTGGAAGGCTCCCATTACCACAGCAGTATTTGAGGGAGCGAGGAAGTTGGGAGGGAGGAAGAACAACATGTCCCTCATCTGGGGATTTTCTCTCCTCGTAACTGGTCTTTTAAAATCCTTTATGTAGGGATCTTGCAAACGGACTCTGAAAAAGAAAGCCTATCTCTTACGGTGCCATCAACTCACAGCTCAAGCCTGTAATCCCAGCACTTTGGGAGGCCGAGACGGGCGGATCACGAGGTCAGGAGATCGAGACCATCCTGGCTAACACGGTGAAACTCCG
>NW_012107697.1:4524786-4527357 GCF_000951045.1 Mandrillus leucophaeus | reverse complement strand
CCTGCCTGCTCCCCCTTTGCCTTCTGCCGTGATTGGAAGCTTCCTGAGGCCTCCCTAGAAGCTGAGCAGATGCCAGCACCATGCTTCCTGTACAGCCTGCAGAACCGTGAGCCAAGTAAGCCTCTTGACCAATTAAACAGCCTAATATAGTGACAAAGGATGAATTTGAAGAGGTGAACAGAACTGCAGCCCACAGAATTCTGGGGCCTATAATAGGAAATTTGGGTAGACATTGAAGGGCTTTTAGGCAGGGTAGTTGTATTAGGCCATTCTTGTGTTGCTATAAAGAAGTATCTGAGGCTTGGAAATTTATAAAGAAAAGAGACTTAATTGACTCACAGTTCTGCAGACAGTACAAGAAACATGGTGCCAGCATCTGCTTCTAGCAAGGGCTTCAGGAAGCTTCCAATCATGGTGGAAGGTGAAGGGGTAGCAGGCATGTCATACAGTAAGAACGAGAGCAAGAGAGAAGGTATGGACAAGGTGCCACATACGTTTTTTGTTTGTTTGTTTGTTTGTTTTTGAGACAGGGTCTTCCTCTGTCACTCAGGCTGAAGTGCAGTGCCATGGTCTTGGCTTACTGTAGCCTTGACCTCCCGGGCTCAAGCAACTCCCCCCGCTCAGCCTCCTGAGTAGCTAGGATTACAGGTGGATGCCACCGTGCCCAGCTAATTTTCTTGATTTTTTTGGTAGAGACAAGGTCTTGCTATGTTGCACAGTCTGGTCCTGAACTCCTGGTCTCAAGTGATCTTCCTGCCTCAGCCTCCCAAAGTGCTGGGATTACAGGCATGAGCCACCATGCCCAGATGCCACACACTTTTAAACAACCAGATCTCACAATAACTCACTCATTGTAGTGAGGACAGCACCAAGCCAGAGGGATCCGCCCCCATGACCCAAACACCTGCTGCCAGGCCCCACCTCCAACATTGGGGATTACATCTCAACATGAGATTTGGAGGGGACAAATATTAAAATCCCTCTCTGGCAACTGTGTGCAAACTGGGTAGGAGTGGGTCAAGAATAGAAGAGAGGAGACCAGTTAAGAGACTAAATGAGAGGGAATAGTGGCTGAGAGAATAGTCTGGAAAAGGGGACAGTCATGTATGTTCTGGAGGTTGACACTGTAGGACTTGCTGATGCGCTGCGAGTAGGGCATCAGGAGGAGAGAGAAGAGGTGACTCCACACTTCCAAATGATGGTGCCATTGACTCAGATGAAAGTTCTCAGGAGGAGACCCATTGGGGACAGGGGTGTGTAACTTTTTGCAGAACAGGTTTGTGTGTCTTTCAGTGGCCAGTTTCTCCTATCCAGGGGGGAATTCTGGGGATGAACTGAGAGAAAAGCAAGATTGAGAACAAAAGGGAATGAATGTGTGCTTTATCTGCCAAGGCAAGCTCGGTCGGGGAGACCCTAACCCAATGGCACTAGAGGAATTAAAGACACACACACAGAAATATAGAGGTGTGAAGTGGGAAATCAGGGGTCTCACAGCCTTCAGAGCTGACAGCCCCGAACAGAGATTTACCCATGTATTTATTAACAGCAAACAAGTCATTAGCATTGTTTCTATAGATAATAAATTAACTAAAAGTATCCCTTGTTCCTATTAAATGAAGAGAGGTTTTGACCTTGGCTAGTTTGCAGTGAAGCATAAGAAATAGATCAATATCGCACACTATTAGGATGTCTACTGTCAAGAAAAATAGAAAATAAGTGTTGGTGAAGATGTGGAAAAACTGGAACCTTTGTGCAATCTTGGTGGGAATGTAAAATGGTGCAGCAGTAATGGAAAACAATACGGAGGTTCTTCAAAAAACTAAAAATCAGCTTACCATATAATCCAGCAATCCCACTTCCGAGTATATATTCCAAAAGAATTGAAAGCATAGTCTTGAAGAGAGATTGGTTCCCGCATGTTCATAGTAGCATTATTCAAAATAGCTAATAGGTGGAAGCCACTCAGCTGTCCAAGAGTTGAGCCCAAGAGTTGGAAGCTGCAGTGACCTGTGATCATGCCACTGCACCCAGCGTGAGCAACCGAGCAAGACCCTGTCTCTAAAAAAAGAAAGGAAATCCTGTCACATGCTGCAGCGTGAATGAATCTTGAGGACATTGTGCTAAGTGAAATAAGCCAGTCACAAACGAACAAATACCATATGATTTCACTTATATGAGATATCTAAAGTAACTAAATCCAGAGACAGAAAGTAGTATGATGGTTGCCAGAAGCTGGAGGCAGAAGGAATAGAGTTGTTGTTTAGTGGGTATAGTTTCAGTTTTGCAAGATGAAAACATTTTGGAGACTGTTTGCACAATGTGAATATACTTAACACTGCTGAACTCTACACTTAAATGGCGTTAAGATGGTAAATTTTATATTATGTATATTTTAGCACCATTAAAAAAACTTTGGAAACTAATGACTTGTTTAAATCAAGATTAATAGCATGTAACCCACACACTACTTTGTTAGAAAAAAAAAAAAAAGATCAAGAATAAAATAATGACATAAGTGTATGTACATATTAACAAAAACTGCCTAAGCCAAAAAATATCAAGTATCTCTTA
>NW_012107697.1:4509923-4521351 GCF_000951045.1 Mandrillus leucophaeus | reverse complement strand
GGCTAGTTTTTTTGTATTTTTTAGTAGAGACGGGGTTTCACTGTGTTAGCCAGGATGGTCTCGATCTCCTGACCTCGTGATCCACCCGTCTCAGCCTCCCAAAGGGCTGGGATTACAGGCTTGAGCCACCCCGCCCGGCCAATTTTTGTATTTTTAGTAGAGACTGGGTTTCACTATGTTGGCCAAGCTGATCTCAAACTCCTGATCTCAAGTGATCTGCCTACCTTGACCTCCCAAAATGCTGGAATTACACGAGTGAGCCACCGTGGGCAGCCATATTTCGTTTTTCAAAAAAACTTTATTGAGGTATAATTTACATTTAATAAAATGCATTCACTTTAAGTGTACAATTAGATGATTTTTAGTAAAGTCACAATTATGCAACCATTACCACAATCCAATTTTAGAGCACCTCCATCACCTATTCCCATCCCTAGCCCCAGGCAACCACTAGTCTACTTTCTGTCTGCATAGATTTGCCTTTTCTGGATACCTTGTATAAGTGGAATCCTATCATAGATGATCTTTTGTGACTTGCTTATTTTGCTTAGCATAATGTTTTCAAGGTTGTAGTGATGCAGATGCGCCCCAAAATTGGAGCTTAGCTTGGTGGGTTCTTGGCTTCATTCAGAAAAGAATTCAAGAATCAGCTGACAGTGAAAGAAAACAAGTTTATTAGAGCAACAGTGTACATCACAATGGCTGCTCCATAGAGCAGGGCCAACCCATAGACAGAGTGGTCCAGAGCAGCAGTGTGCAGCAAGGTGGCCACTCCGTAGGCAGAGCGGTGCTGTCTCATAAGCAGAGCAGCCTTGAGCAGCAGCAGCAACTGCAGTCCCAAGCAGGAGCAGCAGCTGCCACAGCCATCACGGACTGCTGGCCAGCTATATTTTTGCCTACTCTTAACTAAGTGCTAATTATGGGATTATTCAGAATTTTCTAGAAAAGGGGCGGGGGAGTTCCTGGAACCATGTAAGGCAACTTCCCACTCGTTACCATGGCATTTGTAAACTGTTATGGCGCTAGTGGGAATGTCTTTATGCTAATTAGCGGTGAGGACAACTAGAGGTTGCTTTCATCACCATCTGCTGGTTTCCTCCAGTTCCTCTGCTACATCTTGTTTTGATCAGAAGGGTCTGATTGGAAAACAAGTCCATCTACCTCAGTAGCATGTATGAGTACTTCATTTCTTTTTAGGGCTGAATAATATTCCATTGTATGGATATTACCATATTTTGCATAGCCATGGACATCGGAGTTGTTTCCAGTTCATGGTTATTATGAATAAAACTACTCTGAATATTCACATATGTTTTTGTATAGACTTCTTTTTTTAAATCAGAAAATGTATTCCTCAATTTTATCTTGCCTGTACTCTCAGTGGCTTCGCGACATTGAACATATTCAAAAGAATGAACCATAGGCTCTGAGGTGATGCTCAAAGAAAAGATGCCCTAAAAATACTTTCTACGCAGATAACACCATTGGATTAAGAATATGACCTCCTGAAGGCTGGGCGTGGTGGCTCACATCTGTAATCCCAGCACTTTGGGAGGCCGAGGTGGGAGGATCATGAGGTCAGGAGTTTGAGACCAGCTTGACCAACATAGTGAAACCCCAACTCTACTAAAAATACAAAAATTAGCTGGGCATGGTGGTGCGCACCTGTAATCCCAGCTGGGAGAATCGCTTGAACCTGGGAGGAGGAGGTTGCAGTGAGCTGAGATGGCGCCACTGCATTACAACCTGGGTGACAGAGCAAGACTCTGTCTTAGAGAGAAAAAAAAAGAATATTATCTTCTGAAATAATTGTTCTAAAGATGACGATATTCATTTGATACATAAATGTAGGTGTATTGTTTGTAAATAGTTAATCTCATGTGTGCACCTTAAGTACAGCACGCCTGTGAAGCTACAACAGTTTAGCACAGTATTTTGCAGGTAGAAGCTGCTTGATACATATTTGCTGACTGAGTTTTTAAATGCTCATAGTGGTTCCTCTTGGAAAGTAAAATATCAAAAGTTTCAGTGTTTAACAGCCTTTTCCCATTTTGTATAGACAAAGCCAAAGCCCTGGGAGAGAACATGACAAGCTGTCCAAAGAGCCCCAAGTCACAATTATCTATCAGGCAGTCTTATTGATCTTCCTTCAACTCGAGAGGCCTCAGGCAAAGCAACTGCTCTGTAGGCTTGGAGGGGCAGGAAGCGTTTGTGTGGGGCCTGTGGGAGCATTGATTTCACTGCTGAATTATGCCTCCATGAGAAATAGCCAGAGAAGCCCAGCTCTTCTCGGCAAGGGCCCTGCCCCTTGCTGGCACATTTTCTTAGAAGTCGATTGGCCCGGATCCAACATTGGCTAACTTCCTCTCAGTTGCTCCCTTGCACACTGTTCCAAACCTATGTGGTCAGATTTGGGCTGTTAATTCAACAGACTCCAACCACAAGGAAACTAGAACCACCCGGTCCCCTCTTGCTGACATTCTAGCCACCTTGTTTGCTCTGGGCAGCTGTGAATGCATCTGGGCCTGTGGTCTGTGGGCTCTGAGGCAGCACTCAATGAAATCCCATCTTTAATTGGACAAATGAAGTGTCCTCCTCTGGGTTTCCCCAGTGCTCAAGAAAACAGTGTATGAGAAATGTAGCCAGCATGTCCGCCCACAGCATGAGCTCTTGTGTGCCTCTTCCTTAGAGTGGCTGCCCAGGCAGTAGGACCACAGCCCCCAGCACAGGAGAACCCTTCATCCGGGTGTTCAGTGCCTCAATAGTTTTCCATTGTCATGTAATCATAAGTTGATTCTGTTTCAATTTTCAAAGCACTTTTTCAAATAGATATCAACTCACTATTAGTACAGATTTTATAACATTTAAAATGTATTTATATAATTATTTTCCATCACAAAATATTAAATTGCATTCTTAGTAGATACAAAGTAAAAAATCAATGCACTCAACATTTTCTTGTTTCTTCATTACTTTTTAATCTCCCTTAAAAAAAAAACTATCAGGCTGGGCGCGGTGACTCATGCCTGTAATCTCAGCACTTTGGGAGGCCGAGGCGGGCAGATCACCTG
Organism: Mandrillus leucophaeus; assembly: GCF_000951045.1. NCBI lineage: Eukaryota > Metazoa > Chordata > Mammalia > Primates > Cercopithecidae > Mandrillus > Mandrillus leucophaeus. The sequence goes on along the minus strand of NW_012107697.1, from coordinate 4,518,280 downwards.
AGGTCAGGAGTTCGAGACCAGCCTGGCCAATATGGTGAAACCCTGTCTGTACTAAAAATACAAAAATTAGCCAGGCGTAGTGGCACATGCCTGTAATTCCAGCTATTTGGGAGGCTGAGGCACGAGAATCGCTTGAACCCAGGAGGCAGAGGTTGCAGTGAGCCAAGATCATGCCTTGGCACTCCAGCCTGGGCAACAGAGCAAGACTACATCTCAAAAAATTAAAAAAAAATTATATATTATATATATTACTCATTAGCCATTTAAAACTTTTTTCTAGCTTTGCTGCTGTCTTCACAACTCTATTCTTAGAATATTGGAGTGCTCTCTACACCTTTTTTTTTTTTTTAAGTAATCATCCTTAGGGCAGGGCGTGGTGGCTCACGCCTGTAATCCCAGCACTTTGGGAGGCCAAGACAGGCAGATCACAAGGTCAGGAGATTGAGACCATCCTGGCTAACACAGTGAAACCCCGTCTCTACTAAAAATACAAAAAAAGGAAATTAGCTGGGCGTGGTGGCAGGCGCCTGTAGTCCCAGCTACTCAGGAGGCTGAGGCAGGAGAATGGTGTGAACCCGGGAGGCGGAGCTTGCAATGAGCCGAGATTGCGCCACTGCACTCCACCCTGGGCAACAGAGCGAGTCTCCGTCTCAAAAAAATAAATAAATAAATAAATAAATAAATAAATAAATAATAATCCTTAGAAGCCCAAGCACAGTGGCTCATGCCTGTGATCTCAGCACTTTGGGAAGCTGAAGTGGGAAGATTGCTTGAGGCCAGGAATTTGAGACCAACCTGGGCAACATAGCGAGACCCCATCTAAAGAAATAAATATGCAATCACTACATAAAATATTTAGTGTTTGTCTTTGACTTTGTGGCTCACTCTCTGAAGGGCACCTTTATGTTTGTTTGCCCATGCCCACAACCTTCACCTCTCTCCTAGTGATACTCTGCTCCCTCCTCTGTCCATGTGATCTGGGTGACTCTTTCCTCTTCTTACCCAACTATGACTTCCCTGCCCAGGAATTGGCAATGACTCAATTTGACTAATCAGAGCCCCTTTCCAACTGGAACTGAAGGGGAGAGGGCTTTTTGCTCTCAGGTAAAGATATTCTGTTATTTGTTTAAGCAAGTCCCAAATGGGTTTTATCACTTGCAACAAAAACCCTTGACTTACATACTTACCGCTCCCTATAATCTTGGCCACAGTCTTTCCAGTACTCGAGCTTTATTACTGACTATGTGTTTGGAGACAGGGTCTTGCTCTGTTGCCCAGGCTGGAGTGCAGGGGCACGATCTCAGCTCACTGCGGCCTTGACCTCCTGGGCTCAAGCTATCCTCTTTCCTCAGACTCCTGAGTAGCTAGGACCACAGGTGTGTGCCACCACATCCAGCTAATTTCTTAAAAATTATGAAATGTTTAAGGTGGTACTCACTTATTCTCACCATATTTCCCAGGCTAGTCTCGAACTCCTGGGCTCAAACAATCCTCCTGCCTCAGCCCCTCAAAGTGCTGGGATTATAATTACTGATTTTTTTAATTAGCACATTTTACAATGCCATGATACTTTTGCTTTGTTTTCTTTTCATTTTGTAACCTAATGATTTTTAGTAGCTCTGAGGGTCGCCACAGATGAGAGATAAGAATAGGAAGGTGTTTAGAAACTCCATCACTGTGGGGCATTGCAGAGAACTGGGTGTTCAACTAGGAAAAACAACAAAAACAGCTTGGAGGAAGGGGTGGTGGATATAAAGCTAGGTGCAATTATTCAAAAAGCTTTGAGGTGGAGAGAGTTATTGTTTGTCATCCTGCAGGGCCATTAATTGTTGTAGCTGGAATTTATGGAGAGGCTGACTTCCGTTCTTTATAAAGAGAATATGCTTTCTAATAACCAAGGTGTTCCAAAAATGAAACAGGCCTCCACTCAAAAATTAAGAATTCCAGGGACTTAGATGTTATCTTTCTAAGGACTCTTGGGTTAGGAATGTCACCTCAAAGATCCTTTTAGCTCTTCAAAGTCTGCGATGTCGAGATGGAGATGAAGGTGAAAATGTTGCTGGTGAGAGAGCTCAGGAACTCTGCCTACGGTTCGAACCAGCCTCTGTCTTATATAGAAACAGGTCCAGATCCCGTATCCTGCCATGTCAAGTGACTGATCATTAATTTCTCTGACCTCATTCTCTTTCAATGTTGCCTGTTATAATTTTTATTTGGTATAATAGAAGTGTAAGATACCCGGAAAAAGATACCTAAATAATTTAAGTGGTTGCTGGAGGACCTTGCATCTCTAGATCTTGGTATTCTTATGTATAAAATGGGGAACTTGGACTATCTCAGAAGTCTCCATGCTTTCCTAGTAAAAACTGAGAAGTAATCTGAAAAGATGGAGAGGTGAGAAGATGCGACCTCTGGTGTTCTACATGCAGTGCTTTCCAGCTGCCTCCAGACATTGGAATTGTCTTACTGCAGGAGAGGTACATGGAGGGAAGGAAGGCTGAACATGAGGAGATAGACACTGATTATATAATTTGCAGGACCCCTTGTTCCAAATAATAAGAAATTTCGAGACTGCAACAGTAGAACATTGAACCAAGCACGGATCCTTCTAAGTGTGGGGCCCCAGGCAACTGCACTAGTTGTTCCTTTATGAAGCCAGCCCTGAATATGTTACAGGCCAAGAGGCTGTGGCTCCCCATGTCATGAAAATTAACACGAGGCCAAGCAGGTTTCCTGGACAAGGATTGTATTTTGGGGCTTGTGCTACAGCACAAGAGAGACAGCCAAGGGGAGATAGCAGAGGCAAAAGGATCCTCCAGCTGGCTCTCTGAAAAAAAGCTGTTAGGGATTTTATTATTATTATTATTATTTTGACTTGAGATGGAGTCTCTGTCACCCAGGCTGGAGTGCAGTGGAATGACCTTGGCTTACTGCAACTTCTGCCTCCTGGGTTCAAGCGATTCTCCTGCCTCAGTCTCCTGAGTAGCTGGGACTACAGGAGTGTGCCATCACCCATGGCTAATTTTTGTATTTTCAAATAGAGGTGGGTTCACCGTGTTGGCCAGGCTGGTCTCGAACTCCTGACCTCCTGATCTGCCCACCTCAGCCTCCCAAAGTGCTGGGATTACAGGTGTGAGGTCAGGAGTTTGAGACCAGCCTGGCCAACATGGTGAAATCCCATCTCTACTAAAAATGCAAAAATTAGCCGGGCATGGTGGCACATACCTGTAGTCCCAGCTACTCGGGAGGCTGAGACAGGAGGATCACTTGAACCTGGGAAGTGGAGGTTGCAGTGAGCTGAGATCATGCCACTGCACCAAGATCGTGCCACTGCACACCAGCTTGGGTGACAGAGCAAGACCCTGTCTCAAAAAAAAAAATAAATAAAAAATAAAAATAAAATAAAAAAGATAAACAAAAAAAAGGAAGGTGGGATAACTTTGCTTGCTGAGTCTTCTGGCGTCCTTCTTTCTCCCATGCTGGATGCTGCCTTCCACTCCTCCTGCCCTTGGACATCAGACTCCAGGTTCTTCAGCCTTTGGACTCTGGGACTTGCACCAGTGGCTTTCCGGGGTCTCTTGGCCTTTGACCACAGACTGAAGGCTACATTGTTGGCTTCCTGGGTTTTGAGGCTTTCAGACTCAGACTGAGCCACTACCAGCTTCTCTCTTCCCCAGCTCGCGAATGGCCTATCATGGGTTTTCACCTTGTAATTGTGTGAGCCAATTCTCCCTAATAACCTCCCCCTTATATAGATTCACGTATCCTATTGGTTCTGCCCCTCTGGAGAACACTGACTAATACGGTGGAATGCATGAAAGAACGCCGTAGTGGAGGTGAGCTGAAGCCGAGCTCCATCCCTAACCCGTCTCAGGTTTATGACAACACCCTGTATCAACTGCACCAATTTAAAACAACTGATTTGAGGCTCCTGGTCTAGATGATTTCAAAACTCTCCTCTGACTATAATAGAGGATACTTCAATCAATAAATCAATTAAAAGCTTTGCTGATCATCTATATATTTAAAAACTGTTGTAATTCTATGAGTAAGTAACAGAAAAAAAACAAATAAATGCACAATTACTAAATATCTCTGAATCCCCCAGAACTGGGGGGGATTCTGGGATGATTGTGGCTTTGACTCATTATCACAATCTGTTTCAAAGAGGCCTACCAAATAAGGAGATTTGCTGCACTTCTTTTTCTTCTTCTTTTTTTTTTTTGAGATAGGGTCTTGCTCTGTCACCTAGGCTGGAGTACAGTGGCGATATCTCGGCTCACTGCAACCTCCGCCTCCCAGGTTCAAGTGATTCTTCTGCCTCAGACTCCCAAGTAGCTGGGATTACAGGCGCCCACCACCACACCTGGCTAATTTTTATAGTTTTAATAAAGACACGTTTCACCCTGTTGGTCAGACTGGTCTCAAACTCCTGACCTCAAGTGATCCGCCTGATTCAGCCTCCCAAAGGGCTGGGACTACAGGCGTGAGCTACCACACTGAGCTGCCTGCACTGTTTAAACATACATTTTATCCCCATTTGTCTTTATTCAGAATCACACACATCCATTTACCCTTTCCTCTGGGATGGGGGTCGATGAACCACACTTCTCTTATTCGTTTAGCAACTATTTACCACACTGGAAATATGTTAAGTGCCCCACGGTGTGCGAAGTTCTGTAAGGCACTGGCAGCCAGGCCCCAGTCAAGGATGACTGGTTAGGGAAGGGGAAGAGTCGGCTAAAGGCAGGGAATATCATGAGCCAAGGCATTAAGGTCAAAATCTTAAACTGGGAAATGGCAAGGAATCCAGGGTGGCTAGAGTACAAGGTGTATATGAGGCAAAATGTGGGAGGTGAATATGGCAAGGGAGTTTGGAGCCAATAGTGGAGGCTTGTGAATGCCATAATAGTTAGTCCTTGACCCCATGAATAAAAAGGATTTTTTGAGCAGAGAAGTGCCAAGTTCAGAGCTGCCCTTATAGGAAGTTAATTTGTCACATCCAGCTTTAAAAGTGGTAGCTATTATTATTATTATCATATAATTATGTAATTGTTAGAACATTTGTTTATTTAGAAAAAGTAACCAAGAACAATATACATCAATGCCATTTTCCTACAGCGTCCTCAAAGTGGAACATTTCCAGCTCTTCTTGTCTGTCCCTCCATTTAGTCAGGCCTTTCTTAATTTCTCACTGTGGAGGTCTTGCTCATCATTCACTAAATTCATCCCCATGGGTTTTTTTTACAGTGTTACATATATTACTTTAAAAATCATTTTCAGTTTTTCATTATAAATACATAGAAATATAATTGATTTTTATGTTAAAATTCTATCCTACAAACTTTGAAAGAAATAAAAATACTTTACCCCCAAATATATTTCTTTGACATATTTTGAGATGGCTGTCAGAGGGCCAGCAAACAGAAGTGGCCTTGTAAAGCTGTCTTTTGGGGGAGATTTGCATCTGTGGAGAATCTGCATTGATACAGTCAGGCTTTCCTTTGCCCAGATCTAGGAAAGATTCACTGAGAGGCTGACATCTTTAAAGGTCTGAAAAGAAGCATGGACCATCTATTCTCTCTGAAGGCTGCTACCTGTGAGGTTTCATCTACATACAAGACAACCTTTGCTGGCCAGGCCTTTTCTTCTTTCCTTCCCAGGACCTCTCTTGCCACCATCACCTAAATTTTTTTTTTTTTCCCCCCAAGACAGAGTCTCACTTTGTTGCGAGTGCAGGCTGGAGTGCAGTGGCACAATCTTGACTCACTGCAACCTCTGCCTCCCAGGTTCAAGTGATCCTCTCGCCTCAGTTCCCCTAGTAGCTGGGATTACAGTCACATACCACCATGCCTGGCTAATTTTTGTATTTTTAGTAGAGACGAGGTTTTGCCATGCCATGTTGGCCAGGCAGGTCTTGAACTCCTGATCTCAGGTGATCCACCCACTTCTCCCAAACTGCTGGGATTACAGGCGTGAGCCACCATGCCTGGCCGCCATCAGCTAATTTACCATCATAACCTGCTTTGGGTCATGCTCTGAGCTGCATTCTCTCTGTAACCTCAAGATGGTAAAGAAGCTTCTGCACCCCATTGGAGGATTAGGTCTTCATTCTGAAGGCTCCTATGTCACATAAAACTGTGATCAAATACATCTGCATGCCTTTTTTCCCACTGCAATACTAGCCTTTTATGAGTTGATTTTTCAGTGAAACTTCTGAGGGTAAAGGGAGAGATTTCCCTAGGTTTGCCTCAAACTCCTGGGCTCAAGCAATCCTCTTGCCTCACATCCCAAAGTCCTGGGATTACAGGCATGAGCCACTGTGCCCAACCTATAAAGTTTTATTAAAATTAGCTATAGCATTAATAATACATTGATACAAAGGTAGAATCAGGTTTTCTCTTTTGAACAAGATTTTTGTGTAGTATTAAGAGACAGTAAAATATTTTTTGTTGTACTTTTGAGTAAACTGAAAAAAAAAAAGTAGAGTAAGGGGAAGAGAGGGAGAGAGAGATTTTGTTTGCCTGATGGTGTCTATTAGGTCTTATGATTGTTTTGAAAACTGTATTCTTTCCCATCAAAGAATAAAGGTTTTTGCTTTTTGAAGTCTTTGAATCATCACTTTGGCTAAATGAATCAATATTATTTCACAGTGAGCTGTGATCCTATTTTGAACAAGTTTTTTAAACCTTTGATATCTGGCAAACTTTCCAAAATCAAAATTTCAAATTCTGAATTCATTCTTTTTGACATCAGACTAACTTGTTGAATGTTAGGGCCCCTGGACGTCCAAGAGAGACATATGAGGCTTATTTGGTATGTTAAAATCATATGAGAAGCATTGTTAAATCAGAAATGGTGCTTAACTTTTGGGGGGTTATGTTTGTATAAATATGTTAATATGTGTTTCAAAATTGTATGATTTCCTAAAATTCTGATGTGTCTTGGTATAAATTATCAGTAATAATTGTAATTATTATGTTCAATTGTTGCATGCCATAAAACAACAAAATGTTCTTGTCAATTGTATCTGTATTTATGGCTAGCTAAGACTTTTGTCATTCATAGACAGTTATTCTTTTACTTTGATTCTTCTTTAAGAAGGCAGTTTATAATCAACTACAGTCCACAATTTGCTTTCTCTATAAGGAAATTCAGGGAAGGTCTCCTGAATACAGGTTTCTAACTTTGGATATCATACCACTGGACTAGGTAAAAAAAACCTTCCAGGATTCTAATTAAAAGCTGATGTGCTCATGAGGATTGCTAACCCAACATCAAGCAGAACAAGAGCTAATTACATGGGGCTGAACTAAGAAAGGACTAAAAAGACTTTTTCATGAACTTTTTGTTGGATACATAGCTAATTCGTTTTATGTTTTCTTTTCCAGAGTCAAAACAAAACAAAAAACAAAAAAAAACCCTTTTCTTTTGAGCTATTTATAGCTTACAACTAATTGGGTAAAGTATACATTGTGAGCAAAATTTGAAGCATTTATCTATCTTTCTACCTGGTATCTCCAGCATTTGGAAACTTTTGTGATTATTCTTAATTTAGGACAAGATAGCTATTCGTATACGTTCAATATGAATCTGTATTCTTTTGGAGGATTTGACTGGAATGGCATATTTTCAAATATGACCAGATTGCTTTGAGGAATTGAAGTTTACTTTATGGAGCTAATAAAAAACTCCCTGGTACACAGTTTCTTTACAAGGTTCCTGACCTGTGGTAAGTGAAGAGTGTTACTTTCTGACAGGCCCAGGAACCTCAAGTTATTTTGGAACCTCAAGAAGAGAAGAATTCACCCAATTCATATAGGTATTGCAGTCAGTCAATGACAAATGACAAATCCTTGCCTTGGTTTTATAGCCTCAAGGCTTTTAAAAGTCTAATTTGAGATTTCTTATGAAAATGTTTCTGCAAAGCCAATTTGAGAAAAGCCTATATGGTCAATCACTATTCTTGCTGCACTTTATGCAAATAAGCAGGCCAAGTATAATAAGATAAAAACTTATTTTTACAAATAAATTGGTCCTGCTATGATTTGCCTTTGGTAGAAATTTGGGGGACTGGACCAGGCGCAGTGGCTCACACCTGTAATCCCAGCACTTTGGGAGGCCAAGGTAGGCAGATCACCTGAGGTGAGGAGTTCGAGACCAGCCTGGTCAACATGGTGAAACCCTATCACTACTAAAAATACAAAAATTAGCCGGGCATGTTGGCATGTGTCTGTAATCCCAGCTACTTGGGAGGCTGAGGCAGGAGAATCATTTGAACCCAGGAGGTGGAGGCTGCAGTGAGCTGAGATTGCACCATTGCACTCCAGCTGGGCAACAAGAGTGAAACTCTGTCT
>NW_012107697.1:4448687-4509774 GCF_000951045.1 Mandrillus leucophaeus | reverse complement strand
AAGGAAGAAAGGAAGAAAGGAAGAAAGGAAGAAAGGAAGAAAGGAATTTAGGAAACTGGAGAGAGAAAATTACGTTTCAAAGGAAAACTGTAGAACATCTGTTATTAGATTTTAGCCTTGTTCATTGTTTTTGAGTTTTTATGATTTGCCTGCAATTTGTACTGGATCCTGAATTCTTTCCTGGCTACAAGTCTCCAGACTAACTTTTTCAAATTTTTATTTCATTTTTTTCTGACTTGGAATTACTAGAAATGCGTTGACAAAAAGCAACAACAACAACAAAACTTTATAAAATATTTAAAGAGGCTTATCCTGACCCAATATGAGTGACTGCAGCCCAGAGAACAGTCTCAAGAAATTCTGAGAAAGTGTGCCCAAGACTGTCAGGTTATAGTTTTGTTTTATACATTTTAGGGAGACAGAAGTTACAGGCAAAGACATAAGTCAATATATATAAGGTGTACATTGGAGGTGTCCTGGTAGGTGGAACATCTCAAAGATTTTCTGATTGGCAATTTGTTGAAAGAGTTCAGCTTTGTCTAAAGATTCGAAGTCACTTGAAAGACATGCTTGAGTTCAGATATAGAGGGTTGTGGAAGCCAAGGTTTTGTTATATAGATGAAGTCTCCATATAACAGTCTTTAGCGAGAATAGATGATAAATCTCTCTTTTGAGAACTTAAAAAGTATCAGAAAGTTAGTTAATCTTTTCTAGGTCCAGGAAAGTCCTGACTATTAACAGAGATTCTCTACAGATGTAAATTTCCCCCACAAAAGCTGGCTTTGCAGGGTCATTTAAAACTATGTCAAAGAAATATATTTTGGGGTAAAATATTTTGATTTCTTTCAGGATCGGCTGTCAATTGATGCTATGTTTGAGTCAGGTTGGAATTTGGTTGTCTTCTTGCCACAAAGAGTCTATTTTGTCAGTCCTGTGATCTCTATTTTAATGTTAATGCTGGTCAGTCTTGCCTAAACTCAAAAAGGGAAGGGGCATAATGAGGCATATCTGACCTCCCTTCCCATCAGAGCCTGAAATTTAGTTTTACAGGTTTCTTTGGGATCCCCCCTGGCCAAGAGGGCATCTGTTCAGTTGATTGGGCGGCTTCGGATATTATTTTCAATTTATAAATTAAAACTGTGTTTTTCTTAAAGTTCTTAAAATCGAAGCTAGACAACTTTAATAAACTTTGGGAGAAATAACATCAACTTATATATAAACAGACTTCATGCCCACTGAGGTATGCACCACTCAGAAAGTTCACTTGAATACCTGATTCAAACTACAATTCAAAAAAACTGTCTGATTATCATAGCAATCTGAAGATGCTTCAGAAACCAGAAAAACTAGGCTATAGGCTACTCCAGACACTGCCTTTTGTTTTTCTTCTGTTTCCATACAAACGTCTCTCATTAAAGATCTGCTTGCCTGGATCAGATACAGAGGCCTAACCCATCTGCAATGCCACCTCCTGGAATGGGGCACAGCTGTTTAACTGAACTGATCTATTCTCAGGACTGAGAGACCAACTAAAGAAGAAATGGGACGTTATATTTAAATTTGTTCTTTTCTGCTTATCCCAATTTGCCTTTTCACTCTTTTGTCTCTCTCCATCTAACAACCTCTAACCCAAAACTCTCCAAAGCTATCAGCTTTGGCTCTTAATATGTAAAGTTTTTTTAAGTTTCAAAGTAGGAACTAGAGGAAATAAAAATATTTTATCTCCAAATATATTTCTTTGACATATTTTGAGATGGCTGTCAGAGGGCCAGCAAACAGAAGTGGCCCTGCAAAGCTGTCTTTTGGGGTGAGATTTGCATCTGCAGAGAATCTGCATTGATGCAGCCAGAACTTCCCTTGCCTGAATCTAGGAAAGACTAAGAGTCTGATACCTGTAAAGGCCTGAAAAGAAGCATTGACCATGCATTCTCTCTGAAGATTGCTACCTGTGAAGTTTCATCTACGTAACAAGACCACCTTTGCTGGCCAGGTCTCCTCTTCTTTCTCTCCCAGGACCTGTCTTGCCACCATAACCTGATTTACTACCATAACCTGTTTTGGGCTATACTCTGAGCCTAAATTCTTTCTGTAACCTCAAGACAGTATACAGGCTTTTGCACCCCATTGAGGGATTGGGTCCATTCTGAAGGCTCTTGTGTCACATGAAACTATGGTCAAAAAGATTTATTTGTATGCCTTTTCTCCTATTTCTATGCCTTTTATGACTTGACTTTTCAGCAAACCTTCCAAAGGCAAAGCAGAAGCTTTTTTTTCTCCTCTATCCTTTGCTAAATTGATTAATTTCTAGTAAGTTTGGGTTTTTTGAGTAAAATTTTGAGATATCATTCTCTAAATACACTCTTATGTTGTCTATGAATAAAGTACTTTTACATCTTCCTTTCTAATCTGTAAGCCATTTTGTTCTTTACTTTGTCTTATTTCATCTGCTGGTAATAGTAGAAATGTAAGGACAGACATCCGTGCTTTGATTCCAGTCTTAGGGGGAAGCTTCCAGTCTTTCAACAAGCATCCAGTCCAGTCCTATGATGCTGGCCATTATTTCCTTTTTGTGTTTCTTTAAAAAAAAAAAAAAATTGTTCTCGTTTCTCTTTTTGTTCCCTTTTTGTATTATTTTTTGTCTGTTTTAAAATCTGAGCTTCCCTTTTTGTTTCCTTTTTGTACTCGTTTCCTGAAGCTGCTATAACACAAATTGGGAGGCTAAAAACAACAGAAAATTATTCTTTCCTTGTTCTGGATGTTGGATGTTTGAAATCAGTATCACTGGGCTGAAATCAAGGTGTCAGCAGGGTTGTGCTTGCTTCAGAGGCTCTAGGGGAGAATCTCTTCCATGCCTCTTTTAGCTTTTCATGCCTGCCAGAATTTCTTGGCTTGTGGCTGCATCACTCCAATCTTCAAGTCCAGCATCGTGACTTTATTTCATTTTTTTGAGACAGGGTATCACTTTGTCACCAAAATTGGAGTCCAGTGGTGTAATCTTGGCTCACTGCAGCCTCAGCCTCCCAAGTTCAAGTGATCTTCCTGCCTCAGCCTCACAAGTAGCTGAGAATACAGATGTGCACCACTGTGCCCAGTTAATTTTTTTTTTCTTTTTTTTTGAGGGTCAGTCTGGCTATATCACCCAGGCTGGAGTGCAGTGGTGCAATCTCTGCTCACTGCAACTTCCGCCTCCCAGGTTCAAGCAATTCTTGTGCCACAGCCTCCTGAGTAGCTGGGATTACAGGCATCCACCATCATGCCTGGCTAATTTTTGTATTTTCCGTAGAGATGGTGTTTCACCATGTTAGCCAGGCTGGTCTGGAACTCCTGACCTCAAGTGATCCACCCTACTCAGCCTCCCAAAGTGCCAGGATTACCGCACCTGGCCTAATTTTTTTTTATCTATTGGAGAAACAGGGTTTTGCTATGTTACCCAGGCTGGTCTTGAACTCTTGAGCTCAAGCGATCTGCCCACATCAGTCTCCCAAAGGGCTAGGATTACAGGCATGAGCTACCACACCCAGCCAAGGCCAGCATCTTTAAATCTCTCTCTGCTCTGTCTTCATGTGGACTTGTGTGCATGTAACCTGCCTCTCTTATGGATACATCTGACTGCATTTGGGGCCCACTCAGTCCAAGATAATCTTCCCTTCTCAAGGCCCTTAATCAAATCCACAAAGGTTTTGCCATGTAAAGTATCATTCACAGGTTTCAGGATTAGAAAGCACATATCTTTTGAGAAACCATATTGTGGTCTATCATACTTATTATATTTATTTTTTTCATCTACAATGTCTAACATATTCATAATAACTTTTAAAGCCTTTGCTAATTCCAACATCTGAGTCTCTTTCTATAAACGTTTCCCCCCCCTTACAACTACAATTTCTTTTTCTTCTTTTCATATATCTAGCAGCTTTTGATGGTCTGTTGGGCACTGTGAATGCTACATCTTTTAGAAGTCAGATTTTGCTCTCATGTTGTAAATATGCTTGAAATATGTACTGCCAGGTATTCATCTGCTGAAGTCACCTTGTCTTGTTGAGACTTACTTTTAGGTTTTCTTAGAATGAGTCTAGGGTAGTCCTTACCTCAGGGCAAGATTCTTTTTTACTATTACTATTACTAATCTAAATTATGATATCAAGATTGCTAAATCTTGCCCTAAGGTAAGGACTACTAAATTACTATAAGTTACTAAAGTCTCACTCGGTAGGTGTGGCTTTCGTGTGATTGCAAGTGAATGCCAAGGGTGTTCAACAAGGTCTCTGTCTCTAACTGGTCAGAATTTCAATGTCTCCCAACACTGTGTGATCTCCAGAATCTCTGAGGATCTTACTGGGCCACCCTTGGCTGTTTTCTGTTAGGTCTGTATCAGTTTTGCATCGTACATTTCTAATTTGGTATTTTTGTCAAAGACTCAAGCTCCCTAGGCCAATTTCTGGAGCTCCTTCTTTGCATGGCTTACTACCCTCCAGGGCTCTGCCCTGAAAAGCCTAGCCACCTTAGTGGTCCCCGCCTTCAATCTCAGTTTCCTGCATCTTTCTTTTCTCTTTCTTGTGCCTTAGTTTGGGAAGCACACACCGGTGGTAAATGCAGAGCCAACCTCGTGTGTTTTTATTCTCGAAAGGATCAAACCCCTCCTGTATTTGTTGTCTAAGGCATGAAAAGTGATGCTTCATCTATTTTGTTCAGTTTTGTAATTATAAATCAAGCGTAAGTTTATTATCAGTTACCTCATCATGGTCAAAGTCAGAAGTTCAATGTTACGAATTTTTTTATGCCTGCCATTTACTGAGCATTTGTGTAAGAGACAACATTTTACGTGAATTTTTCTCATATAACTGTCATATAACCCTTTAAGACATATACTGTATTTATCTTCCTGTTACCTATGGGTAAATGAGACTTAGAGATGTTAAGTAATTTCCCCAAGGTCACAGATTCTGTGGTTGAAATATTTAAGGCTTGCATTCATCTCTATCTGTCTGAAGATCCCAAGCTCTTAAGCATTATATAATAGTAACCTGTAAAGGCTAAATAAATTTACCTTTGTAAAACACCAAGACACAAGTCTGGAAAGTAGTAGAAATTCAATAAATCAGTAAATCAGGCCTACTCAAATTTCTAAAGTAACCATACAAGTACTATCGAGTAAGTGGCTGGTCATTGTCCTGTTTGATTTCATACCATTTCTCCATTTTTCTTTTTGCTGTTCACTATTGCAGGAAATCACTTATTTTTTCCAGGTTTCCTTTCCCTTTGGATTCAAGAAATAGTAATGGAACTTCTTTAGGCTGAAAGCAAGTGACCCCGAACTATAATGCAAGTCAACATACACACATGCAAGTGCAAGAGTAAAGATATGTAATTTTAAAAGACAGTATAACTATCTCTGTCCTCTTTCCGCTCTTAACTGATTTAAAAAGCAGTTGTACAAAGTGATATGTATATAATTGTCTTGGGCTTATAGCATATAGAAATGTAATATATTTGACAATAAGAACATAAAGGAGGTAGGTGGGAGCAAAGCTGTACTGGAGTGAGGAAATGACAGCAGATGGTATCCAGATTTGCAGGAACAAATAAAGAGAACCAGAAATTGGAAACAAGGTTAATATGACAAATTCTATGAATGTATACTAGATCTCCTTTCTCAGATTTTAAAGCAGACAAAAAATAAACGAAAGAAATGGAAGACTTGTATACTGAAATTACAAAATATCATTGAAAAATTAAAGACCTTAATAAATGAAAAAACATTCTGTTTTATGAATTGAAAGACTTAATCTTATTAAAATGAAAACATTCCCCTAATTGATCTACAGATTCAACACAATTCCCTATCATAATCCCAGCTGGCTTATTTGCAGAAATTGACAAGCTGAACCTAAAATTCATGTGGAAATGCAAGGGAGTAAGAATAGCCAATATGGTCTTTAGAAAGAACAAAGCTGGGGACTCACACTTTCCAATTTCAAAAACTTATTACAAAGCTACAATAATCAAAACAGTGTGGTGCTGAAATAAGGGTAGTCATATAGTTCAATGGAACAGAATTGAGAGTTCTTAAATAAACCCTTACACATTTCAACTAGGGAAGAATAATCTTTTCAACAAATGGTGCTAAAACAGCTATATAACCACATGTAAAAGAATGAAGTTGTAGCTACAAGGATGAAAAGGCATATGAATGATATAATGGACTTTGGGGATTTTGGGAAAGAAACTGTGGTTGGGAGGAGGATAATCTGGATGCAACTAAAATCTCAGAAATCACCACTGAAGAATTTATCCATGTAACACAAAGCCACCTGTGCCCCCAAAAACTATTGAAATAAAAACAGAAAAAAAAAAAAAATGAAGTTGGCACCCTTCTTCACATCATACACAAAAGTTAACTGAAAAGGGATTATATAGTTAATTGTAAGAGATAAGACTATAAATCTCTTAGAAAAAAATATAGGCATAAATTTTATGACTTTGGATCAGGCAAAGCCTTTTTTAGACATGACCTCTAATGCACAAGCAACCAAAGGAAAAAAAAAATAGATAAATTGGACTTCCTCAAAATGAAAAACTTTTTCAAAGGATAGCATCAACTAAGTGAAAAGCAACCCACAAAATAGGTGGAACACTTGCAAATGGCATATCTGATAAGGGACTTGTATGTAGAATATATTTTTAAAATCCTACATATCAATAATAAAAAGATTAATAACATGATTACAAAATGGGCAAAGGATCTGGATAGATATTTCTCCACAAAAGGATATACAAATGACACACAAACACATGAAAAGATATTCATGTTGTTACCCATCAGGGAATTATAGAAAAAAACACACAATGAGATACCACTTCATACCTGCTAGAATGGCTGAAATAAAATTGACTAATAATAATAAGTGTTGATGAGGATGTGGAGAAATGGGAACACTTATGACCTGTTGGTGGGAAGGTAAAATGGTGCAGTAAGTTTGGAAAACAGTCTGGACATTCCACAAAATGTTAAACCTACAGTCACCATATGACCCAGGAATCCTACTCCTTGGCATATACTCACAAGAGGTATGAAAACCTATCCACACAAAAATATGTATACAAATGCTTATAGCAGCATTATTCATAAGGCCAAAAAGTGCAAACAACCTTAATGTCTATCAACTAATAAATGGATTTAAAAATCTGGCATACAATGGAATATTATGCAGCCATAACATGGAATGAAGTACTAATATACACTATACCATGGTTAAATCTTGAACACATTATGCTAAATGAAAGCAGCCAGTCACAAAAGACCATAGATTATATGATTTCATTTATTTTCATTTTATTGTAAAGCTGGAGTCTTGTTTTGTTGCCCAGACTGGAGTGCAGTGGCAAAATCATAGCTCATTGCCACCTCAAATTCCTGAGCTCAAGCAATCCTTCTGCCTCAGCCTCCTGAGTAGCTGGGACTATAGATACATGCCACCTAGCCCAGCTAATTTTTAAATTTTTCATGGAGAGGGAGGTCTTGCCATCTTTCCCAGGCTGGTCTTGGACTCCTGGGCTCAACAATCCTCCTCCCTCAACCTGCCAAAGTGCTGGGATTACAGGCATGAGCCACTGCACCAGGCTGATTCCATTTATATGAAATGTCCAATATAGAAAAATCTATAGAGACAGAAGGAAAGTTAGTGGTTTTATGGGGCTGGGGGACTTGGGAAAATATGAGAAATAACTGCTAATAGCTACAGGATTTCTTTTGGAAGTGATAAAAATGATCTAAAATTTATTGTGGTGATGGTTGCACAACTCTATGAATATAGTAAAAACCATGTAATTGCACCATTTTAAATTGTGGGTGAGTTATGATGGCATGTGAATTATGTCTCAATAAAGATGTTATATGTTTAACACTTGGAGGATGAGTAGGAGTTGACTAGGCCATGGTGGCTGCGAGGAAGGAATGGGTAGTTGTCTTAGTCCATTTGTGTTGCTATAAAGGAATACCTGAGACTGGGTAATTTATAAAGTAAAGAGGTTTATTTGGCTTACCGTTCTGCAGGCTACACAAGAAGCATTGTGCCAGCATCTCCTCAGCTTCTGGTGAGGGTCTCAAGTTGCTTCCACTCATGGAGCAAGAGGAAGCAAGAGAGAGAGGGGAAAGGTTCCAGATATTTTTCAACAGTTAGTTATCTGGGGAACTAATAGAATGAGAACTCACTCACTCACCCCTCTCCCACCTCTTGCCCCTGCCTGGGAAGGGTGGGCATTAATCTATTCATGAGAGGTCCATCCCCGTGACCCAAACACCTCCCATTAGGCCCCACCTCCAACACGAGGGGTCAAATTTCAACATGAGAGTGGGAGGGGACAAACATCCAAACTACAGCCGTAGTGTTCCATAGAAAGCATTTCAAATGGGAAGGTGTATTTCCCCAACCACTATGGAAGCCCATTTTATAGTATCTCTACTAGTTATCTTAACCTCTTCTTGACTACTTCCAATGAATGATCATTCTATATTCATTGGCATAGATAGCTAGGCTCTGAAATAACTGTAAACAAAGCAATTCAGGAATCCAGTGAGCTAGGTGCTGTGATAGCGACATGTACAAGTGCCAAGGGAGTCTGTCCAAGGGAAGGGCATGAAACCCACTAAGTGATCAGTGAAGGCATCTTGGAGGAACTCAGATAAAAGCCTTGGCTTAAAAACTAGTCACAGCAAAGGAGGCAAGGGAACGAGAAAGATTTCACAGAGAAAAAGTATAAACAAAGGTCCCTGCTTGCTGGGAACTACACATCATTGAAAAGGGCTGGAATGCAGAGCGTGGAAGCAAGGAATTGATGAGAGAAGGGGCAAGAGAAACGAACAAAGGCAAGATGATGAAAGCCATCTATATTTGTTTCCTATTGCTGCTGTCACAAAGTACCACAAATTTAGTGGCTTAAAATAACACAAATTTGTTATCTTATTGTCCTGAAGATCAAAGGCCCAAAATGAGACTTAGGAGGCTAAAATGAAAATGTTGCCAAGACCATGTTCGTTTTAGAGGCTCCAGAGGAAAAGCCCTTTCCTTACCTCGTTCAAGTTTCAGAGGCTGTCTGCATGCCTTGGCTTGTGGCACTCTTCTCCGTCTTTAAAGCACATAACCCCAAACTCTGCTTTATCTCTTTTTTCAACTCCCACCATCTTGCTCCCCTCTTATGAAGGACCCTAGTGATCACATTGAGCCCATCAGGATGATCCAGGATAATCTTTCCATCTCTAGATCCTTAATTTAGTCAACATTTGCAAGGTCCCTTTTGTCAAGTAAGGTCACATATTATCAGGTCCTGGAATTAGGATGTAGACATGGTTAGTGGGGAGGGCATCATTTTGTCTACCACACCATCTTAAGAAATTTACTCATTACCTTAAATGTAATGGGAAGTAATGGAAAGATTTTAAGAAGAGACGATAGATGATAAGATTTGGGTTTACAAAATATTCTTTTGGAAGTGGTAGATGAGATGGAGAGAATGTGTGACAAGACTGCAGGCAGAGTACCACTTAGAAAGTTTCTCCAACAACCCAAGCAAGAAAGCATGGCAGCCTGAGCCAAGGTAGTGGCAGTGAGAATGGAGAGAGGTGGCCAGGTGAGAAGCATTAAGGCAGCAAGTGATTGAACATAAGGGACAGGGAGGGCTCAGTGGTGACCTCCTGAAGACCACTATTTGGAGGTGTCTCTGTTATTTAATACGTAGATGAAAACAAGTCTAACAAAGATCCAAACATGGTTTAACAAGATGGGCATTTTAACCTGGTAGAAAGTTTAACCAGATAGAAAAGTTCTCTTACTCAGTGCAATGTTTCCAAGGCTGAGAAGAGAAGATGGGTCCATGGTATGGGGAACTCAAGCTCCTTCTACTTCATTGCTCTGCAATTTCTTGGTTTGTCTCCATGATCGAAGAAGATCCATCATGACAACATTCAAGGCCAGAGTCCAGGGAGAGAGAGAGAGGAAGAGGGCACACCCCATTCCTTCTAAGGAAAGACCCCTTTCAGCTTTTGACTGATCCCTCTTGCTTGAGCAAGAGGTGGCATACATCGTTGCTGTGTTTATCTCATTGACCTGAACCTAAATCCACAACCATAATAAGGAGAAGCAGAAAAGACAATTGTTAGTTGGACAGCCAGGGGCCCAGCTTAAACTTCTACTACCAAAAGATCAATGGGAGAATGGACGTTGGAGAGACAAGAGCAGTGTCGACCACAACTGTTATGGATCCAGTTGTTAAAAAGTTCTGTGTTCAAAGAACTGTCTGCCTCCCTGACACTCGGTGATTGACCCTACATCAGCACTTTCAAACAGCATAAATCCATTTCATGTTCTACAGGACAGCCCTTGAAATATTTGAAGACAATTTTAAGTTCCCCCTAAGACTTTTTCAGGCTAGACATTTCAATTTCCTTCAATTATTTATCATATGACATGTTTTTCAGACTCTCATGATCCAGGCTGATATTTTATTTATTTATTTATTTATTTATTTATTTATTTATTTATTGAGATGAAGTCTCCCTTTGTTGCCCAGGCTGGAGTGCAGTGACCCGATCTCGGCTCACTGCAACCTCCGCCTCCCAGGTTCAAGCGATTCTCCTGCCTCAGCCTCCCGAGTAGCTTGGATTACAGGTGAGTGCCACCACGCCCGGCTTTTTTTTTTTTTTTTTTGTATTTTTAGTTGGGACGGGGTTTCACCATGTTAGCCAGGATGATCTCAATCTCCTGATCCCGTGGTCCACCCACCTTGGTCTCCCAAAGTGCTGGGATTAAAGGCTGATATATTTTTAAAATTTTATTTTTATTTTTGTTATTTTCTTTTATTTTTATATTTTGAAACTGGCTCTCACTCTTTTGCCCAAGTTGGCCATGCAGTGGCACGATCTCGGCTAATTGCAACCTCTACTTCCCAAGCTCAAGCCATCCTCCCACCTCAGCCTCCTGAGTAGTTGGGACTACAGGTACACACACCACCACGCCCAGCTAATTTTTGTATTTTTTGTAGAGATGGGGTCTTGCCATGTTGCCCAGGCTGGTCTCAAACTCCTGATCTCAAGCAATCCTCCTGCCTTGGCCTCCCAAAGTGCTGGGATTACAGATGTGATTCACTGCACCTGGCCTGATGTATTCTTTAAACTCTGATTTGTTCTACCTTTCTTAAAAAGTGGAACCAGAATATGGTGCATTAGGCAACATGAGTAAAATAGGACTATCATCTTTTCTGGTCCAGAGAGAGTTCGTAAATTAAAATAGCCTAATATTCTGTGTTAATGCTTAAATTATACTATTCACCCATGTGGAGTTTGAGATCAGTGAAAGAACAGCTCTCTCTCTCACGCCTAGTTCGAGTTAGAACTCCAGCTGGTATTTATGCAATTCATTTTATAAGGTTAAAGCCAGCATCTGTGCAGTTATCCCTACTACTTTTTAGGAGATGGGGTTTTGCTAATGTTGCTCAGGTCGGTCTCATACCATTGGGCTCAAGCAATCTTCTCATCTCCACCTCTTGAGTACCGGGAACTACAGGCGTGCACCACTGTGTCCAGGTGTATTACTTCTTACCTTACTACTTTTAACTTAAGGTTCTAGGATGTCAATAGGGTTTTATGACCTTATCTATTACTTATAACTTTGAGCATATATTTAAAGAAGTAAGAACATTTTTAAGAACCAAAATAATGATCAACTCTAGGAAAGACAAAAAGTTGTACAACAAAGGAAACAATAACAGCGTACTACTCTTTTTAGTTTCCTTAAGAGTATCCTACTTAATGCTACTACTGCTAATACTATTAGCTATACTACTTACTTAAAAGTATCCTACTTAATACTACTACTGCTAATACTATTAGCTATACTACTTAATTAAAAGTATCCTACTTTTATTCACTGATAGTGTACCACTAGTATACTACTATTAATGAATAGTGATGAACGTCATTTATACAGCTATAATAGTAAAGTACTGAGTATAAATTAGCAAAAGCTGAGATGAATAATAAAAAGATGAAACGAGAAGAGATAAGAGCATGAAATTCTCATCTTCCAAAATAGAAAGATGAATAGATATCTAAAATGAATGAACCAAGATATAATTTGTATAAGCAAATTATTTACAAGTACAGAAATAAATACCAGAAGAAATAGCTTAAAAATGGAAAGTAAGAGGTCTGGGGAGTGGGATGGGGACAGAAGGCATGCAGGCAGGTGACAGCTGATTTTCCGTCTGTCCTTTCGCTACCATTTCACTTTTTTTTCTCTTTTTGCTATGTGCATTTATTACTTTGTAAAAATAAACATTAATTAAAAAAAGAAATTCAGTTTAATTTGAGCTGCTCAATAAGCCCTAGTTTAGGAATCTATTAATCACTTTTATGTGTCATTACCTAACATCTTAATACAGGAAGGGGGAAGAAGCATTTTCTATACAATTTAACACTGCATTTGGTGATGGAGTTATCATTTGTGTCAGGGAGATAAATTTAATCACCCCTTTGGTGTCCTATTGTTATGAAGTGACAAAGTTAATGCAATTTATTCAGCACTCTTGTTTCATTATTAATGTGTCACTCATAATAAGGCTCTAATTTTGTGAAATGACTTAATTTTTGTTCTTGGTTTTAAAATCATATTTATTCCAGTTTGCCTTTAAAAAATCAGGAGTTCAAATGAGAAGTTCAGATTGAATTCCCTAAGTTGCTTTGGTTCAGGAGAAAAAAAAACTTTTCTTGGTGACAAAATTTGTCATTTACTTCTCCTAAAAAATTGTCATTTATTTCTCCACTTATTTACACTTTTTATTTCTATTTTTTATTTACACTTTTGATTTCTATTTTCTTATTTACACTTTTTATTTACGCTATTTATTTCTCCACTTATTATAAAATTTAGGCAAAAGAATCCTTAGTAATCACCCAATACAGACTCTATTTGGCAACAAAGTGAACCAGTGCAGCAAGGAAAGTTAGAATTACATCAGTATTATAACGATGCTACAGCTAAAGTAACCAGCTCTCTCAATGACTCAATTTTCTAGCTACCTATCCTATTTTGGTGCTTTGGATTTCGGCTCAGGTTGTAAGACGGCCTAAATGCTGTCTTACACCACGTGCTATGGGTGCCTAGTTAATATTCCCTCATTCTGCAAATATTTACTTGGTTTCTGTCATGTGTATAAGACAGTGGATTGAATGGTAAGCCCAATTCTCCATTTTGAGAAAAAGAACATAGGAGTTTACATGAGACCTGGGACTCTTCACTCCTTTGTTGCCCTGTGCTGGGTATATAAATACTCCACATGGCCAGGAAAAGATTGAGGTGCTCCCAGCAATCTGTACTTGCCCTCCTGCCCCTGAGGAGAGTAATTCTTCAGAAGAACAGTGGACAATTGCCCCCCAAATGGACTCTTCTTTGTCAAACCAAGGTTACCAGAGTTTGTGTGGGAGGGGTGGGGTTTTGCACAAAGCACTAGACACAGGAAGGTACATGTGTGCCCTTGGGATCTCTGCAGGTCTCTAGGTGTGCACGTAAATGGGCCAGGGCCAGCTGCCTGGGGTAAAAGCTCTCCCAAGCATTCCAGTATGGAGTGGTGAAAGGGGGCAAAAATGGTTATATGGACAATAATGCATTGGATAATGTGGAAAATTCAAAATAACTCCTTTTTAGATCACGTTCTTTTTGCTGCTATTATCATGTTACTAGCGAAGCACTGCGGAAAGAACACACACTTTGAAACCAGACAAATCTGGGTTCAAATCCCAGCTTCCAACCTTAACCCAAATGACACTGCACAGATCACTGAAGGGCTCTGAGCTGCAGTTTCCCCTCTGTGAAACAGAGATTCTGTCCACCTCATGTGTTGTATGCAAAGCTTTGAAGCACAGCAAGCATCCAATCAATGGGAGATATTAAGTTGTGTATGTGGAACACCAGCAGGATTCAGTATAAAACTTATAGACAGGGAAAAATGTCATCAAGAACACTTGAGCTTTTTTTTTTTTTTTTTCCTGAAGAAGTGATAATTTTTCTAACTCTTGGTGTGCTCTCGCTCCTCTACAACTTGCAAACTTAGCCCAGATTTCTGACAGGGGCCTCTGAGTAGCCATTGCCAATCAGAGATCATGTTCCATCTGTCCCCAGAGTTCTATCAATTAAACAAGTGAACACCTCCATGAGCTGGGAACCAAGAGGTCTTCCTACCTGTGAACTACTTTTCGCTGGTCTCTAAGTGGTATTTATCTGAAATCAGATGGGTGTACAGCATTGTTTACACCCATCTTTCACGCAGGCTGCAGCCCAGCCCCACCATGGGAGGGAGAAACAATAGCCAGCAGGCAGGCAAAAGACCCGAGGACTTCTCAGCCCGGGAGAGAAATGCAGGTGGTTCTGTGGGCAGAGGAGATACAGGAAGGACTACAGGACAAAGGAAGTTGCTGTTCAACCACTATGTAAAATGGAAACTGTTTTGAACTTTCCTGAGAATTGGACATGGAAAGAAAAAGAAACCAGACATTTCCCCAGAGCCTGTCCCTAAAGGGAAACTTGAACACCATGTCAGCTTATCTAACTTGTGGCAGCTTTCAAGGCCAGTGCAAATGCCCCTGCAGCTGGGAAGCCCATGTTATCCTAAGCTATAATCATTTGGGTAAAGGGGATGCTTACTCCCTTTCATCCCTAGCTCGGAGTACACACACACATCCTAGGCCAGCGCCAAGAACAGTTATGGTGGCCCACAAGTGTGCAAGAAGGTCCTCGGGCATTGTGGCCAGAGGGGAGATGAATGCTTGAAGCACAGACAGGGCCAGCAGCCCACTCATGCCTGGTGAATGGCTCTAAAGCCCTAGGTGCTGGAACCCACAGTTTCTGGACAGGCACAGCATACTCATGTATCACCCCTGCACCACACTTCTTCTTGAGGTCTGCTGCCCCTGGCACTTATGGAGCCATGGTTCAACCAGAGTCCATCTCTCAGGAATAGACACCCCCAGACTCAGGGTCCTTTTTTCCTATCTGCTTCTTGGTTTCCTACCCATTCCCTTTTTTGGCCTCACTCTCAAAAGCCCTATATTCTTCTCATTCACTTGTTTTTTGTTTCTTTGTTTTTTTAGCCATAAAAGGGCTTGATGGATCCCTAAACGAGCCTGACGGTTGATGGTTGGCTAGAAAGTTTGTAAATCCTTAGCAACACCCTAAAACTTGTTGGCCCCCACAATTCCTAGAAAATCAGATCTCTTGCCAGAGTAAAACAATATTTCCAACTCTTTCTGAATTGTCATCATCCCCCAAGGATGGACAAAAGAACTTTTTTTTCTAGAGCAACACAACATAAACCAAATAGAAACAAAACAAGAAAACACCCACAAACAGATTCCCCTTTTTTTTTTTTTTTTTTTAAAGAGATAAGGCATCTCGCTATGTTGCCCAGGCTGGCCTTGAACTCCTGGGCTGGAGCAATCCTCCCGTGTAGCTGGAACTACAGGCATGCTCCACCATGCCTGGCCCACAGATAGATCCTTAATCAACTACTCTGCAAGCTAAGTCTGATGAGTCACCTTGTGTATATCCACATAAATTTATATAAATGCTTCTTATCTCTTATGAGGGCAAGGAAATATGTCCTCATATAGTCTACCCTTTCTCACATAGCATTGTAACTTACACCTAATACATGCTTTCTAAATATCTGAATTAATTCTCGTATCTATAGTGACATGTCTTTATATGACATGTCTTCCAGTCCCCTCATCATTTCTTTGCTATCCCTGGCATGCTCATCTATGTCTGTAGCCTTCTTCAGATGAGGCCCTTGGAAGAAAATTAAATATTTCAGCTGTAATCTGACCTGTCCAGATCATGGACTATAACAAGGCCATAACATTAAAACCTCTCCGTAGAGATTAAAACCAACCCATTAATCTGCACCCTTATAGTCACTCAAGCAGTTATAAACCCACCTAATTATTCTTGGCTTTAACTCATCTTTCTCTATCTTGAGCACAAGGATACCATAAGAGATTTTAATAAACACTGTTGAAGTCCCAAAACATTGTCAATTACAGTTCCCTGGTCTTCCCTGAGTAATATATTAAGTAGGATATAATTCTGTCTGCATATCTTAAACAAGACAGAAGTTAATCTTTTTATCATGTAAAAGTCCAAGCTGCTATGGCGGCCTTGCTCCAAGAAATCTGCAGGGGCATAGGCCCTTGTTGCTGGGCCACACCCAGGTACTGGCCTCATCTGCCAAGTCCAAAGGGCTCACTTATTCGTGTTTCAACAAAGATCAGGTACTTTCATCTAAGAGCATGACTCAGAAGGACAACACTTCCCTTTGGCTCACATCCATTGCCAGGACTTGGTCATGTGTTCTAAACGCAGCTACAAGTGAGGCTGGGAAATTGAGTTTTTATCTTGGCAGCTGAAGTAGGCTGAAAAGTGCCCCCCACCCCCAAATGCTCATTTCCTAATCCCTGGAAGCTGCAAATATATTACTTTGCATGGCAAAGGGACTTTGTAGATGCAATTGTATTAAACATTTTCAGATGAAGAGGTTACCCTGGATTGTCTTGATGGACTCAATGTAGTCAGGAGGGTCCTTCTAAGAGGGAGGCAGGAGATTCAGGTGAGAGAAGACAGAGGAAGGAAGCAGAGGGGAGAGAGTGAAAGCAATCTGAAGATGCTATGTTGCCGACTTTGAAGATGGAAGGAGCGGCCACAAGCCAAAGAATGCAGGTGGCCCCTTTGCATTCTCTGTTTTATGGAAAAGACGGAGAATAGATACTGAGGGATAATTAGCAGTCTCTACCATGACTTTGTGTGTGTGTGTGTATGGTGATCTCATGCCTATGCCTGAAGATCACCTCATGCCTATGCCTGAAGGCTCACAAGATCACCTCTTTCACTTTAAGTGACTCACACATTCTTTTTAAAAATCCCATGGGCTGGGCACGGTGGCTCATACCACCAGTACTTTGGGAGGCTGAGGTGGTTAGATCACGAGGTCAGGAGTTCGAGACCAGCCTGGCCAACATGGCAAAACCCTTTCTCTACTAAAAATACAAAAATTAGCCAGGCAGGTGGTGCATGCCTGTAATCCTAGCTACTCTGGAGGCTGAGGCAGGAGAATTGCTTGAACCCGGGAGACAGAGGTAGCAGTAAGCTGAGATCACACCACTGCACTCCAGCTTGGGCGACAGAGTGAGACTCTGTCTCAGAAAACAACAACAATAACAACAACAACAAAACATCCCATGGTTTATCTTGCTTGGGTGCATTGCCAGAAACAAACAAACAAACCAAAACAAAAACAGGTCTGTAGCCCCAGGAATCTTCTCTATTTCTGAAAACAATTGTTTGCCAGTACTTCTTTTATTGTTCCTGATGCATCAGAGATAACCAACTAGAGTCCAACCATCTTAGTTACACATTCTCTTGGTATTTGGAGGTGTAATTTGCATGGACTCAAAACTTGAAGCCATTAAAGGATTAAGGTGTTTCACAGTTCACTCATGCATCTTGGAACATCTATTCCCACCTGTGAATGGTTGTTCATCATTTTCAGTCAAAAGATCTTTTTCTGAGACAGAATTCAGAAACTACATAGATGCTGAGGAGTTCGGCTTTCTTTATGTCACCCGTCAGCATCCAGCAACAGACTTTGAAGTTCTAGCTTAAATTACCTTTGATAGTATCACCTCACCTCCACAGGACTGATGGAAGTGGGAGCCATTGCTGTCCTTTCTTGCCCATCCAGAAAAATGCAAGGGATTCCGATTTCTCTACAGGCCTCTTAGCAATTGTCTAATTGCCTTCCTAGATAGTTCAAATGCCCCTGTTTCTGAGCCTCCATGCCCTTTAGGCCTCTGCTCCCCATGCTAGCAATAGTTTCAGGATTGCTAAAACTGATGCTTCTGCTTACCTTAGCTCACCCAAGACCCACCACTTCCAAGAGTATTTGTTCTCAGAGAAACAGCCTATGGGATGACAGCCAGGATAATGAGAAAATCGAATAATTCTGAGGCTTACGGTTTCCAAGAGATGAGCATATTTCTTTGTTTTGTTCTCCTCACCTGCTCTGTGTTCTCTCTGCCAACACTCCCTCTGCCCCAGATTCGTTGGCAGTCAAGGCAGGAGCCAACTGCCTGCCGAGGCGTCCTCATTAAAATGCACTGCTCTTGCTAATTAGGAGCCAAGGTTCTCCCACGGTGGGCTTGGCCTGGATATTGCCATTATCTTCATAAATAGACTCTTTACTTTGCAAATGGTGCTGTCATACCCAGGCATTCCCGACCTGGCAAATGCTCTGTGCATTCTTAAGTGGCGGAGGGAATGTGTTAGCAAGAGAAGGCAGAGGCATTCATGCTGAAGCAGGGCTCTGTCCTGAGCTCACCCCGCTATGTCTGGGCAGCAGGCAACCAACACAATGGCTGACTCTGCATGTACAACCACAATGGGAAGCAACATATGGCCCAGATTTGCTGGGAGATCTTATTTCCTGCCATTTTAATCTTTACAGTAAGGGCAACTTGCTAAGTGCATAAAATGCATAAATATTTTTTAAGTGATCAAATTGTTTTACCTTTGAAAAGAGCATTCCTATCAATAAATTCACAAATCAGAGGAAGAAAATCAGATGAGTTTTTAGTTTCCCAAATATGCCCTTATGCGATCTCATCTCTGAGAACGTGTTTACTTATTTAATTTCCTTCACTTACAAAACTCTTTCTGTGCAATTTCTGCCTGTCTAATGCTAAACTGCCATTGCTAGTCTAGCTCTTTCACAGGACCTGTTTTTACTCCCTCAATTAAATGTAACCTCATTCTCTCCTGCAATACCAAAGTATGTTTGTGATTATTTACCATTACAGCTACCCCTTGTGGAGTGCTGGCTCTCCCAGGAGCCGTGCCGAGCACTTTTTACGTGTTATCTCTAATCCTCACAACGAACCTACAATCGAGGTGTTACCCCATTTTGTAGATGAGAAAACTGAGGCTCAGTGACATTGAGAAACTTGTCCAAGATACTCTTTGGCAAGAAGTAGAGCAAGGCTGAGAGCTCTGAGTTACAGTTCTCCTCTCCTTTGATCAGATTGTGGCTCCTAAAGGAAAGATTCTGTCTCTGTCATCTCAGCATTTTCTTTCTGCCCTTAGGTGTTCAAGAGTAATGAATCAAGGAAACAGAATCCGTGATTACAATCTAATTAGGGTAATAAGACATGTCGCCAAGAAAAATAGCTATATTAGTTGGTAGTCTAGATGTATAATTGCTATAAGCGTATACCTTCTGCAGGCGAACTTTCTACAAAAGTTGCTATTAAAAGGTTCTTATACTCTGATGAGGTTATAAGGCAAGTCGTTAGCCCCCACCACTAATACCAGTGCCATAATTAAGCATGTCTCAAACTTTAATATGCATTTGAACCACCTCAGCATCTTACTAAAACGCTGGAGTGGGACTCAAGGATGGACATTTCTAACAAGCTCCCAGGTGATGTTGCAGCTGCTGGTCTGCTGGCCATACTTTGAGTAGCAAGGATATAAGAGACTGCACTATAAACTATATTATTGGGACAACCTGGAATGTTTCACTCTTTGCTGGTCTCTTGCCTACAGGCTTCCATGCCTTTCCCTGTGTTGCCCCTTTTACCTGGAAATCCCTTGCGCATGCTTTCACTTGATAAACTTGTATTCATTTTTAAAGACAGCTCAGAGGTCACTGTCAGTAAATTTTGCTGAACCTCTAGGTTCCTGTATGTTCCTGACTGTCAAGGCACACTTCAGTTCTGTCCACCTGCTTCTTCTTTAAAATTTTTTTTATTTTCATAGGTTATTGGGGAACAGGTGGTGTTTAGTTACGTGATTAAGTTCTTTAGTGGTGATTTCTGAGATTTTGGTGCACTCATGACCTAAGTGCACCCAATTTGTAGTCTTTTATCCCTCAACCACTTCCCACCCTTTCTCCCTGAGTCCTCAAAGTCCATTATGTCAGTCTTATCCCTTGACATCCTCATAGCTTAGCTCCCACTTATGAATGAGAACATACGATGTTTGGTTTTCCATTCCTGAGTTACTTCATTTAGAATAATAGTCTCCAATGTCATTCAGGTCACTGCAAATGCCATTAATTTATATACATATATTTTTATATATATGTATTATATATAAAAATATATATAAATTATATATATATATATGTCTATCTCAGAGTTTCTTTATCCACTTGTTGATTGGTGGGCATTGGGGTTGGTTCCACGTTTTTGCAATTGTGAATTGTGCTGCCATAAACATGCATGCGCAAGTATCTCTCTCATATAATGACTTCTTTACCTCTGGGTAGATACCCAGTAGTGAGATTGCTGGATCAAATGGTAGTTCTACTTTTAGCTCTTTAAGGAATTTCCAACTGTTTTCCATAGTGGTTGTACTAGTTTACATTCCCACCAGCAATGTAGAAGTGCTCCCTTTTATCGCATCCATGCCAACATCTATTATTTTTTGATTTTTTGATTATGGCCATTCTTGCAGTAGTAAGTTTTCCACCTGCCTCTCCACATGACTATCCATTCCTTGTGGTCAGGGATGATGTATAATCATGGATGAATGATCGGACACATGATGGGTGCTCTTTAGCAAGCTGAGCTTGCGACAAGGACTGAGGAGTTGTATAGAGGAGTCAACAATTTACCTCTACCCTCTTAGGGTTTTTCAGCTGGGCCTAAGAATTAAATTGACATAAGACACATCAACAGGAGAAAAGCAAACAAATTTATTTAATACGAGTTTTCTATGGCACAGGAGACTTCATAAGGGAACAAAGAGCCAAAGACACAGAGTTGAACATTTGCATGCTGACCTAGACAAAGAGCAGATTATGAAAATGTGACAAGGCAGAGGAGCTTGGGCTAGAGTAGTTGTTGGTTGGAGAAGTGGCTAGGCATGTAGGTTTAGTTTAGCAAGATTTGTTTATACAGATTCCCTTCCACCTCCACTTTTTGTCCTTGATGATGAGAATGATACTTTCCTTCTGTTATAGGGAGGACATCTTTCACATGGGAATATCCTCTCCTTCTTTTAAGAAACAGAAGCAAGGTCAGAGTGATCTTCTCGCACCTGCTGGTTTTTGTTTTTGTTTTTTAAGATGGAGTCTTGCTCTGTGGCCAGGCTGGAGTGCAGTGGTGTGATCTTGACTCACTGCAGCCTCCGCCTCCTAGGTTCAAGTGATTCTCCTGCCTCAGCCTCCCGAGTAGCTGGGACTACAGGCGCACACCACCACACCGGGCTAATTTTTGTATTTTTAGTGCAGTCGGGGTTTCACCATGTTAGCCAGGATGGTCTTGATCTCTCGACCTCATGATCCACCCGCCTTGGGCTCCCAAAGTGCTGGGATTACATGCATGAGCCACTGCGCCCAGCCGCACCTGCTGTTTTTAATGTCCCTTTAATTTACATAGTCAGTATATCAGAGAAACATATTACAGATATTGAGAAGGTAACAGTATAGTACTAGAGGTGGAAAGGAAAGAAGCTAGGACAGCCACAGAGTTCCATACCTGTCATCTGCTTCCACAGTAATGCTACGTGAAAAATGGCCATGTAATCCAGTGGCTTCAAACAATAAGCTTTTATTTAACTCATGAGTGTGTGGGTCAGCTGGGCAGTTCTGATCCCAGATAGACTCTCTTGTGTCTTTGTGCTCAGTTTGCAGGTCAGCTTCAGTTTAGCTTTGCACATCTTGGCTGGGCTGTCTCACATGTCCAGGACCCCAGCCTGGGTCCGCGTAGTCTCTCATCCCGACAGACTAGTCCAGGTTTTGACTCATGGTCAAGGCAGATTTCAAGAAAGGGAGTAAAGTTTCCATGACTGTTTAATGCCTAGGCTTGGACAGGCACATTTCACACATTACTTTTGCTTCACTGTATTGGCCCAGCAATCCAAAAGGCCAGCCCAAGTCAAGAGGCAGCGAAGTAGACTCTACCTCCTGATAAGAAGAGCTACAAGCCGAATTGTAACAAGGAGGCTACAAGGACGACAATAATCAGGGCCAGTTTTGCAATCAACTGCCATAGTTTTACATTGATTTAGACTCTGTGCAAATGCCAGGGCACTGTTGCAATGGGTCTTAACTTTAATGCTGTCACCTTCAGGAGGCTGCTGGGCTGCAAACCAGGGCCACTCTTCATTATTTGCACATCAGTCACCCAAAGCAAATGTTCTTTTCTAGACTGTCTTCTTAGCTGCTTCCTCCTACTGTCCAGCTGGTGTGTGTTCATTTAATTCAGACTTGTTCTAAAATTAGGGTGAGCAAAACATGATTAGAGAGGCAAATCTGTTGGAAAAAAAAGTAAAACCAAACTAAAACTAAATTTAAATACTTTTAAGTTAGCTCCATTCATATTACCTCTGTTCCCAAAATCAATGTAGATACTTGAGTTGTTCACGTGTACATGTATTTTTAATTTAATATTTTGAATACGTAATACATTAAAGTTTAAATGATTGCATGTGAATCTTCTTTCGTATCCTCTCCCCTAGTCACTTAGCTCTCTTCAGAGGCAAATAATGTTATTGTTAAGGGTAGTTCAGAAATGCACATATAATTAGCTATAAACAAATACATACATATGTTCTCTCTTTGATTCTGTGTTTTGCTTTTATTTTTTCAATTAACATCTTATCCATAAAGATCTTTCCAAACCAAGGCATAAATACTTTCTCATTCTTTTGTAGGTCTGCATACTTTTCCACTGTATAGAAGTATCATAACTCATTTAATCAGTACCCCATTGATAGTTATTTAATTTATTTCCATTCTTTTGCTATAGTATAATTAAATCTAGAGAGAAGAGGGCTTGTAACACAGTGACGAATTCCAAAACTTGGCCTTATAAGTAGATTGATGACAATGACTGCTCTATTGTCTCCTGATTGGAGTCTTCGTCTTAGTTTGTCACCTTGTGATATTAAAAACAAACAGAAAATTCCATGAAGACCTTGGTTTTGGCATGTACCCCGCATTTTTGGAACTTTATGTTCTAAAGGGCCTCCAGAGGAAGGAAGACATATGGGATAGTGGAGAGATGGGAAGGGAGCAGAGTGATATGATTAAAAATACAATCAGCAGACCAGGTGCAGGGGCTCATGCCTGTAATCCCAGTACATTGGGAGGCCAAGGCGGGAGGATTGCTTCAGGCCAGAAGTTCAAGACCAGCAACACAGTGAGATCTCATCTCTACAACCTTTTTTAAAAGTTAGCTGGGCATGATGGTGTGCACCTGTAGTCCTAGCTCTTCAGGAGGCTGAAGCTGAAGGATCCCTTGAGCCCATGATTTAGAGGCTGGTTTTATATTATATAAAATAAGCTATGCCGCATTTTCAAAGGGCTGTTGAGAACTGTTTAGGGGAAATGCAGTTTGTCAAGTGTCTTTTCATGCTTAGGGCCTCACCATGTCAGCTAGCTCTGCTTTGCTGCTGTGGTGCTTTCTGTTCCGGAGGGTGAAATGGAGATGTGCAGAACTGACCTCCTGAAAAAACTGTGATGTGGCCGTGATAACTGGATTCTTAGGAATCTTAGAAAAACTCGGAATAGCCTAAATCAGAGGTCCTCAACCCCCAGCCACTGACCAGTACCCTTCCATGGCCTGTTAGGAACCGGGCCACACAGCAGGAGGTGCGCGGCGGGCCAGCAAGCATTACAGTCTGAGCTCCGCCTCCTGTCAGATTCTCATAGGAGCGCAAACCCTATTGTGAACTGAGCGTGTGGGAGATTTTGTGCACTCCTTATGAGATTCTAATGCCTGCTGATCTAAGATGGAACGGTTTCATCCCAGAACCATTCCCTCCCACCTCCCCCACCCCATATCCGTGGAAAAATTGTCTTCCACAAAACCGATCCCTGGCACCAAAAAGAAATGGGGAACACTGGCCTAAATGACACAGTCACCACCTAAGATCCTAGGAGGCCACTGGGCTCTTCATTTATCCAGCACCACAGTGTACACCAATTGTTTCCAAATGCCAGCTTGTGCACCTGCTGCCTCAAAATCACCCCAGATCTTTTGTAGGGCCCCAACTTATCAGACTCGTGGAATCAGCCTCTCTGGAATCTAAAATAAGCTCGCTAGGTGACTCGGAAGCATCGTCAGGACTGGGAACTCTACCAAAGTAACAGTGCAGATAAACATGACTGCATTTAGAAACCAGGAAGCTCAGACCTTACAGACTCTATATATGGAAGATACCAAATGTTCTGAGCTCTACCAGCCTGATGCTCAAGCATGGAAAAGTCTTAGCATTCTCTCTGGCTTCAAAAGGTTCAAATGTGAGGCTGTGTCTCCTCCCAGCTTCTTGTTAGTCAGGTTTCTGACTGGAGCCCTGGATGAGACTCTGAAACGCTGATGTATGAGGGATGTGGTAGGACAGTGCTGACCGAAGAACCAGCCTAATTCTCCTTCTTTGGCCTTATGATAACAGACGCAAGCCCTTTTGGGGAGCAATTGATGATAGGGAGGATGTTAAATTAGGCTCTGGGATTGGTTCAACTGGCTAGAAAACTGGTGTGAAGACGGGTACTAGGTCTAAGGCTGGGCCATGGTGCTAGTATGGGGTGGCCCTGCCCAAGGAAGAGCCGCTGCTTTCTCAAGGAATTTGTACAGACTTAGGCCATTGGGTAGTAGCGGGAGACAGGAGGTATGGAGATTCAGGGAGAATCGTCTGGTCTTAATGCTCAGAATCAATTTTAGGAGCTCTGCTTTCTCTGGGAGAAACTAGTTCTCTTCACTAGATCAAAGTGAGCTGAGGCTAAGGTAGGCCTGCGTCCAGACTGTAAATGGAGATGTTGGCCCTGGAGGTGGATCATCAAGGGTGGCCACCCTCTCCTAGACCTAACCTGCCCCTTCATAGAGGGAAGAGAAATTTTCCTACTTCTATGTAAATGCACTGAAGGTTTAATTTCCAAGCTCCAACTGTGATTCTAGAGAAGCAGGCGATAACACTTTGCTATTTTGGGATGTAGCTGTGCAAATAAATCTCCTTTTAAAAGTCAAAAGCAGTTTCTCAAAGTCCTAATAGTGTTCTGCATATAGTTGGTTGTCAATAAATGTATGGCAAATTAATGACAATAGGTCAGTTCTCTCACCCTGAAAGTAAGTGATATCTGCATATAAAAAGGTAGCCTCTTCTATGATGTAAAGCATGCTAATATCATGTATTTTCTAGTGTCTTGAATCAACACTAAACTACCTGCCCACAACGACTTGCAGTAATCCTTTGTGCTTTGAAAGCATGCTACTTCTGTGGAGGAATAAATGGATAAAAGATTCATATGAGCCAGGTACGGTGGCTCACGCCTGTAATCCCAGCACTTTGGGAGGATGAGGCAGGTGGATCACCTGAGGTCGGGAGTTCGAGACCAGCCTGCCCAACATGGTGAAACCCCGTCTCTACTAAAAATACAAAAAAAAAAAAAAAAAGTTAGCCGGGCGTGGTGGCGAGCACCTGTAATCCCAGCTACTCTGGAGGCTGAGGCAGGAGAATCGCTTGAACCCAGGAGGCAGAGGATGCAGTGAGCCGAGATCGCGCCACTGTACTCCAGTCTGGGTGACAAGAGCAAAACTCTGCCTCAAAAAAAAAAAAAAAAAAAAGATTCCCATGAAAATGTCTTCATGGATTAAGGAATGTTAGATAAATACTTCAGAGAGAACAAAAGAACACTGCTCTGAACACTCTTTCCATAAATATCAATCCTTGGTTAAACCCCACATAATAGGAAGCCACTGTTCCCCACAGCTCCATGTAGTCTGGGACCAGGTGAACCAAGGGTCCCAAGCAGAGGCCTGAGCAGACTAACAAGCTTTTGTCTTATCGAGTTGGAAATGAATGGGAACAGGATTCTGGGAGATGTGGAAGAGCGGGAGAAATGAGAAAAGACAAAGGCAGCCTGGAGGGAAGACAGATCCTTCCGTGGGGAGAGAGAAGGGTGTAGTATCTGCTCTAGGGAAGGGAGCTTTGAAGCGCTGGGGAGGGAGTAGGAGGGGGAGGGAGTAGGAGGTGGAGGGAGGGACAGATAGATTTTAGGGAGTTTTTGGTGTGATATCATTGCTTTCTCTGTCTCCATACAAAACCTGCAGTAATATTTCTATCAGTCATCAGTGCTGTCAGAGTTGAATTTGTGTTTTCACTGGGAGAGTGAAAGATGCGTTTTCAATATGAGACCTCTAGGTAAAAAGAAGGGTAAGAGAAGAATTGGCCCAAGAAGATCGTTCCATTCAGAATATATTAGACATTACTATATGCTTATCCTTTTAACTCTAAAAAGTGTTGTAAAAATCAAAGAAAATAGAGAGACAGATATAATGAACACCCCATATCCATCATGTAGGTGGAACAATTGCTAATTGTATTAGTCCATTTTCACACTGCTAATAAAGACATAACCGAGACTGGGCAATTTACAAAGGAAAGAGGTTTAATGGAGAACTTACAGTTCCACGTGGCTGGGGAAGCCTCACAATCATGATGGAAGGCAAGGAGGAGCAAGTCACATCTTAGGTGGATGGCAGCGGCAAACAGAGTTTGTGCAGAGAAACTTCTGTTTTTAAAGCGTCAGATCTCGTGAGATCCATTCACTATCACAAGAACAGCACAGGGAAGAGCTGCCCCCATAATTCAATCATCTCCCACTGGGTCCCTCCCACCACACGTGGGAATTATGGGAGCTACAAGAGGACATTTGGGTGGGGACACAGAGCCAAACCATATCGCTAATATTTTCCCATAATTGCTGTGGGTTTTTTGTTTTGTTTTGTTTTTGCTGAGTATTTAAAATGTTTAATTGTAGTAAAAAGGCATATGAAATCTACCATCTTAACGATTTTTAAGTGTACAGCTCAGTGCTGTCATGTATACTTAAATTGTTGTGAAACTGATCTCTAGAATGCTCTCATCTTTCAAACTAAAACTCCACACCCATCCAACAACTTCCCTTTCTCCCCTTCCTACAGCTCATGGCAGCCACCCTTCTAATTTCTGCCTTTAAATTTGACTACTCTAGGTACCTCATATAAGGTAATCATATGGTATTTGACGTTTTGTGACTGGCTCATGTCACTTAGTGTAATATCCTCCAGGTCATTCCATATTGTAGCACGTGACAGAATTCCTTTCTTTTTAAGGCTAAATAATATTCCATTGTACATAGATACCACAGTGTGTTTATCTACCGATGGACATTTTGGTTCTTTCTACGTTTTGGCTATGGTGAATACTGCTGCTATGAGCATTGGTTTGCAAATACCTCTTTAAAATACTGATCTCAATTCTTTGATACCCAGAAGCAGGCTTGATGGATCCTATGGTAATTCTATTATTAATGTTTTCAGGAACCTCCATATTATTTTCTCTAGTGGCTACACTATTGTACATTCCCACCAACAGTGCACAAGGGTTTGAATTTCTCCACATCCTCAATCCTTGTTATCTTCTGGTTTTTTTTTTCTTGTTATTTTCTATTATTTAGTTCAAGATTTTTTTAATAGTGGCCACCTTAATGGATATAAGATAGTATTGTGTGGTTTTGATGTGTATTTCTCTAACAAGTAGTTGAATACCTTTTCATATGTGTGTTGGCCATTTTATATCTTTGGAGAAGTGTCTATTCAAACACTTTACTTTTGTTAATATATTTTTTAATTACAATCATCCTAACATTTTATCATTAAGCACTTCAGTCTGCATCTTCAAAATAAGCAATAACATTTTTTTCTCCATTACTCCAATGTCATTATCATGCCTAACAAAAAATTAACAGTAATTCTTCTTTTTGCTCTGTGCCCAGGCTGGAGTGCAGTGGCATGACCATGGTTCGCTACAGCCTTGACCTCTTGGGCTCAGGCAATCCTCCTGCCTTCAGTTTTCCAAGTAGCTGGGACTACAGGTGCATACCACCACACCTGGCTTTTTTTTTTTTTTTTTTTTTTTTTTTTTTTAAAAATTTTTTTTTCACTGACAAAATTTATTTTTAGTTTTGTTTATTTTTTCAATTTTTTATTTCAATAGGTTTTTGAGGAACAGGTGGTGTTTGGTTACATGAATAAATTCTTTCCGAGATTTTGGCACACCCATCACCAAGCAGTGTACACTGTACCCCATGTGTAGTCTTTTATCCCTCATCACCCCCCTCACCCTTTCCCCTGAGTCCTCGAAGTCCAATGTATCATTCTTACGCCTTTGTGTCCTCATTGGTTAGCTCCCATATGTGAGTGAGAACATATCATGTTTGATTTTCCATTCCTGAGTCACTTCACTTAGAACAACAGTCTCCAATTCCTTCCAGGTTGATTCCTTTTTATGGCTGAGTAGTATTCCACACACACACATACACATCATATATATGATATATGGTTAAACCCCACGCTACAGGAAGCCACGGTTCCCCACAGCTCCATGTAGTCTGGGGCCAGGTGAACCAAGGCTCCCAAGCACAGGCCCGAGCCGACTAACAAGCTTTTGTCTTATTTAGTTGGGAACGAATGGGAACAGGATTTTGGGAGGTGTGGAAGAGCGGGAGAAATGAGAAAAGACAAAGGCAGCCTGGAGGGAAGAGAGATCCCTCACATTGGGAGAGAGAAGGATGTAGTACCTGCTCTAGGGAAGGGAGCTTTGAAGGGCTGGGGAGGGAGTAGGAGGTGGAGGAGGGGACAGAGATTTTGCTCTGTGCCCAGGCTGGAGTGCAGTGGCATGACCATGGCTCGCTACAGCCTTGACCTCTTGGGCTCAGGCAATATATTGAAGAGATGAGATCTCGCTATGTTGCTGGTCTTGAACTCCTGGCCTTAAAGCAATCCTCCCGCCTTGGCCTCCCAGCGTGTTGGGATTGCAAGCATGAGCCACTGCACCTGGCCAGCTGATTATATTTTTATTCATATCACTCTGCTCCCTTCCCATCTCTCCACTATCCCATATGTCTTCCTCTAGAGGCCATTTAGAACATAAAGTTCCAAAAATGCGGGGTACATGCCAAAACCAAGGTCTTCATGGAATTTTGTTTGTTTTTAATGTCTCAAGGTGACACACTAAGACAAAGACTCCAGTCAGGAGACAATAGAGTGGTCATTATCATCAATCCACTTATAAGGCCAAGTTTTGGAATTCATCACTGTGTTACAAATCCTCTCCTCTCTAGATTTAATTATACAATAGTGAATGAATGGAAACATACATATCACATTTTCTTTATTCACTCATCGATTGATGGGTATTTGGGCTGGTTCCATACTTTTGCAATTGCAAATTGTGCTCCTACAAACATGCATGTCCAAGTGTCTTTTTTGTATAACGACTTCTTTTCCTCTGAGTAGATACCTAGTAGCGGGTTTACTGGATCAAATGGTAGATCTACTTTTAGTTTTTTCAGGAAGCTCCACACCGTTTTCCATAGTGGGTGTACTAGTTCACATTCCCACCAACAGTGTAAAAGTGTTCCCTGTTCACTGCATCCATGCCAACATCTATTATTTTTCATTTTTTTAAAATAATGGCCATTCTTGCAGGAGTGAGGTGGTATTGCATTGTGGTTTTGATTTCCATTTCCTGATAATTAATGATGTTGAGCATTTTTCCATATGATTCTTGGCCATTTGTATATCTTCTTTTCAGAATTGTCTATTCATGCCCTTAGCCCATTGTTGACAGGATTGTTTGGGTTTTTTTTGTTTTGTTTTGTTTTTTCTTGCTGATTTGAGTTTTTTGTAGATTCTGGATATTAGTCCTTTGTCAGATGTATAGATTGTGAAAATTTTCTCCCCTCTATGGGTTGTCTGTAAACTCTGCTGATTACTTCTTTTGCTGTTCAGAAGCTTTAGTTTAAGTCCCAGCTATTTATCTTTGTTTTTGTTGCATTTGCTTTTGGATTCTTGGTCATGAAGTCTTTACCCAAGTCAATGTCTAGAATTTTTCCAATGTTATCTTCTAGAATCTTTATGGTTTCCGGTCTTAGATTTAAGTCTTTGATCCATCTTGAGTTGATTTTTGTATAGGGTGAGAGATAAGGATCCAGTTTCATTCTTCTACACGTGGCTTGCCAGTTTCCCAGCACCATTTGTTGAATAGGGTGTCTTTCCTCCACTTTTATGTTTTTGTTTGCTTTGTTGAAAATCAGTTGACTGTAAGTATTTGGCTTTATTTCTGGGTTCTCTATTCTGTTCCAGCAGTCTGTGTGACTATTTTTATACCATTACCATGCTGTTTTGGTGTCGATAGCCTTATAGTATAGGTTGAAGTTGGGTAATGTGATACCTCCAGATTTGTTCTTTTTGCTTTGTCTTGCTTTAGCTATGCAAGCTCTTTTTGGTTCCATATTAACTTTAGGATTGTTTTATCTAGTTCTATGAATAATGATGGTGATATTTTGATAAGAATTGCACTGTATTTGTTTGCTTTTGGCAGTATGGTCATTTTCACAATACTGATTCTACTCATCCATGAGCATGGGATGTGTTTCCATTTGTTTGGGTCATCTATAATTTCTTTTAGTAGCATCTTGTAGTTTTCCTTGTAGAGATCTTTCATGTCCTTTGTTAGATACATTCCCTAAGTATTTTATTTTGTTGCAGCTATTGTGAAAGGGATTGAGTTCTTCATTTGATTCTAAGTTTGGTTGCTGTTGGTGTTGTGAAAGGAAATTAAATCTTGGGACTCCAAACTCATTAAGCCGGAAAGGGATAAGTCAAACTTGGAACTGGGTCACGCAAACCTGCCTCCCCATTTTGGCTCCTAAATAAGATGGCTACAAGAAGAAAAGCTACATGCCTCCCCTGTATTTTGTCCAAAAAGAAATTCCTAGTGAGCTGCAAGATTTTTAAATGTGTTTCTGTTAAAATTTCACCATGGCAATGTAAACTGATAGCTTGTCTTTACAGGTGCAGTCACCTCTGACCCACCAGACATAAATGCATATCTGATTGTTCCCCTACTGCATTTTTGTGTATATTATCTTATGTAAAATGCAGATTCTCTGAATTTTTCCTCTGCCCTGTTTGCCTATGTCATCTTATGTTAAAAAAAAAAAAAACAAACCAAAAAAAAAAAAAGCACATTCACTGGGCCAAAGGTATGAATGACTATTTTTCCCTACACGCCTCTTACATGAAAATTGCATACTTCTCAATATACTGCTCTTTCCTCCTTTAAATTTGGAGCCCTCAAAATCTTCTTCAGAGAAAGGCATAGACTTGTCTCCCAGGTGCGTGTCCTTAACTTTGGCAAATAAACCTCCTAAAATGAGTAAGCCTTGTCTCATCATTTTTCTCAATTGACAGTGTATAGCAGAGCTACTGATTTATGTGCATTATTTTTGTATCCTGAAATTTTGCTGAATTCATTTACCAGTTCTAGGAGCTTTTTGGATGAGTCTTTAGGGTTTTCTAGGTATACGATCATATCATCTGCAAAAAGCAACAGTTTGACTTCTTCTTTACCAATTTGGACGCCCTTGATTTCTTTCTCTTGTCTGATAGCTCTGGCTAGGACTTTCAGTACTATATTGAACAGAAGTGGTGAGAGTGGGTATCCTTTCTCTTGTTTCAGTTCTCACAGGGAATACTTTCAACTTTTCCCCATTCAGTACAGTGTTGGCTATGGGTTTGTCATAGATGGTTTTTATTACTTTAAGGTATGTCCCTTCTGTGCCACTTTTGCTGAGGGTTTTAATCATAAAACGATGTTAGATTTTGTCAAATGCTTTTTCTGCTTCTATTAAGATGATCATGTGACTTTTAAAATTCTGTTTATGTGGTGTATCACATTTATTGACTTACATATGGTAAACCATTCCCGCATCCCTGAT
Organism: Mandrillus leucophaeus; assembly: GCF_000951045.1. NCBI lineage: Eukaryota > Metazoa > Chordata > Mammalia > Primates > Cercopithecidae > Mandrillus > Mandrillus leucophaeus. Next base: position 4,477,905 of record NW_012107697.1, on the reverse strand, counting down.
ATGAAACCCACTTGATCATGGTGGATTATCTTTTTGATATCAAAAAGATGGATTTTGTTTGCTAGTATTTTGTTGAGGATTTTTGCATTTATGTTCATCAGGGATATTGGTCTGTAGTTTTCTTTTTTTGTTGTTATGTCCTTTCCTGGTTTTGGTATTAGGATGATACTGGCTTCATAGAATGATTTAGGGAAGATTCCCTCTTTCTCTATCTTTTGGAATAATGTCAATAGGATTGGTACCAATTCTTCCTTGAATGTCTGATAGAATTCAGCTGAGAATCCATCTCGTTCTGGACTTTTTTTGTTGTTGTCAATTTTTTTTATTACTGTCTCAATCTCACTGCTTGTTAGTGATCTCTTCAGAGATTTTGCATCGTCCTGGTTTAATCTAGAGGGTTGTATATCTCCAGGAATTTATCTATCTCCTCTAGGTTTTCTAGTTCACGCACATAAAGGTGTTCGTAGTAGCCTTGAATTATCTTTTGTATTTCTGTGGTATTAGTTGTAATATCTCCCATTTCATTTCTAATTGAGCTTATCTGGATCTTCTCTTTTCTTTTCTTGGTTAATCTTGCTAATGATCTGTCAATTTTATTTGTCTTTTCAAATAACCCGCTTTTCGTTTCACTTATCTTTTGCATTTGTTTTTTATTTCAATTTCATTTAGTTCTGATCTTTGTTATTTCTTTTCTTCTGCTGGGTTTTGGTTTGGATTGTTCTTCTTTCTCCAGTTTTATGAGGTGTGACCTTAGATTGTCTGTTTGTGCTCTTTCATACTTTTTGATGTAGATGTTTAATGCTATGAACTTCCCTCTTAGCACACTTTTTTGCTGTATTCTAGAGGTTTTGATAGTTTGTGTCACTATTATCATTCAGCTCAAGAATTTTTAAATTTCCATCTTGATTTCATTGTTGACCCAACAATCATTCAGGAGCAAGTTACTTAATTTCCATGTATTTGCATGGCTTTGAGGATTCCTTTTGGAGTTGATATCCGATTTTATTCTACTGTGGTCTGAGAGAGTACTTGATATAATTTCAATTTTCTTAAATTTACTGAGACTTGTTTTGTGGTCTATTATATGGTCTGTCGTGGAGAATGTTCCATGTGCTGAAGAATAGAATGTATACTCTGGGCCAGGCATGGTGGCTTACACCTGTAATCCCCACAGTTTGGAGTCTGAGGCGGTTGGATGAGCTGAGGTCAGTAGTTTGAGACCAGCCTGACCAACAAGGTGAAACCCCATCTCTACTAAAAATATAAACATTAGCTGGGTGTGGTGGCAGGCATCTGTAGTCCCAGCTACTCAGGAGGCTGAGACAGGAGAATTGCTTGAACCCAGGAGGCAGAGGTTGTAGTGAGCTGAGATTGTGCCACTGCACTCCACCGTGGGTGACAGAGTGAGACTCCATCTCAAAAACAAACAAACAAAGAAGAATGTATATTCTGCAGTTGTTGGGTAGAATGTTCTGTAAATACCCACCCATTTGTTGTAGGGTGTAATTTAGTCCACTGTTTCTTTGTTGACTTTCTGTCTTGAAGACCTGTCCAGTGCTATCAGTGGAGCATTAAAGTACTGCACTATTATTGTGTTGCCATCTCTCTCATTTCTTACGTCTAGCAATAATTGTCTTATACATTTGGAAGTTCCAGTGTTAGAGGCATATATATTTAGAATTATGATATTTTCCTGTTGGACTAGTCCTTTTATCATTATATAATGTCTCTCTTTCTCTTTTATAACTGCTATTGCTTTCAAGTGTGTTTTGTCTGATGTAAGAATGGCTACTCCTGCTCACTTTTGGTGTCCATTTGCATGGAATATCTTTTTCCACCTCTTTACCCTAAGTTTATGTGAGTCCTTACATGTTAGGTCAGTCTCCTGAAGACAGCAGAAACTTGGTCGGTGAATTCTTATCCATTCTGCCATTTTGTATCTTTTAAGTGGAGCATTTAGGCCATTTACATTAAATGTTAGTATTGAGATGTGAGGTACTATTCATCATGTTGTTTGTTGCCTGAATACCGTGGGTTTTTAAAAATTGTGTTATTGTTATATAGGTCCGGTGAGATTTATGCATTAATTAGGTTCTATTTTGGTGTGTTTCAAGGATTTGTTTCAAGATTTAGTGCTCTGTTTAGCAGATCTTGTAATGCTGGCTTAGTAGTGGCGAATTCTCTCAGCATTTGTTTATCTGGAAAATACTTTCTTTCCTTCACTTGTGAAGTTTAGTTTCACTGGATACGAAATTCTTGGCTAATAATTGTTCTGTTTAAGGAGGTTAAAAATAGGACCCAAATCCCTTCTAGCTTGTAGGGTTTCTGCTAAGAAATCTGCTGTTAATCTGATAGGTTTTCCTTTATAGGTTACCTGATGCCTTTGCCTCACAGCTCTTAAGATTCTTTCCTTTGTCTTGACTTTCGATAATCTGATGACTATGTGCCTAGACAATAATCTTTTTGCAATGAGTTTCCCAGGTGCTCTTTGAGCTTCTTTTATTTGGATGTCTAGATGTTTAGCAAGGGCAGAGAAGTTTTCCTAAATTATTCCCTCAAATATGTTCTCCAAACTTTTAGATTTCTCTTCTTCCTCTGAAACACCAATCATTCTTAAGTTTGTACATTTAACATGGTGCCAAACTTCTTGGAGGCTTTGTTCATTTTTAAAAATGTTTCTTCTTTGTCTTTGATGGATTGGGTTAACTTGAAAGCTTTGTCTTTGAGCTCTGAAGTTCTTTCTTCTGCTTGTTTGATTCTATTGCTGAGACTTTGCAGTGCATTTTGCATTTCTCTAAGTGTGTCCTTGATTTCTGGAAGTTGGGATTATTTTTTATTTATGCTCTCTATTTCACTGAAGAATTTTCCTTTTATAGCCTGTATCATGTTTTTGATTTCTTTAAGTTGGACTTCACCTTTCTCTGGTGCCTCCTTGATTAGCTTCATAATCGACCTTCTGAATTCTTTTTCTGACAATTCAGAGATTTTGTCTTGGTTTGATCCATTGCTGGTGAGTTGGTATGATCTTTTGGGGATGTTAAAGAACCTTGTTTTGTCATATTACCAGAATTGTTTTTCTGGTTCCTTCTCATTTGGGTAGACTGTGTCAGGGGGAAGATCTGGGATTCAAAGGCTGCTGTTCAGATTTTTTTGTCTCACAGGTTGCTCCCTTGAGGTGGTGTTCCCTCCCTTCCCCTATGAATGAGGCTTCCTGAGAGCTGAACTGTAGTGACTGTTTTTGTTCTTCTGGTTCTAGCCACCCAGCAGAGTTAGCTATTGACTTTGGGCTGGTACTGGGGAGTATCTGCAGAGTCCTGTGCTGTGATCTGTCTTCAGGTCTTGCAGCCATGGATACCAGCACCTGCTGTATTGGAGGTAGCAAGGGAGGGAAGTGGACTCTGTGAGGGTCCTTGGTTGTGTTTTTGTTTAGTGTGCTGGTTTTGTGTTGGTTGGCCTCCAGCCAGGAGGTGGCACTTTCAAGAGTCCATCAGCTGCAGTCCTATAGGGAGGATGCAGACTTGCCCTAGGTACACCTGGTTAAGTATTCAGGTCTCTCAGGCAGTGGGCAGGGCCATAGAGCTCCCAAGGGATTATCACCTTTGTCTTTGGCTACCAGGGTGGATAGAAAAAGACCACCAGGTGGGGGCAGGGATAGGCCTGTATGAGCTCAGCCTCTCCTTGGGCAGGGCTTGCTGTGGCTGCTGTGGGGAATGGGCATGTGGTTCCCAGTTTAGTGGGGTTATATTCTCAGGGGGATTATGGCTGCCTCTGCTGAATCATACAGGTCACCAAGGAAGTGGGGGAAAGCTGGCAGTCACAGGCCTCACTCCACTTCCATGCAGTCCACAGTCCTAAAGGCCAGTCTTACTTCCACTATGCCGCTGCAACAGCACCAAGTCTATTTCCAGGCAGCCAGTGACCAGGGCTGAGAACTTGCCCCAGACCATGAGCCTCCCCTTTGAGAAAGCAAGCAGACTCACAGTTTTTCGGTGTTTTAGGGAGCCTGCAGGGGTGATCCGGTTCCTTTGAAGGGTCTGTGAATTCTCTTGGCTTTCCTGGTATGTTTTTGTGATAGTTCTTGGAGCAGAAGTTCACGATGTGAGTCTCCACACACTGCTCTGTCTGTCCGAGTGGGAGTTGCAAGCTAGTCATGGCTTCTATCCTCTGTCTCAATCCATGCCTGGCTAATCTTTAAATTTTTTGTAGAGATGTTGCTCAGGCTGACCTCAAACTCATGGCCTCAAACAATCCTCCCGCCTTGGCCTCCCAAAGTGTTGGGATTACATGTGTGAACCACCACACCCAGCACCAATAATTCTGTAATATCATATGCTATCTAGTCCATGATCAAAGTGTCTCCCCAAATTTTCCTCAAAATATTTTACGACAGATTTTCTTCCCCTAAATCAGCATCCAATCAAGTTTCAATCATTGTGTTGGCAATTGTTCTTTTTAAGTATCTTTGAATCTAGAACAGTCTCTTCTCCCTGCCTTTTTGTCAGGACCTTGCTATGTTAAAGAAACTAAACTATACCAGTTGTCCTGGATTGGTCTTGGTATTTTGGGTAAGCTTTGGCAGTTTGTTAGATATATGTGCACAGTGTTGTTTATAGTCTTCCCTTACTGATTGTCTGTTTACTCTTTGTTTGGGTCTGTACTGATGTCTCCTCTTCAATCCCTGATATGAATAACCTGAGACTTCCTTGTTTTTTCTTTATCAGTCTTGTTAGATGTTTATCAGTTTTATTGCTCTTTTAAAATAAATAGCTTTTATTTTCTCTATTTCCTGTTTTCAATTTTGCTGATTTTTGCTCTTAGCTTTGTTATTTCCTGATTTCCTGATGCTCTCTCTCTCTGTCTCTCTCTCTCTCCTTTCAAGATGTTTTTTTTTTTTTTTTTTTTTTTTTTTTTTCAGCGATTGGATTTTAATACATCTTGTCTTATAATAATTTGAATTTATGCTCTCTGGGATTTACTGAACTTCTTGAATCTATACATTCATGTTTTTTACCAAACTTGGGAACATTTCAGCTATTATTTTTTCAAACGTTTTTTCCTATACTTCGTTCTTTCTACTCTTTTCCAGGATTCCAGTGACATAAATTTTAGATTTTTGGTATTGCCTTATATGTTCCTGAGGCTCTGTTAATTTTTTCCTCATCTTTTCCCTCTTTGTTCTTCAGATTGAATAACTGAATAATTTCTATTGATCTTTTTTTTTTTTTTTGAGACAGAGTCTTGCTCTGTCACCCAGACTGGAGTGCAGTGGCACAATCTCGGTGCACTGCAACCTCCACCTCCTGGGTTCAAGCGATTCTCCTGCCTCAGCCTCCCAAAGTGACTACAGGCACATGCTGCCACACCTGGCAAATTTTTGTATTTTAGTAGAGACAGAATTTCACTGTGTTGACCAGGCTGGCCTTGAACTCCTGAGCTCAGGCAATCCACCTACCTCAGTCTCCCAAAGTGCTAGGATTACAGGCATGAGCCACCATGCCTGGCCTCTATTGATCTATTTTCAAGTTTATTGATTCTTTCCTTTGTCATCTCCATTCTGTTATTAAGCCCAACTAATAAGTTTTTACAAAGTTTTAAACTATTATTTTATTTAGTTGTAAAATTTGCATCTGGTTATTTTTTAAAAATATATCCTATTTCTTTGCTAAGGCTTAATATTTTCCTATTTGGTTCAAAATTGTTCAATCTTACATCTTGGAGGATTTTTATATCTTCTTTAATGTGTTTGATTATTTCAACATTGGTGTCGTCTTATGGTTGACATTTGCTGATTATCTTTTCCTGTGCAAGATTTGTTTGTTGTATGCCAAATAATTTTAGATGACATTCTAGACATTTTCAATATTATCTTATGAGCCTAAGTCTTATTTAAACCTTATGGAAAGTGTTTATATTTTTGTTTAATAGGCAGTCAGCCTGGTGGGGTTCAAGTCATATGTTCCAACCACACTTCTCTATGTATGGTTCCAATGTCACTTCAGTTTTGAAAGCCTTTGAAGTATTATTCAGATCTGTCACCACATATACACCACCTGGAGACAAGTCTGGATGGAGCAGTGAATTGAGACCACAGTTCAGTTTTCAACATCTAGGATATTTTGTTTCGGGTCAGATCCATCCATGTGCACCTTTTGGGTGAGCTCAGAAATTCAGAAACAACTTTCTCAAGTTCTTCCCTCTCTGTGATCTCCCCAGCACTTTTCAGATCCCTGTGGTTCCACTCTTTGCTCCTCCAGTCAGAAAGCTGGGGCTTAGTTGCCCCACTCTACTGCATACTTCCATGAGTGTGCCTGCATCTGGGGCCAAGCAGCAGAAGGACAGAGAGAAAGAAAAGTAACAGGTGTGCATCCATGATCTTGGGACCAGAGCTTCTCCCAATCAGAGAGGGAGGTTCCTCTTCCTCAGAGTTTTAAGTCCACGTGGGCCCTACCGCTGCCATTGCCACAACCACCTCGGGATCGTATGGGGACTGGAGCACAATAAAATGAAGGAAAAAGCAGAAGAAAATTGGACTGCTGCCCCCACTTCCCCTAAGTGTTAGGAATCCCATTTCTGTTTCCTCTAGCCAGAAGTAGCAGACCTCTCCCAGAGTTCTCTCTGTCTCTTTCTGGTTCTCACAGTTTTCAGGCAACCTTCAATCCAGGCCAGAGGATACCAAGGAGAAAAACGGTGGGCGGCAGCAACTTCCTGCTGGTTCTGTGATATTTCACATTTTGGTCTTATTTCCCAATCCACTTGCTATCATTGACTTTTCAGCATACTCAAATAACTTTCATGTATTCTTTTCTGGTTCTTTATTTTTATGTTTTATTTTTATGAGACAGGTCTTACTCTGTCACACAGGCTGGAGTACAGTGGTATGACCATGGCTCCCTGCAGCCTCAAACACCCAGGATCAAGCAAGCCTCCCAAGTAGCTGAGACCAAAACTGTGCACCACCGCGCATCTGGCTATTTTGTGTGTGGGTGTGTGTGTAATTGTGGGATCTCCCTATGTTGCCCAGGCTGGTCTCAAACTCCTGGCCTCAAGCAATCCTTGTGCCTCCGTCTCCCAAAGTGCTGGGATTACAGGGCCATTGAGCCCAGCCCTTTTCAGTTTTTGTAGCTGCATTTGCTGGAGGAAGCAGGGTGGCATCTGGTTACTTCATCATCTATGCTTCTGTCTTGCTTTGTGAGGATTCTACCTCTGCCAAACAGATTGTAAACTGATGTAGGGCAGAAAGGGGGTGATCCCTTTCCTCCCCATCATAAAGTGTTATGGCCTACATCCCTATAATAAAAAACAGGTCAACAAGAGAAAAGCATAACAAATTTATTATATGCACATGTATGCATGAGAGTCATACAAAATCTGAACCCAAAGAGAGGCCAGATAGTTGAGACATAAATGCCCCCTTCCATAGGGGAGAAGAAAATGGGGGAATGAATAGGCCCAATGCAGACAATTATTAGTAAACGATTCTCTTTGGGAAGGTGAGGAGCAGAACCGCACAGAAACAAAGGTTGTCTTCTTATGCAGATAAAGTCCCCCAGGTAATCTCTCTGAGGTGCTCTCTGAAAATTCTATGAAAAGTTTGTCTGGGTATAGTGATGACTCCAGTCTCTTCTCTACTTAGGTGGTTGATCTTTCCTGGTCATTTGATGAGATTCCTAGAGAGAGGATCTTAAGAAAATTGCATTTCTTCTGGAAAGATTCTTGCTTTCTTATTCAGATAAGGAAAGTTCAAAGAGAGAGAAAGAGTCTCTCCCTGTACCTGGTGAAGGATTTGGGGAACAGTGGACAATAAGACAAGGTTAGAGGAACCTTGATTCTGAGGCAGCTTCAAAGGCCTCTCAGCATGTAAAAGTGTCAGTCTTTGGTGTATTACTTTCTGAGCTCCAACACTGACGAACTAGGCTTTTAAATTTCACTTTTTTATTCTAAGATAACTTTACAAAAGCAAAAATCACTAAGAAAAATGTTGACCTCTCAAGGGAAGTAAAATACGTTCGGTTTCTTGGCTCTTCAGGTTACTTTGCTTCCTCTTTAAGATCATGGGCAAGAGAAATCCAAGACAGAGCCTGGTTATTGTACACCATACATATTGTGAAAGGAAAATAAATCTTGTGACCTCAAACTCACTAAGCCAAAGGGAAAAGTCAAGCTGGGAACTGGGTCATGCAAACCTGCCTCCCATTTTGGTTCCCAAATACAATGGCTACGAAATGAAAAGCTACACACCTCCCTCATATTTTGACCACAAGGAAATTCCTTGTGGGCCCCAAACTCTTTACCCCAAAGCATTTCTGTTAAAATTCACCAGGGCGATGCAAATTGATGGCTTATCTTCACAGGTGCAGGGCCACATAGGACAGAACTCAAGTCATCCCTCTGCCCACCTGACACAAAGGCAGATCTGATCGTTTCCTCTGCCCTATTGTCTATATCATCTTATGTAAAAACACAGATTCACTGAGCCAGACAAAGGCATGAATGACTATTTTCTCCCTACCCACCTCTTACATGAAAACTGTATTTCTCAATATCCCGCCCTTTCCCCTTTAACTTTGAAGCCCTCAGAATTACCTTCAGAGAAAGGCATAGACCTGTCTCCAGAGTGTGAGTCCTTAACTTCGGCAAATAAACCTAAAATGAGTTGAGACTTGTCTTGGCATATTTCTCGATTGACATCTGGTAACAACGGAGGGATCCTGAGTGAAGGTGGCCCAGGCCTGTGGCTGCCCTCCTATCAGTACTTGGTACTGGCTTGGGCTCTTTATAGCTCAAACCAATAGGACAATTTGCCGAGATCTAGGGCCCCTTTCCTGCAGGGATTCCTGACCTCCCAACATTTTTAATTGGGTGTCTGAGGTTAATTTGCTGTTAAGAAAAACTCCTTTTTGCTGGGAGTTTCCACTTGCTTCTATCACGGAAGGTGGGCTTGTCTGCTTCTGCATTGGCAGAGAGCTGTCTTCAGCTCGGGCCCCACCAGTAGGTAAGGAGCTGAGTTGGGATTCTGGTTTGCAAATTCTCTTTAATGAATAAAGTTAGTGTTAACAACCAGCTGGTCTTAATTTCTCCTTACATTTAGAGCACTCAGAAATGTATAATTTGTGTGATCGTTGTTTTGCTTAGCTGTTTTGTTTGTTTCTGTCTTGTTCGGGGGTTTTTCTGTATGTTTTCATCCTTCTCTTATCAGATTTGACCAACTCTAAGCCCTCTCACTTATGACTGTGGAATTTTCCACTCCAAAGAAATAAGAGCACCATGTTCCCCTCAGCCTTTCAGGGCATTTTCAGGCAACTGAGAATCATATGAGTGTCTGAGGGGAACGCTCCCTAAGACGTGCCATGGCTCTGAGTAGGTTACCCCCTTAGAAGAACACACTTAGAGTCTAATCTCAGCTGGCAGGTGCATATACGGAGCTGACCCCTCCCGCACCTTAAGCCCCTGACACACTGTGCCACATAGCCATGACACAGGTGGATCGAACTGGTTCAGGGAGTAGTAACAGCCCTGAAAAGTTAGGTCTGCAAGTAGAACATCCTGGGTCTCACATACTCCCTGACTTGGTAAATCTGAAAAAGAAATTAAATTATGGGGAACAAGGCCTCTAGGTTGGCTAAAACCCCAGCAACTGTGGAACATCAAGTTCCATCTTTAGAAACTCCAGCCGGGTACATGCAAAATACTTATGGCAAGTTGTCATGCAAATGTTTAACCAAGTGGACCCTTATAACCAAAGCAGATTCCAAGTTACAATGGCCTAGATGAGGATCATTTGAGATGCACAAATTAGTATACTTGTGAACTAGGATGGAAAACGCAGGCACAAAAACAACCAGAATGGGAGAGCTACTTTCAGTGACACCTGGAGAGTAGCAAAAGCAGGGAAGATCACCTCACCTCCTCACAGGAGGCCAACAAACAACTCAGAAGCGCTAACCAAGGACTCGCTAACATTTTATCTCTTTTAAAGAAATCCTCTAAATCCCTTCCTTTAGTCTTGGAAAACTCCCTCCCCACCTCCCCCTCTACCCTGACTGTACCCTTACCTCTCTGAACTTGTTGAACCAGATCTGTTCCCTCCTTCTTCTGCGTGTTCCAGTCCACCATCCCCCACTTCCTTGTCTGCCACTCACTCAACAGAAGGCAGTAGGGAGTCTAACTCCCAAGACCCTACTTACTATTGATTCCCTGGTAGCCTTGGTGGCAGCCTGTCATCTGGAAGATGTGGAGAAGGGGCACCCTGCAGGGTTCCTGCAGTTTTTGTGCTTCATTTATCATCTTTCTTTTAAAAAAAACAAAAACAAAACAAAACACAAGATTCAGCAAAGAATTCCTTTCACAGCGCACTCCCTGAAGATAGGGTTCCAGGTATAATCTGCAGCCTGGAGACTTTGTCTACTAGAAAAGACATTTAATGAAGGACTCCCTTCAACCCCAGTAGAACGGCCATACCAGGTACTATTGGCTAATCCATGTGGTACAAAATTAGAGGGTATAGACTCATGGATTCACATCTCTCATCTTAAAAAAGGCACAACCTCCTGAGTGGACAGTGACTCCTGCCAAGGATCTTTGCCTTCGACTCACTAAACATTGAACTTTGACTCAGCACTAGAAGCAGATGACAGCTGTTGTGGACTGCTTAAACCCAAGACACAGGGCCAGGCCTGTATACAAAAGAACACCTATGTTTTATTTTATAATAGCTATTACAACTATTGTCTTAGAGATACTGGCAACTGCTGTCTTACACAGAACAGGGCACTTTCCTTGTCTGATTTAATGTCCTTTTAGTAGTTAAAATCAATTTCACCACCTTGCTTTTATTTCTTCTATGTCCCGACACCTTGTTGCCACTGCCACCCGCTGTCAGCCATGAAACAAACCTGTTTCTACAATGGGCTCAGGATTATGCAGACAGATTACAAAAGGATGCCTCTTGGATATGCGGATTCATGCCTCTTTCCAGGGGCTGCAGCCTGCCATGGCGGGTATCTCTCTTCCAAGGGCAGAACTGGATAAAGTATCAAAAATGTATTACATCACAGAAACAGTCTTGTATCCCTAGTGCTGGCATAACAAAAGACAATATATGTAATTGACCCATTAAAAACACTCTTAAGAGCAAGGGACAGGGGAAATGTTTTTTAATGGAAAGGATCAGCTCACTAACTCTCACTGTAGCATCTCCCCAACTAAAAGAGAAGGTGACAACTATGCCCCAAACAATGGCTCATTTTCAAAATGGGATAATGAAAATTTGGGTTGGGTTTATCTGGCTCACCCCTTCATTAGGCCAGTTTAGCCAAACTGCTCCTTTATGCTAGGAACAGGGAAAACACACCAAGGACCAATGGCCAAACAGTAGAAGAGATATGGGGTGGATACCTGGAGAATGTTGTGACCACATTATTATAAGACAAGACACAGACTGGCATTCCACCAATTGGGTACAGCAACCAGGTATTTATTGGCTACCTCCAAATGGGACATATTAGCTATGTGGCACTAACATGGCTGTAGTTACCTCTAGGATGTTATGATGATGTTCCTTAGGTAGTTATACTTGCACACAAGGATGAATAATTCAGACCCTACCAAAACCAACAAATCTTTTTCATTTACAATCTTGCTGGACACATTCGGTATTCCAATGGTATGATCACTTAGCTTCAATCTTTGTACCACAAATAGGTATTGAAGATGTTATATGGCATATAGAGGCCTAATATGGTTTGATTCTGTGTCCCAACCCAAATCTCATGTTGAATTGTAATCCCTGCGTGTTGGAGGAGGGGCTAGGTGGGAGGTGAATGAATCATGGGGTAGGATTTCCCATTTGCTATTCTCGAGATAGTGAATGAGTTCTCATGAGATCTGGTTGTTTTGAAAATGGATAGTGCTTCACTCCTTTTTGCTGTCTCTCTCCTGGTACCATGTGAAGAAGGTGCTTGCTTCCCCTTCGCCCTTCTGCCATGATTGTAAGTTTCCTGAGGCTTCCCCAGCCACGTTTCCTGTACAGTCTGCAGAACTGTGAGTCAATTAAACCTCTTTTCTTCATAAATTACTCAGTCTCAGATAATTCTTTATAGCAGTTTGAGAATGGACTAATACAAGGCCCTAACAAGTTACACCCAAAAGGCCCTAAATGACAGCTGCATGAGTATCTCTTTGCTAAAAAATGAGGTCTTATGAGGAAAGTTCCTTATGAGTTCCTTATGAGGAAAGTTGTGCTGCAAAATTGTATAGCCTTAGATATACTCACTGCAGCCCAAGGTGGGACCTGCACCATCATAAAAACCAAATGTGTTTATATTTCAGACAAATCAAATAACATAACCTGACTTATGACTGATATAAAAACCCAGATAACCAACCTGTCAAATCCAAAACCCTCACTTATTGATTGACAAGTTGGCTGCTTTGGGTCCTAGGGAACTTGGTGGCAGAAGCTATGGCCTATAATAAGAATAATTTATGTTTTGTCCTGTTTTTACTTACAATGGTTTTATGGTATGTGCGTGCAAACAAGTCAACATGCAACCAAAAGGTCTGATTGCTCAAAGAATTGCTCTAATTCAGGAGGCAGTAGCATAGCCTGAACCAGCTTCCAGGTTTGCTTCCCCTTTGTTGCTATATGTCTGGCCTAGGTCCCTTTATTTTTCTTTCCATTTCCATCTTTTCTCCCCCTATTTTTATCTTTGTGGGACACGACTTCCCAGGAATGAGCCTTCCTAGCAACACAGGACCTGAATTTCTAGGAGTAAACCATCCTAGTGATGAGGAACCAGCTCAAAAAATAAAGAAAAAGGAAAAAGCCACCTGAGACCAAAGACACATTTTCCTTCTAAAATGCTTTCTCCAAAAGATTTTAAAGAAAAGCTGGGGGTGGAGGATGTGATAGGAGAATAAATCTTGTGACCGCAAACTCACTAAACCAAAGGGAAAAATCAAGCAGAGAACTGGGTCGTGCAAACCTGCCTCCCATTTTGGTTCCCAAATAAGATGACTATAAGATGAAAAGCTACACACCTCCTTCATATTTTGCCCACAAGGAAATTTCTTGTGGCCCCAAAGATCTTCACCGCAAAGCATTTCTGTTAAAATTCACCAGGGCGATGCAAATTGATGGCTTATCTTCACAGGTGCAGGGCCACAGAGGACAGAACTCAAGTCATCCCTCTGCCCACCTGACACAAAGGCAGATCTGATCGTTTCCTCTGCCTTATTATCTATGTTATCTTATGTAAAAATGCAGATTCACTGAGCCAAAGGCATGAGTGACTATTTTCCCCCTACCCACCTCTTACATGAAAATTATATATTTCTCAATATCCCACTCTTTCCCCTTTAAATTTGAAGCCCTCAGAATTACCTTCAGAAAAAGGCATAGACCGTCTCCCGAGTGTGAGTCCTTAATTCTGGCAAATAAACTTCCTAAAATGATGAACACTGTCTCATCATTTGTCTCGATTGACAATTACCCACTGAGATAAATGCTTGTGATGCCTTAAGGTGCTCAGAGCACAAAGGAAGCCTAGGATCTCAATGTCAGCATCGTGGTTTAGGGGGGAAAGAAAGGTTGCTGTTCATACAGAGCGGTCTCTCATATATGCCTCGGGATTTAGCTGCAATTCACAGAAAACCCTAACAATCTTGCTTTCTGAACGCTTTTTGAAAATATGCAGTGAATTGCCAAGACCAGGATGTTCTTCATCAAGGACTTCAGAGGAGATAGGATTTAATTTGCTTTTTTGTTGGTCTTCCTGGGGCGGGTGAACTCCAGGGACTGATGTGTGTTTTCTGTAAAGTCAGCAAGCTATTGTTGAACAGAATTTCTGCAGATATTGTCGGTGGGAACATAATTTGGGTCAATGAATCATAAATTCTATTTTGGTTATTTGCCGAAGACAACATCGAAAACAGAGCTAGCCCAACGGGGAAAACTGGAAAGAGACACACAGCTCAATAGCATGGCAATAGGGCAGAGGGGGAAAGAAGTGAGACATTCTGCCTAACAGATTGCAGACTTCTCTTCAAATGGTTAGTCACCAAGCAGGTTGGATTTTTTTTTTTTTTCCTTCCAAGTCCTGGGAATGACTGCAAAGCAGTTAACACAGACTATACAATCACAAACCAACAGAAACATGACACTTGAGGTAAGTCCCCTAAGATTCTCAGATGACTACCTCTGTTCAGTTTATCAACCCATAAACAATACAAACTTGTCCCTTGGAGAAAATCCCCAGACCTTATATGCAACAGCCTTGTGCTGCTCACATTGTCCTAGTTTCTGTAGGTTACAGAAAATTGTCAGCTCATACACTGGCTTCATCTTTCCATCCTTTTGGTTCAGGAAATTCAGGTGCAGCTATTGGTGGTGGGAGGTGGATGGAGGAGCAGTGAAAATGAATGCAAATGAGGATGATTTGTTCATTAGATGTGGCCTTTCCTTAATACAATTTTATTCAACTTTATAAATGAAGAAACTGGAGATGAACAACAATAACAAATAACCCCAAGTCTCCATTATTCATTCCAGGGATTAAATCTAGGACCTTCAACTCAGATGCCCTTTTGTTTAGCTCCTCAGGATACTGGAGGGAGAGAAAAATTTTACCTGAGGGTTTACTCAAAACCAAGGTCAGACAACTCTGTATTTACCCTCTATCACCATCCTCTGCTCAGTCCTCAAGAGTTTTGTGCAAGGCAGAACAGCTGTCCTTTGTTTCAAACAAGGACAAGCAAGACAACTGAAGTTTAATTGCAATAGGATGTATTTGGATTAAGTGTGGGAAAAAAAATTGTTGGACTCCAAGTATTGTGAGACCAAGGAATGAATTACAGGGGAGAGTGACAACTTTTTTTTTTTTTCCTAAAGATTTTGGAGACAGCTCTGTTTCTGGGATATCTGAAGACAGTCCATCCAATAGGACCAATTACCAGAATCCAGCCCCCAGAGCCTACCATTTCTATACTCATTCTTCTGGCTAATAAAGGGGGTTCCGCTTCACACCCTCAGTACAGGTCTCTCAGCCATGACCACCAAGGCAGACCGTTCTGGTTTCAGCTGGAGTGTTTCTGTTCTCATGAGACACCAGTCCACAGGGGTTCTCTGTCTTACACGTGGGAGGGAAAGTGAAAGAAGCTTCTTTTAAAATGAATAATTACCTCCTTTTCATTGGGAAAAGGCCACTTAAATTTCCCAAGGGGGACAGAAAACCATCTCGCAAAGTTTAGAAGATATTCCTAGCAGCTGACCCGCAGCAACATCCTAAAGCTGGGCTCTCAGAATCACTGGATACTTGGCTCCGTTCCAGTCTAATTAAGTCAGAAGGCTTGGGTAGTAGGACCCAGGCATTGGTATTTTCGAAAAAGCTTCCCAGTTAACTTGAAAATGCTTCCAGGGTTGAGAAGCAGCATTCTGAGTACAGTTGATATGCACCATCCTCTTTGAGATCTTTTTAGGAGTTCAAACTTGGCTAGACCAAGGGAAGGACAGTACAAAGTGTCTACTTATATGAACTGTTCCAGTTGACTGCCATTTGATTGATGTGTTGGAGGATTAGGGCCCCAGCCATCCTATTAAGAAAGCAAGTGGACCGCTGCCTGGCTGTGAGCCTGGAGGAAGCCACTTCAATGGCTTTGTTTCAAGAGCCAGGGAAGACAGAACCCGAGAGCTGTGTCTTGAAGGCTTCCTACAGGGAGTGGGAGCTATGATTTTATTGCTAGAGAAAGAGTCTCCAAGCTGTTGATGGATTACTAGCTGCTGATCCGTCTCCAGCCCTCAGAGGGCAGAATGTGTAGAATTCCAAAACACAACATAACAGTTGCCTCTGGTACAAAGAAGACACAGTAATTTGTGGAGGCCCTGTGGCTAAGAATGTAAAGGCAACCAAGCACTGGGGTTAAGAATTAGGAATCGGGATTTGAACCACCCTAGGTTCACATCCTACCACTTACTAGCTGTGTGCCTTTAGGTATATTACTTAATTAATTTGGGCTTCAGTGTCTTATCTGTAAAATGAGGATAATAATAGTAATTATCTCGTTTAATTGCGATGATTCAGTAAAATAATGGATGCGAACACTTATTTAAGTGCGTAATGCATCCAGTAAGACTTGCTTGTATGTGTTTTGTTGGAGCAGACACTGCAGTGGAGTCTGCGCTGATGCCGGTGGGAGTGGAGAAGGCGTTTTCTCATCACGAGGGCAGTGGCACTGGAGATCTAGGAGGAGCTGGGAGAGAAAGGTGTTCTCCAGGACACCAGGCTTGTGCTGACAAGGATTCTCTCAAAGTCGAGGTACCCAGTTGCTGGGTACAACTCCAGCACTCGGTAGGGAAGGAGAGCACCTCTCATCCCAGGCTGTGCAGCCTGCGTCTGCTTAGCCTTTAAAGCAAGTGAAGTTGTCACCTGGGTCTTTGTCCTCCTCATCATCCCTAGAGATTCTGAGTGAGAAAGTCTGGGGTGGACCCAAGGAATCTGTATTTTCTTAAGAGTTCTCAGGATGATTTAGCAGCATGAGCAGGGTTGAGAAGCATGGTGCAGTCTGCTCAGTGCAATTAAAAGGGTCATGAACACTCCTCTGCCTGACCTTGTTGGCGCACTCTATATTATTTTACTGCCAGAGATCATCAGCCCTGCAATTCCACTAAACGGGCATTTGTTTCAATTAACAAGTAGCCTCTTTAAAATGCACTCGATGTGAAACCCTAGAGTTCTAGCACTTAAGATCAAATTCAGCAAGTGTTCAGAATTCTGAAGAGGGAGAAGGGTAGGAGGTGATTTGGGGACAGGGAGTGATGTGGGTATAGCAGACCTGGTCAGGGACTGAGAAGAGGGAGCTTTTGGCAACATGAAAGAAGAGGCCATATGGCAGATAAGCAAAGGGAGTACACCAAGAAGTGGAAGAGGGACCCAGAATGAAAGGACTGACAATTCCAAAGACAAGGAAGGTGTTTTTAAAACCAGCTAGATACTGCCTTTCAACTGCCGTTTACAGAGCTCCTACTGGATGGCAGGCATTGGGCCAAGTATTCTAACACCAATTTGATCTTCACAACAGTTCAGTGGCCAAGGTATTGCTATTACTACCTTACTAATGAGGAAGCTGAAGTTCAGCTACCTCGTCCGATGGAGCAGACAGGTGACATTACATCCCTGAGTCTTACGGAGTGGAGGTGAGATCGGGTGTGAGGGGCAAGAGCCAGCATCTTTGGAGAAAAGTTCTGGCTGGCAACCAGGCCTCCTGTCATCTTCAGTCCTTTGTTTTCCCAGACACGTCCCACTGCAAGCGTGTTTGGCCCATCCTGTTCCTAAGGATGGAGGGTGAGAACGAACCCCAACTGAGCTACCATCTGCTCAGCCCTGTGTTCAGAGATTGTCAGGGCAGGGAGCTAACTAGATCTTGTCTTCTCAACTCCCAACCAGCAGAAATAGCAAACATCTTTGGAGATTCCCTTTACTTGGCTTCTGGTTCTCACTGCTAAGCATCACTATTAAATCTCAGGACCCTTTCCTGTGCAGGCATGTCTGCCTCAGAGACTGTCTATCTCAGTATACCAATTCCTAACAACCGGATGTGGTTGGCACCGAGTTGAGACCTGTGAACTGTTTCTACATAGTCTACATCCTTTGACTAGTTGCCCATGATACCGATGCCTGTCTTGAACCTCCACAGGCGTGGCTGGGCTCCTGATACCAGGTCTTGTTCCCCTTAACTGCCCTCTACCCCCGAAGTTGGGCTCTATCCTCTGTACTGCTGCTGTTCCAATGGACTCATCACTTACAGACTTAAATATCATTGCTCTTTCAGCTTAAATTTAGTGTTTTCTGGAACTTCTTTCTGCAGTCCCCTACCTACTAGATTTAATCTCTTGGGATACCAGTGTGGCCCGAGTCAACCCAAGTGTGAGGGTTAATACTAACTGTCAACTTGATTGGACTGAAGGGTGCAAAGTATTGATTTTGGGTGTGTCTGTGAGGGTGGTGCCAAAGGAGAATAACATTGGAGTCAGTGGGCTGGGAAAGGCAGACCCACCCTCAATCTGGGTGGGCACAATCTAATTAGCTGCCAGCACAGCCAGAATAAAAGCAGATAGAAGAACGTGAAAAGACTGACTTAGCCTCCCAGCCTACATCTTTCTCCTATGCTGGATGCTTCCTGCCCTCAAACATCAGACTCCAAGTTCTTCAGCTTTGGGACTCGAACTGGCTTCCTTGCTCTTCAGCTTTCTCCTCAGCTCAGCCTATTTTGGGACCTTGTGATTATGTGAGTTAATACTCCTTAATAAACATATATATATCTCCCATTAGTTCTGTCCCTCTAGAGAACCTTAATTCTTTTTAGCTCCTTCTTCATTTATTCACACTTATTTACTGAGCCCTTTCTTATACCTATGGCACTCAATCCTCAGTGAGCTAGAATCTGGGAATATATGGTGAATAAAACAATCCCACATCCATGGAACTTTGAGTTTAAGCTCCTAGAGCAGACAGCAGAGATACCTACTTTCAAGGATCATGGACGTTCGCAGAGGAAGTGCATTTAAGCTGAGACCTAATGAAAAGTTTAACCAGACAGAGATGGAGAGAAAGAAGATTCAGGGCATAAAGAGAAGTACATGTGATGACTGACTGCAACATGAGGGGTGACCTACTGGGAACTGGAGAGGTTTAATAGGGCTAGGGTGTCAAGCATGCATGGTATGTTACTTTTCTTGATGCTCGCATCATGTTGGTGTATCTAGCCATCTCTCTTTCCTCACTAGCCTATGAGCCCTGTAACGGCTACGTCTGTCTTTTTATCTTTGTATTCTCAGAGGCCAGCCCAGGAGCAGACACACAGCAAGTGTTCAATAAATGCTTGCTGCACTGAACTATGTGGAAGCAGTAGCCACCGCCTTGGCCTTGTCTGGTGCCTCGTCCACTATTCTTACTTTAAAGATGACAAGGCTGAGGCCGTCAGGTTCCAAACTTCATGTTCTTACCCACCATGTTATGCTGCCTTCCTCGTGAATAAGGATTATTGTAGTAGAATGGAAAGAAAGTAGTCTTGAAACAGAAATATCCTGGCTTTGGCACTTATTACTTGAGTGGTTTTGAGCAGGTTACTCAACTTCTCTGAGCTTTGGTTTCCTTATCTGTAAAAGAGGTATGATTCCTAACACACTGTCATGAGTAAATAAGGAAAAGCAGATGCTTTCATACCTCTGACTTTTGCTTAGACCATGAAAATGTGTCCCTAAATATGTGATTCTGCTTATTCCTTCTGGTCTTACCCAGGCTCTATCAGCCTGAAGCCTCTGGAAACCTAGGCCTGGACCCTCAAAGCCCACAGGTCTGGAAGCCCTTGAAAGTTTCTGGAGGACCAGTGAGGCCTCGGAACGGAGGCCGTTCCAAAACTCCTGCACTCTTCTGAGTCCTCCAAGAAGCAGAAGCCAAGATGGAATTAAACATGCAAGGAATTTATTAATTAAGAGAAGTGGCTGGGTGCGGTGGCTCATGCCTGTAATCTCAGCACTGTGGGAGGCTGAGGCAGGCAGATCACTTGTGCCCAGGATTTCGAGACCAGCCTAGGCAACATGGTGAAACCCTGTCTCTACAAAAAATACAAAAATTAGCCGGACATGGTGGCACATGCCTGTGGTCCCAGTTACTTGGGAGGCTGAAGTGAGAGCACTGCTTGAACCTGAGAGGTCCCGGCTGCAGTGAGCCATGACCATACCACTATACTGCAGTCTGGGTGATGGAGCGAGGTCCTGTCTTTAAAAAAATAAAAATAAAAAAAATAAAAATAAAAATAAAAAGCCTGGGGAGGGGAGAAGTGCCTGTAGGGAGAAAATGGAGAGAAAGCTAGGAAGCACTAGCTTTGGAGCTGGCAGATCCCAATGTGAGTCTGACCAGAAATTGGAAGGTTGAGAGAGAGGCACCCTAGACATCCATGCAGTCTAAGGAAGATTTGGAAAGGCTATCGGGGGGGTCCCTTGAGCCAACATTGCTAGAGGACTATTGTGCCTTTCAGGGTCTGTCTTACTAGCCCCACCCCTCAGTCATTAGCTGGGAGCAGCTCGTGGGAGGCACGTCCCCTTTACATTGCCGGATTTCAGAACGCAGCAGCTGGGACTCTGGTCAGTTACGCTCAGTGTCCCTCCTATATCTAAGTGAGAGGTAACAGAAAGAGAAAAGATACGTCTCCTTATTCCAGTACTTTTCTTCCAGCTAGGAAGCTTGTTTAAAGCAGAACATTGAGGATGATTTGGCTTTATCTTTGAGCAATTCCATCTTTCACATTATAACACCCCATATTCATATCTCAGAATTCTAGGATCTCAGAGTTGGCCATTTGAATTTCCTCTGCAATACCTCTGTGAAGGGGAGTCCACGGCAGACCAAGAGTCAGTTGGTTTCACTCTGGCTGGGGATGAAGAGATGGATGGGGTCATTGGTGCCCTGGACAAGTGGCTTTCATTCCACTCTTGCCTGCAGGCTGCTGTTTTCTTCTTCTTCTGAGGGGTCAGCAGTTGCCTGATGACATGCTTTCTGTATCATTGCCCACCAGTGTTACCCAACCAAGTTGTGCAACAGAATTATCCAAGGAGCTTTTTAATAATACACATCTACAGGTCTATTTAATTGGGATCTCCAGTAATGGGACGCAGAAATCTGCATCTCCAAGAAGCTCCCAGATGATTCTCATGGTCAGCCGGGTGTGGAAATCATGATGAGGTTCACAGAAACTTCTATAAAGGAAGACTGTGTAGATAAGAGGGATTTACCAGTGGCATATGGATCCCAAACCATGTTTTGTTCCCTACCTGGGAACTGCCCTACATCTTGGCAGCCACCTACCCTACCTCCAGCTGTATACCTCTCCCAGCTCAATATGCGTTTTCATGCAATATTGCCTGACACATGGTTACAGAGTTGAATGGTTCTCTTTGTACAGACCTTGGCATCCTCAAAGGGAAGTAGTTTAGATGTCTTTCTTGCATGTTTTCAGAGGAATTTTACTAAAAACCTGGGTGTTCTGAAAGCTTATTTGCTTCCCTTAGTAGATGAGCTCCATCTTGGCTATTACGCTAGTAGAGTGTTAAACCGAAACACATATTAATACGCAGTAGAATCTGACACAAAAAATGCCTACTTAACACACGCAATCAGCTCTCCCTCCAACATGCCCTCCCATGGTATACCTCTATGTGATATGTGCGTGGCAAAACTGAGCTCAGCTCCCTGAGAGCTAATGGGTCCCTGCTAGTCCTGCAGAGCTGTTCTTGGGATCTGATGCCTAACCATGACCCCAAAGGTGATTTCCATAGGAAAGTGTGATGGAGTTTTATGACTAACTGTTTTACCACCGTTTGTCCGAGCTCCTGGCAACAGTTCTTGGAAAGTGCTCAAAAAGGATCATTGAACAGATAATAGTTGTTCTTTGTTTTGGGGTATGGTCTCTGATGATGTTTTGAGCCTGCTTCATGCCAATACCAACCTGGTATTGAAAATAAAGAAAATAGTATTACTAAAAATGTCCTATTTGCCAGGCACAGAGCTCAATGCTTTTCATGAATCATCTCACTGAATCCTCCCAGTGACTCTGTGAGGAAGGCACTATTACTGTCATTTCATGGTTGGGGAAGCCCAAGTTTAGAATAGTGATGGTCTTACTCCATGTGAAAGCTACAAAGTAGAGGAGCCCATACTCAGTCAGCCAGATCAGCAAGTTGCAAAGGAAAACTTCTCTCCTTGTAGGAGGCTGCTCTAATCTGGATAACCTCACTCACTGTGAATTTCTCCAGGCCTGCCTATTGGGAGCCCTTCCTTCCCAGGCCCTTTCACAGTTGTAGATCTGGCTTGGTGTCCTCCCCAGCATAATGCCACCAGACTGTCAGCCCTGCACCCTCATCCACCTGCCCTCCCGACCACCTGGTTCATCTCCTTCCTTCTCAGGTTCCCTGGTGCCCCTGGCTTCTCCCTGCCTGGTGGTCTTGAGAAGGTGTTGGCTAAGTGAGCTTGGTGGTGATCCACCTCACTGCTTCATTCTTCTCCCACACCCCTGCAGGCTTTGGTTTTCTCCTTTGCCACAGGCACCACCAGTGAGTGACAGGGAAAAGAAAAGGCCCATCTTCTCATTCAATATAACTTTTTTAATAGTCCTCAATTTTGTGACTCTGTGAAGTTAGAGTCTGATTAATGCCTTCCTGTCCCAACTATTTCATTTACTTGTATTTACTATAATATAAAACATTCTTTTTCCTTCCCTGCCTCCCCCAACTTGACACAAGTTCCTTCAGGATCTTCAGGGCCAGTGGATAATATAAATATATTGTTCATCTCAAAATTGATCCTCTCTACGGTGGCCGGTTAGAGCTTTGGACTGAGCTGGTGCATGCTGATGCTCACACAGCAAGGTGAATCTCTTTTGGTTTGCTTGAGCACAGACTCTGTCCCATTTACCTTCTTTGAGAGAGTGTCAGACTGACCAGAATGCCAGCTCCCTCTTTATTAGATCCATCTTTAGCTATTGTCACCCAGAAAAGTAAAGAGGGCCGGATGCAGTGGCTCATACCTGTTATCACAACACTGGGAGGCCACGGCAGGAGGATTGCTTGAGCCCAGGAGTCTGGGACCAGTCTGGGAGATGTAGTGAGACCCCATCTCTACAAAAAATAAAAATATTGGCCAGGCATGATGGTACGCCCCTGTGGTCTCAGCTACTTGGGAGGCTGAGGTGGAGGCTCACTTGAGCCTGGGAGGTCAAGGCTGCAGTAAGCCAAGATCACAACCGCTGCACTCCAGCCTGGGTGACAGAGCAAGATCTTTTCTCAAAAACAAAACAACAACAAAAAACAAAAACAAACAAAAAAACAACCAAACAAACAAACAAAACGGTTGAAGGGTTGAGGAGGGTAAAGAATGTCAGATCTCACGCATGGTGTGTGGCCTGACCCACAAGATTCTGATTGGGCTGATAAGGCTGAAGTCAGAGGCTGAGAACTCAGCCTCACATTTCTAACTGTGCTTGAGAAGTTAATAGATGTTAACAGGTTTTAAAAAACAGAATAAAGAGGAGTCAATAGATGTTAACAGGTTTAAAAAAAATGGAATAATGTGTCTGGGCAGGGGAAGATGACACATTGAAACAGCCAAAGAGCTGACGTTCTTTGTTGCTGCTCTGACTTTGACATGTGGTCAGTCAGTCATGTGGTAAATATTTAGTAGATCTCCTCTAAGTACCTGGGAACATCATCATGAAGAAGACATACAGGGTCTTGGTCTTCATGGAGCCAAGAGTCAGTGAACCCCGAGTGTCTCTGTGCCATTCTTCCCTACTGACAATGATGTTGAATGAGGAAAGGCCAAATAGGTTACTTTTTCTAAAACGTTTGGAGTATCCAGGAGTCTGAGGATACAGGAAAAGCAAACTCAGTTTCTTCTACTACACTCTCACAACACACTTCTGACACCAAATGTGTGGGGGTTTTCCCCACACACCAAGCAAGCCATCGATTCTGCAACCAATGCCACCTGGGTATCCTCTAACTCAATTCAACTCTGACACTACCTAGCTGGAGATAGCATCAGGTCCTACAGGCTGAGGGCTCAGTCCCACAAGCCTGTCCCCACTTACAATTACGAATAATACATTGTCACCCATATTTCCAGCCCCACAGGTTATAAATTGTGGTTTCCACTATTCCCTCCTCAGGTTCGACTTATTTGCTAGAGCAGCTCACAGAACTCAGGGAAACACTTTCCTTATACTTAAAATAAATTGGTTTATTATAAAGGATATTACAAAAGAAACAGATGAAGAGATGGAAGAAAAGGAGAAGGTATGCGGGAAGGGTCCTGGAGCTTTCATGTCCTCCCTGGGTGTGCAACCCTTCCACGTGTTTAGTGATCTGGAAGCCCTCCAAACCCTTTCTTTGTGTTTTTATGGAGGCATCATTACGATTGAGTAAATCATTGGCCATTGGTTATCAAGTTAACTTTCAGCCCCTCTCCCCTCCCCAGAGGTTCAGGGATGGGGCTGGAAGTCCCAACCCTCTAATCATGCCTTGGTCTTTCCTGTGACCAATCCCATCCTGAAGACACATAGGGGCTGACAGCCGTCAGTCAACTTATTAGCATACAAAAATATCACCTTAGAGATTAGGAGGATTTGAGGAGTTGTATGCCAGGAGATGGGGATGAAGACCAAATATATATTTCACAATATCAGAGGGAGAAAAACTTGAATTTTATTTCATCAGTTATTCAAGCCTTCCAGTTTGGAACAGCACAGTGATAAGACGGAGATAGGAATGAGGAAGGAGAGAGATAAACAGGTAACTAGTCAGGACTGCTTGCCCTAGATGTGTTTAAATGTCCTAGATGTGTTTAAATGTGATTATTGACATAACCTCTCTGAGCCATGCCATCCTTAGGGTATACTCTTTAGGGCTTTTATTAACTCTTTTGCTCAATCATTCGTTTGTCAAATATTTACTGTGTGCCTACTGTATATCAGGCACTGTGCTAAGTACTGGGAGCTCAAAGTCAAGATGTGAGCTTTGACCCCAAATTAGCTTTTGTCCAGTGGTTGAGATTGTCATGTAAATAAGCTATCGTGTATACTACAATAAAGGTCTGTATGGGATATAGTGGGGCACAAAGGAGAGATTCGCCAACTCTACCTAAAGAAGTCAGCATCTCTTGAGCTGAGGCCCAGTGGATGGTTATGAGGTCACCTGGCAGACGAAAAACAATATGGAAACAGCAAGGCAAGCTAAACAAATGACAGGAATGTTTGCAAAGCTAGAAGATGAGATGGTGACAGTGTTTAGGAGCACGAAGAGGACAAAAGAGGTAATGATTAAATGTGAGAATGGAGAAAAAGCCACTAGAGCATAGGAGCCTAACATGTCATGATAAGGAGTTTGGACTTAATCCTGTAGGTCATGTGGAGTCACTGATGCTTCTTAAACAAGGAAATAACACTCTTGTTTGCATGTTTTATATATATATATTTTTTATAAATCATGATGTATTTTATAAAGTTTACTCTGTCAGGGAGATAGACTGAAGAAAGTAGGGTGAGACCAGAAGCAAGAAAACCATCTAGAGGGGTATTTGTCAATATTCCAGTTACAATTCACACACACACACACACACACACACAAAACCCTACTTAAATTAGCTAAGCTAAATTTCTAGAGAGACAAAGTCACATAATTGGGTGCAAGGGCTTCAGGCACAGCTGGATCCAGGAGCTCAAACAAGGACATCAAGTGTCTCTCCATTTCTTAACTCTGCTAGTTTTCTCTTTTCTTTATATGTTATGTTCTCTAATACCACAGACAGATTATGTCCAATGGCAGGAAGAATGGTTGCTGGAAACCTCAAGTCTATATTAATCATTATAGCTCTTGGTTCAGAAGTAAAATAGACCCTCTTTTTCCCAGAATCCTTATATCAAATTTCATGGGAGCATTCTGATGGGCTCTGTGTAGAACATGTCTCCCAGTGGACAAGAGTTTTGGGCACTATGACTGTCCCATGGTTATGTGGCCACTCCTGTGGACTGGGGCAGCAGGTGTATCTTGACCATCAGTTTCCCCAGGAAAAGGAGGAAGGGCACTTCCCTAAAAGATAAACTGGTACAGTTACCAAAAGAAGGAATAGCAAGTGTGTAGGACAGATACAACTAGATCTTCCACAGTTAACTTCATTTAGGTAGAAACTAATGAAGAATTGGGCTTGAAAAGGACAACATAGACCCAATGACTTTTTTAAAAACAAATTTTAAAGACTTAGAATGAACCAGATTTTGTGATAGAATAGGAAAGATAGGAGCAGAGGGCCTTTTGCAAAATCTTAGGGCTCTTACTTGGATGAATACGTTTGGGGCAGTGTATTTAATTGAAACTGAAAAATACTGGCCCAGCGCCATGTCTCATGCCTGTACTCCCAGCACTTTGGGAGGCTGAGGTGGGTGGATCACCTGAGATCAGGAGTTCAAGACCAGCCTGGCCAACATGGCAAAACCCTGTCTCTACTAAAAGTACAAAAATTAGCCTGATGTGGTGGCAGGCGCCTGTAATTCCAGCTACTCTGGGGGCTGAGGCAGAATCCAGGAGGACTCAATCCTCCTGCTTGAATCCAGGAGCCAAGATCGCACCACTGCCCTCCAGCCTGGGTGATAGAGTGAAATACTGTCTCAAAAAAAAAAAAAAAAAAAGCCTAGAAGATAAGTGGGTTTGAGCCACTGGAGTGGGTAGATGCAGATGGTGAGTCCAGCTACGAGTGCTCAAATGGGCTGCAATGGAGTGTTCAGTAAGGGTGCATAGTTTGCACTGAGATTGGTCAAGGATTGGGTAAAAGGAGGGAGATGGTGGTTAAATGAGAATGAGACGTGGGGGAAACTAGGAGCCCCTTCCTCAGGACTGACAGCTGTCTCAATCACCAGTCCAGAGTCAGGTTCATTGCAGTGAGCCCCATTGGCTGTCAGTGCCAGGGTATTGATAAATATGCTTGATGAGTGCATGCAAGATTGAAGGATATTCACTGTCTTCATGTTTGTATCATATGTTCTGTGTGGAGCAATCCACATTCTGTGTGTAGGATGCTTGTGTAGCTCATTTATATTACAGTTTCTGTGCAAAGGCTACTGCTGGTTCCTAGAGCTTTAGAGGACTTGGCGTACTGAAGACCAAGAGGGCCTTTGTGGTTCGGGTTGCCTGTCAGGTGAGGAGTTGTCCTGGAGAAGGCTGTTAAGAAGCAGTGATTTCTGAAGAGCAGCTTTCTTGCCAGGCTTATTGGCAGAGAATGCAGGGATGGTGGCAGCTCCCTCGGGTTTGGGGAAAGGCTGGTTGGCAGGTCTACAAGAGGCTCCCAGCTGCTGAAACTCTCTCAACTGGCTTTATGGACTGAGAAAGAGGCAGTGGGAGCTGCCAAGGACATGACATTTCTCATGCTAATTAGGAAGGGAGGCAGCATCCACAGCTGTGTTGATTTATGTTTTGATGCTGGACATTAGGCCTTGTCTAAGGATAGGTGAGAACAAGGACCTCTGCTTTGGAATCACTCCCAGAGCTTTTGTGTTCATCTCCTCTGTCCTCATACACACACAGAGTGCCTGAGCTCAGCCTCTTTTCATGCTGCCTGTACTGGGGTCACCAGCCTCCCCCTCCTAACCTACCCTTATAACCAGAGCAGATCAGAGCTGAGACGGGGAGCATGTGCCAGCTCAGGGGGAAAATGGCATCCTTTTGCTCTTATTCGTTAGTTATATGCTCGCCCATGACACCAAGCTTTTTGACATCTGTGGGCATCTTTGGGGGAGGAAACTCCTTCTGTTTGCAGTGATCCTGATGCTGTGTGTGCACACACGAGTGCAGAAGGGCTTGTGCATTCTTGGAAAGAGGCCCACAATACATTGTTAAATGAAAAAAGCAAGTTTGAAAATAGTACAGAGAGCATGAACCTGGTGTCATGAAATATATTATGAATACATATATGTGTCTATGTAGTTATATACAAAGAAAGCAAGGGAGAATAGATGTTAAAATGTTAGTAGTGGTTTTCTCTGTGCTATGTGATTCAGGGTGGTTTGTGTGAATACGTATGTTTTGAATTTTGGCTTCTTTATTCTTACTTTCTAATTTTTCTTTAATGAGTATATACATAGAGAGAACTTATATAAGAAGAATACTACTACTAATGATAATAATAATACACATCAGGCAACAAGAGACTCAAATGACCTACTATCCTGATGCCTCTACAACACCTGAAAAACAGTCAGGAAGGACCTGTGAGAAATCAAGACAGAAAATGTAAAAGGATTCAGAGGACTCTGCCTCTCAGTCCTACTTGGGGTTTTTGCAAGTCTGCATCCAACATGCACGCACTTCTAAGTGTGTTGACCCATCTAGAGGATGTGTTGTCCGAGTCTATCCATGCAGGGAGCAAGAGAAGACGGGGTGACTAAGCTGAAGCAGGATTGGAGGTGAGGGCGGAGGTGGGGGCGGAGGCAGTGGGGGCGAGGTAAATAAAATACGAGCAGAACTTTGCTGACTATGTTGACTAACTGGGATTTTTTGCTGCCAAATTACCTGTGAACAATATTCATATGGCTAGGCTAGGTTACTCGAGCAAAGCAAGTAAGACTCACTCCATTAATTTTTTTTTTTAATTTAGAAAAACGCTCCTTCTATTACCCATCCACCACCCCAAACCCCTATTCTAGGACCATAAAACCCACCACAAAATTTGAGTCACTGAGTTTCTTGGAGTCTGACACAGTTGGAAGTGTGAAATGCAGCCATCTGGCCGGCCAGAAAGCACGTGGTTCTGAAATATTTATTTCCATGAAGCATTAGCTATGATTTTTAACCATGTGTTGGAAGTTCAGAGCAGAAGCAAAGCTTGGGGCTCCGGCCAGCCAACCAGGAAGTGCTGGCTGAGCTTCTCCTCCGAGGAGAAAGTAGGTAACAGGGAGAAAGGGAAAAATTAATGCCTGCCTTCCTTCCCCCTTGGTAGGCCCTTTTGTGGTCTTTTTGTAGGGATGTTGGTTGAGAGTAGAGTCTGCTGATGCCGAGATGAACAACCCAGAATACTCTTGGAGGCCCCGTGAGTGTTGAAAGTGTTTTACAGAGCTGGGTAATTACGAGTGGAGGAGGAGAGTCCATCTTAATCAGCAGCGTGAGTTTAAATTTTGAACTCCCTGGTAAAGTATCTGCAAGGGCCATTACCTTTCATTAATTACGCAATAAACAACTCTTCAGTGGAAAAGGACCACTGGCTACGGGAGGCAGCAGAGTTGGGGCAGTTCAGGTGCCCTTTGGGTGACAGTCACATCCTGGACCCAGGGAGACAAATGCTACTGCTGCAGTGTCCTGCAGAGCAGCTCAGCTCCGAGGGGACCAGCCCCTTTCCCAGGATGGGAGACAGATCCCCTCGTCCACATCCAATGGAGTCATTATGTGCTATTTCCCTATCTACTATTGTCAGAGAGAATGGGAGCAGCAAAGATGGAAAGAACAAAGACTTTTTTTGTTTTTGTTTTGTACATTTCCAGCTGAAGCAGTGAATATTGAATCACTTTTACATGAGAGATGTTCTTGGGACTTTTCCAGATTATTTCAAGAAGGCAAGCACTCTCTGAAAATGAGCATTCTGCTTTCGGGTTCATTTCTGAAGGCCATCTGTGATTGATTTACTAGAGT
>NW_012107697.1:4441538-4446312 GCF_000951045.1 Mandrillus leucophaeus | reverse complement strand
TGCTCCCTCTGAAACCTGTGGGAGGATCCTTCCTTGTCTCTTCCAGCCTTTAGTAGCCTCCATGGCCTGCAGCTGTGTAACACCAATCTCTGCCTGTGTCACCAGGTAACATTCTCTGTGTCTTCATGTGGTCTTCCATCTGGACACGTTTGTGTCCAAATTTCCCTCCTCTTATAAGAACACCACTTTTATTGGATTAGGGGCCCACTCTACTACAATATGACTTCATCTTAACTAATTAGAATCTGTAATGACCCTATTTTCAAATAAGGTCATATTCTTGAGATTCTGAGAGTTAGGACTTGAACATTTCTTCTTGAGGTAGGGGGCATCATTCAAACCATAACAGCCTCCACAGGAGTCTGGCAAATTTGAGCTCGACTTAAAGCAATGTAAATATTCCAAGGAGCCTGATACAGTGGATGTATTCAGGGAGCTGATGAGACTAGTGGTCAATTGACTGGCCACCGGTCAGAAGACAATTTTCATCAAGAGACAAGATTTCAAATTTATCCTAAAGGAGGAAATGACCAGGTATGTGACCCTAGGAAAAAAATCTTGCTCAAAAAGAAGAAGGGCAATTTTGAGGACAGTGTCTGGTCAGTTTCTTAGATTGCCTTCAGGTCTGGCAATTATTAGCATATAGGAATGCAAGTGTCCAAAATGGAAAATTCCATAACAATATTGGAATCCATACCTATGGGCTGATATGATACCCAAAATGAGTTACTATGGTTACCATGATTCCATCTATACCCTCAGAATGGTGAGATCTACTTGTAGCTGTCCAATGGGTTCACCTTGCCTGCTGCCTAGACACAGCCAATTTATCACGACAGGGGAATTGCAATGGAGAAAGGTAATTCACACAGAGCCAAGAGACCAGAGTTTTGTTATTATTCAAATCAGTCTCCCTGAACATTAGGGGATTAGAGTTTTTAAAGATAATTTGGCAGGTAGGGGCTTGGCAAGTGGGGCATGCTGATTGATCAGGTTGGAGATGGAGTCATAGGGGGTTGAAGTGAGATTTTCTTGCTGTTTTCTGTTCCTGGGTGGCATAGCAGAACCACTTGAACCAGATTACTGGTCCGGGTGGTGTTAACTGATCCATGGAGTACAGAGTCTGCAAATTATCTCAAGCATGGATCTTAGGTTTTACAATAGTGATGTTATCCCCAGGAGCAATTTGGAGAGGTTCAGTCTCTTGGAGCCAGAGGCTGCATGACCCCTAAACTGTAATTTCTAATCTTGCAGCTAATTTGTTAGTCCTGCAAAGGCAGACTGGTCCCCAGGCAAGAAGGGGGTCTTTTTGGGAAAGGGCTATTAGCAATCTTGTTTCAGAGTCAAACCATGAACTGAATTCCTTCTCAAAGTTAGTTTGGCCTATGCCCAGGAATGAACAAGGACAGCTTAAAGGTTAGAAGCAAGATGGAGTCGGTTAGGTCTGATCTCTTTCACTGTCATAATTTCCCCAGTTATAATTTTGCAAAGGCAGTTTCATACCCTACTTACATCAAAATCAGACAGGTAGCAGTGTGGGGCTAGGGAGGAGGAGATTGCAAGAAGCATCTCAGTTTGATCCTGGTTTAAGGTTTGACCCAGGAGAATGAAGCAGGATCTCTTAGTAGAGTTTCAACCAAGGGAGATGTGTCTCAAGGCAGGGCTGCTATCGGAGAATAGGAATTGGAGTATGATTGAGAAATGGAGGCAGAAGTTCCAGGGAATAGGTTGAGCATGTGTGGTTGGGATTAAGGAAAGGAAGACTCATAATTAGATTTTGGGTTTATGGAAGCTTCATTGCTGGAATCCCTTATTTGCTTCTCCACCTGAAGTAACAGGATTCTGTCCTTCACATTCCTAGTCCAATCACAAAACTTAAGGCATTGTTCAAACCAAGGGCTCGATGGATATTTGTTGGATGAAGGAACACATGCACACACAACTTGGTCAGGAATGGCTCACACGTAGGACAGGATGAACCCATGAAATTAGATCCCATAGTTGAGAGAAACAGAGCTTATACTACCTATACCTGGCATGGAGTGAAGAGGAAAAAAAACATGAGGCAGAGAACAGAGAGGATGCCAGGAAGCCTTGTAATGCCTGCTCAGTTGAAGTTTTATTACTAGTTTTGTAATATATCAATAGCTACTCCATATTCAAATGTAAGAATTTATTATCTCTGCAACCGAAAGATGAATTCAAATTATCCTTGCATTGTTTCTCTCCATTCTTTAATTAGTTATATTGATTTCTTCTGTCTGAGAAATATATCAGAACCAAAGCATAATATTCATGAAGTCTTATTCCTGTTAAAGTACTAGAAATATTTCTGAGATACTTAACACTCCGTTGCATACCCCATTGTTACAGTTCACTAGTGCTAAAGGCAGAGAATTTAGGGGAGAAATCCTGATTTCCAGTCTAGTGATAAAATCAGAGACTCATGGTATTGGAGATCTTATTAGAGAGCTTTTCTAATTCAGAGGAACTCTCAATAAAGGAACTTCCATGAACTTGGCTGAAACCTGATCATCTACCACGATGACAACACTTCCAGTGATAGACAGCTCACCTGTTTTCCAGGGATCAGCTTTATTCTTGGACAACAGTCAGAGAATCTGACTCAGTAGGTCTGGGGTGGGACCCAGTAATCTGTACTGTAATATCAATGATATTGTGTTACCTACTTATAACAGTGTTTGACCATGTTTTAGAATCACTGTTTTAAATTAGCAATATTCAAAATTATTTTAAGCAAGGTAGCCTATTTAGATAGAAAATCATACCTTACACAGAAGCAGGACCTTCAAGAAAGGGCAGAGAGTAGGGGGGCCATTAGGCTGGAGCTCTGAATTCAAGGAATTTTCAAATATAGGTGAGTGTCTGGTGATGATGGTAAGGTCTGATTATAAGTGTTTGTCCTAACCATAGCCTGTCACCTTGTAATAGCTAACTCTAAAGATGGGAAAACAGACCTATGAGTAGGGCATCTGAAAATCTAAAAATGGTCCAGGCACCACTCTGCTCTAAGAAGATCCATGTATAGGCAAACAGAGAAAACCTGTAAAAGAGGAGCTGGAATGGATTTCTAAAGACTTCCTGCTCAGGTCTCTTCTGCCTGCCCCTCACCCCACAACGTGCCCACAGTGGCAAAGAACTCCCCAGCGTTCATGGTTTGCAAACCATTGCTTGAGAAGTGTTGGTCTAGATATTTTCCTTATGTCAACATCTCCCTTAATCTGTAGCGGTCAAAATGGTTCACATGCCCAGCAATCTATGGAAAGGCATAATTTATTATAAGAAGGAAACAAATGCACTATCGTTTCACCACAACCACACAGAGCCCAAAAGATGTCCCAAAGCATAGCTTTCTTCTGAAGATGTTTTCATTTGTTTCATACCCTGAAGGCCTCATGGAGCCACTTCTCCCTTTGGTGTCCTGACCTCTTTACTCTGCGCCCACAATTTCCTGGATCCTCCCTGAAAGGATAAATGAAATTCCTTACTTTCTGTCATAGGAGTACATTTAAGTGTTCCAAATTCGTTAGGATGGAACAGTCCCGATACTACCTTTGCACCATCTCCCATAGCATATTGTCAAAGAGTTGCTATGGTAAAAATATTGGCTTTTTAACTATGTCTTACAAAATATACTCTTCCCACCAGGGTGAAGTGAAGGAAGGAATGAAGAGGATGAGAGAAACAGAAATCTCAGCCTCCACATAGATGGTCCAGAGAGGGTCTGGGTGAACAGTCAGAAGGGATGAATACATTCTAAGACACACATTTTTCCTCATATTTTAGCATCTCTGAAATTGGGTGACAGCTTACAATCAATAGTGTATCTTAGCTTATTTGGCAGTTTTTGTCTTTTAGCTGTGTATAAAATAGTAGTCCATTTACAGTGGATGGTGACTTCGATTCAGTGAAATTCAATAATTCGAACTCGCTTTTCCTCTTTCTGAAAGTAGCTTATCCCAGTGACCTGGAGTCAGCATTCTTGGGGAATAACCCTTCTGATGACTTTGGATTTGCTTTGAACAAATGACAGCTTTTGTCAAATGCCTTGATAAATAAAAGAGCATTTCTAAGATTTACCAATCTAGTGACCTCATTTTTTTTTTTTTTTTAGAAAAGGCAATTGATTAACTCAGTCAGCAAATCTTTTACTGAATACCTGCTATGTACCAACTATAGTGCTAAATGTGAATGTATATCTGTATCTATATCTATATCTGTGTTGAACAACACAGGTAACATCATTGTTCTTAAGAAGCTTTTTGCCAGGCCCAGTGGCTCATGCCTATACTCCCAGCACTTTGGGAGGCCAAAGCAGGTGGATTGCTTGAGCCTAGTAGTTCAAGACCAGTCTGAGAAAACAGCAAAACCCCGGTTCTATTAAAATATAAAAATTAGCTGGGTGTGGTGGCATGCCCTGTCGTCCCAGCTACTTGGGAGGCTGAGGTGGGAGGATCACTTGAGCCTGGGAGACAGAGGTTGCAGATAACTGAGATCATGCCACCACACTCCAGCTTGGGTGAAAGAGCAAGACCATGTCTCAAAAAAACAAAAAAAGAAGAAAAAGCTTTTTGTTATCCAGGACGTTACTGTCCAATAGAAATATACTGGAAGCCGGCCAGGCGCGGTGGCTCACACCTATAATCCCAGCAGTTTGGGAGGCCAAGGCGGGCGGATCATGAGGTCAGGAGATGGAGACCATCCTGGCCAAAATGGTGAAACCCTGTCTCTACCCAAAATACAAAAAATTAGC
>NW_012107697.1:4428423-4440468 GCF_000951045.1 Mandrillus leucophaeus | reverse complement strand
ATGTGTCACGTGCCTGGCTATTTTTTGTACTTTTAGTAGAGACCACGTTTCACCATGTTGGCCAGGCTGGTCTCGAACTCCCAACCTCAAGTGATCTGCCCACCTCAGCCTCCCAAAGTGCTGGGATTGCAGGCATGGGCCACCCCAGTGGCCTAAATTTCCTTCTTTTTAATGGCTGCATAGTAATGGTCTTTTTTTGAGAAGGTAGTATTGAGATGATCTAATCGGTGAGAAAGAGCTTGCTATGCTAAAATGGGATATAATGAGGGCTCCAGGTCTCAGGAATCATCAGAGTAAAGTCCCTTGGAAGGAATGAATTTTGTGCATTATAGAAATGGAATGAAAGTGGCTTTAGCAGAGGGAGAGCATGTATGCGTGTGCAGTGGGTGGGAATAGGGGTGAGGGGTGGACTAGGTGGGTAGAGTGACACAGGACTAAGAAGAAGTAAAACAGGCACCAGATTATGAAGAGTTTGGGGGGCATTGTAAAGACTAGGGCAGGCTGGGCCCAGTGGCTCACACCTGTAATCCCAGCACTTTGGGAGACCGAGGCGGACAGATGTTGAGGTCAGGAGTTGGAGACCAGCCTGACCAACATAGTGAAACCCTATCTCTACTAAAAATACAAAAGAAAAAAAAAATTAGCTGGGTGTGGTGGTGGGCGCCTGTAATCCCAGCTAC
This sequence comes from Mandrillus leucophaeus, assembly GCF_000951045.1. Lineage (NCBI taxonomy): Eukaryota > Metazoa > Chordata > Mammalia > Primates > Cercopithecidae > Mandrillus > Mandrillus leucophaeus. Next base: position 4,439,788 of record NW_012107697.1, on the reverse strand, counting down.
TTGGGTGGCTGAGGCAGGAGAATCGCTTGAACCTGGGAGGTGGAGGTTGCAGTAAGCCGAGATTGCGCCATTGCACTCCAGCCTCGGCAAGAATGCGAGGCTCCATCTCAAAAAAAAAAAAAAAAAAAGACTAGGGCAAGGATGTTGGTTTATACGTGTAATCACACTAGTTTCTGGTGACCAGTGCATTCATTTTTAAAGTATTCACATCCACTTGTTTAATAATCAACCCTGGAATTTTGCTGCAGATTGATGTCTAGATTTTCAGTGTGAGGTTTTCAAAAGTTACCTCCCTTTCCCTTGTTCAAAGTTGGGCATTGTCTTTTGGCATCTCTCTCTCCTCTTTTCTGTCATTTTCAATGACAGAAAACTGGAGTGACGCTGAGTCCACACCTTCAAATTCCTCCAGTGCTCAAGGATGTTGTCCAAACGGGCCTGGGAACGTGAACACATTTTCAGTGAGTAAATTCTCTTTTACTAGATTGTCACATATCTCCACCTTCATTTCTCTTTTTATGGTATTTGTACTATTCTTTTCAGTTTCTAGATATCACTTGCTAAAGAAAGCGGAAGTACAACAGCATCTGAATTAATTTCACTTTCCACTGGTTGTTAAAAATATATCATTTTCCCTCCCTTCTCTTTTTTGCTCTGAACATACCAATCTTGGCTGAAATTTTTATATGAGTTTCAGCTCATGTAGTGTATTGCTTTCTAAATACTGGTATTTATAGAATCCCTTTGTCTTTTGTGCTTTGAACAATTGATGGTGGTAACCACCTTCCTCCCATATCCCCCAATATCAGGGCGTTTTTGACTCTTCAGTTTCCCATATGTCCAAATTCTGGCAGTTCTTAGGTTAGTCATGACTCTCAATTGCGTGTTACAGAAATCTAGCCCAACTGATTTAAGCCAAAAGAAAATAAGCTGGTTCACATGATTGGGAAGGCTGTCTTTGTCTTTTATGTTTTTAATTTGTTTTCATTCTTGAAAGGTTCTCCAGTGTGGCCACACTGGCCTAAAAAGGAAAAAGCAAAAGCAAAAACAAAAAAGTCCCAGATAAGACCGGTATTTGCCCGCCTTGGGTTACATGCCTACCCCAAACCAGTCCTCATGGGGATATGGTGAACTCACTGGCCAGTGGTGATCACATCCACCACTCATGCCACACGGCCTGTGAATGGTAAAGGTGGTTCCTCAAAGGAAGATCAGTCAGAATTCTGTATGAGAAGAGGTGTGGGGGGGATGGATAATAGATAAGTAGGATGATGACCTAATAGCAAATGACCCTTAAAGTCTCATGTCTCATTGCTCCTTCCTTTACCGCGTCACTTGTACTTGTTCTCTTCTTCCCAGTTCCTCTGCCTCTCCTTTAGCAGGGTTACATTTGATTTTTGCCTCAGTTGTTGAAAATTCCCCTTCACCCATCTTTCAGCTTCTTCTTTGTTTTGCACAGCCGTGTTGCACGATTCATGGGGCACCATTTATATGAAAGTCTCTGAATGCACAGTGCAACACTGTGGACCAATTTTCTCCCCAACACAGTTCCTTCCCAGGTGATGCCTTCAGACTAAGCTTCTACACTGTAGTTCTAAACATACCAGAATCTGCAGAGGCCACCAGATAAAAGTCATTGTTCAGAGCAGGGTAGAGAAACACCATATTTAAAGGGTGGGAGCTGGAATGAGATAGAACAATGAAAAGGGAATAGCGACATTGTATTGGATTAGCTGATGAGAGGAACAGGAGACAGACAATATAAGATACAGTTTTCTAAACACAGGGAGCTTGTAAATATGGTAAAGGAAGAGAACCACACAAGTATCCACCTTGTACACTAGTACGTGGGAGGAGCCATAGGAGGGGTGCTGTCCAAATTTCAAAGACAACCTGTGGCTGGAACAATGAGTGACAGCATCGTCAGAGAGGTGACGTTCGAGCTGGTCTTTGAAGGATTGGTAGGGTTGTATTGGCTAAGAGGAGGTGAGGAGGTGAGCAAGCATGGCAGAGAATCGTTCAAACAAAGACATGGTAAGTTTGGTGGGAGGTCGGAGAGCGGTGAACAGTTCAGATCGGCTGTTTCACAGGGCGGACTGAAAGAATAAGTTTAGGCTAGATTGTGGAGGACGTTGAATAGCATTGGAGTTTGAAGATAATGAAGATGGTTCAGGTTGCTAAAAAAGAAATACACCCCAAGGACAAACAGACATTTATCTGGTGGTTGGGAGGGCCATTTGCCCTTCTATATGCTTTCAAGAGAGGGAGCAGCTGAGTGACCTGCATTCCTGGGATCTGGCACTGGCCAGCCCCTTTTCCAACTGAGGCACAGCGGGCATCCTTCTGTCCTCGGCATGAGGGGTTGGGCCTGTCACCTTAGCAACCAGGACTCATGCCCCAGAACACATTTTAGCACATGGCCCCAGAGCCGTCCTGATACTGAATCTTGATTCTTGGCCCCATCTTGGCTCCCCAGCCAGGCTGTGCTCATTTGGGATCTTCTGCTGTAACTGAGGTGTCCCCAGGGTCTCTGTGGGGTCTTGGAGCAGGCAGGGCACAGAGTGTCAGGGAAATACCGTGGGTCCTATTTGCATGCTCTGTGTGCGGTATCATCTCCCAGCTGGTCTGAAAGGTCAGCCAGCAGATCTTGTTTGTGAAAATAGAAAGGAGCATAAGTTGCTGACTCTTTCTTTCTTAATTCTATCTCTTTCCCTTCTACCCTGGGACTGGGAGTTGGGTTATGCTTCTTGCCAGGAACTTTCCTTCCTTGTCATCTGACTGCCTCTCTTTCTTCCCCTCTCAAAGGGACAGGATGGATTTCTTGGCTGGATTTCTGATAGTTTGTGAAAGGCCTTCACTTCTTTGCTGGTAGAGGCTGGCTTCAGTGTGACTTGTGCAACATGAGACGGTATGTATCAGGACTTCACCCCAAGGTGCCCTGGGGAGCACACTCCAGCAGGGCATCCCTGCTGACCCCCCTCAGGGGTCCCTGGAATGGGGAAGAGGGGAGGGCGGGCAGTGGAGTTAGAATACATGTGGGAGACGTGGCCACTATGGGTGGCTTCCCATTCCCCAGGACACCAGGCCATTCGGATAAAGTCACAGATGCCTCTTCTCTGGTCCAGACTAGTTCGGAAAGTGCTGGGCAGTGAACAGATGCTCAGATGCCCTGTGGAGATGATTCATTTCTGTAAGACTTTTTCTCTACTCCTCAACTGCATTTCAACAAGCGCTTGCTTTTTCTCGTTATGTTTTGTTGCTGGCAGCAGGGTTAGGAGTAGATCTTACTATACCAAAACGCAGATGCCTCCAACCCAGCCTTCCAGCAGAACAGATATCAATCCTTTGATTGGAAACATTTCTGGGCTCTGGCTGCAAGAGAAACGCCCCTCCACCCACTACCTCCGCAATGCACAGATCTCTGTGAAGCAGGCTCACCACTTATTATTTGTAAAAAGGATGAACACTCTTCAAGTTAAGAGAGCACCTGTTTGAGTCAGACCCAGGTAATAAATCCCAGCTCGCCCACTTGCCTGTGAGCCTGGGCATGTCCTATTCAGAGCCTCAGTTTCTACATCTGTTCAATAGGACACCAGCAGTACTCACAGTGATGCTGGAAGAACTGGACAAGCCACGTGTGCAACGCGTTCAGCACAGAGCATGGCACATACTAAGCCGCTCAATAAGTGGTAGCTGCAGTTGTTATTTAGGTGGTAGTTTTGCTGTTAGTGTTTGGTACTGGTTAATCAAGAGGAGGAAGATGGTCTCAAAGTGGGACCCCGTGTGCTACCAACCGCTGTTGCTCCCACAAACAGGCCAGGCAGCTGTTACAAAATGGCATTTACATGGGAGCTAATTTAACACAATATTAATTTTTAAGATGCAACTCGGTCATCTCTAGGCTCCAGGGCCTTCGCACTCACATCTGGCACACTGCCCCACAGAGCCAGTCTTCGCCGTGACTTCCAGATTGACCTCAGGAGGGTGTTTGTGGCTTAGCTATCAAAGGGTTGTTAATTTTACACACATACCACATTAACACACACTTTAAATGGTCTCATTAGTTTTTCTGCTGATATCCAGCTTTGAAACTATTGCTCTCACTGCAGAGCCCCTGCAGACATGAGCTCTCATTATTTTTAGGGATAATACCCACACACATCCATAAATCTAGGGCAGCTGCCATTTGGGCATTCTTTGTGGTTCAACTGGTCCATTATATTGGAGAAGTGGTAAGTTAAAAACCATCATGTGCTGTTCAGCTGGGACACATGCAAGTAGAGTAACTCAACTGCACAAATGCAGGAGGAGAGCTGGCTGCATACTTAGGTGAGAAGAATCAGGTGCTGTGGTGGACCACAAGCCTGAGAATAGTCAGCAGTGCAACTCAGTTCCAATGACTGACATTCTTTATGGGAAGCCTGTGGGCATCTGTTGCTGATGCTCAACCTGGCTAATTCCCCTAAGAGGAAGCATTAGATGAAAGCGGGACTCAGTACATCTGACACAATTTCAAAGGAGGTTTTATTAAAGGCTAGCTCCTGGTGTAACAATGTAACAACCCCTTCAGCTCTGAGGGTCAGAATGTTACACTTTATTTACTTTCTCTACAAAGCTCAGAACCTTTACTTCTCAGGATTTCTTTTAAGATAAAAATTACCCTATCAAGTTTTGAAGTTGTATATGGTGCTGTGCTGAGGCCCTTACAAAGAAGAAAGGGGCAGTGGGGCCAAGTACACACACAAGAAGGTCCTGCAGCCCTGGATGGTCACTCGTCTCCATTGGCCATCAGAGGTGGACATCAGTGGGCTGGTGGTTAGAATTCTCTCTTGTGCCCTTCCCTGGCCCCTATTCTATGGGCTATGGCTGGGCAGCCTGAAAATTATTAATCATCCTCTCTTTTGGGCTGGTGCCTAGAAACAATGGGCAGCTTCCAATGGGGCTAGAGTGATGGGGACTGAGGTCACGGGACTATCTGTCAGACTCAGGCCTCCCATCAGAAATTGAGGAGGCTGGAGGTAAGTCTGCAACTTCACTACTGCTGTCATCCATAAAAAGGAACCCTTGGCTAACCGTAATCCACCCCGCCGTCAGATGCTGTGCAGACTCTATGTGTGTCTCACCAGCAAACCAAATGATAATAATAAACCTCAGTTGTGGGGACCTTCTGCAGGCAGCCCTAAAGCTGTTGGCTCCAAGCCAACACCATCCAGCAAAGTATCCAGGCACTTTGCAGAAGCAGTTTCTCTGCTGGGTATCATTTAGCACCCATCCTCCCCTCGGACTGTAAGCTCCATGAGACCAGGTCTTTCTCACCACATGAAGGCCCAGCACAGAGCTTAGTACCCAGTAGGCACTCAATAAGTATTTGGGCTACACATAAACACACCCCTGAATTAAGAGCTTTGAGCTGCATCATCCTCTCATGGCTGTGTGTGTTGAAAAATGAAAAATTATTTCTTATAAATAACGAAGAAAAAAAATCAGGTTCAGAACATTATGTACTTGGTGATTCCAGTTCTGCAAGAGAGAGGGAGCAAGACAGAGAAAGAGGTAGGAAGAGATAGTGAGGGAGGGAGAGACTGTCAGAGGTGGGGAGACCCAGAGAAAGGCTAAACCCTGAAATATTAATAGTGGTTTTCATGGGATGGTAATCAGTTTTCCTTTTTTGTTTTTCTATGTATTTTCTAAAAATGTTATAATGCCCATGTATTAGAAAGATTTTTTATTAAAATTATGAACAGATAAACACTCGGAAACCTGTGTTTTATTATGGCGACTTGGCAAATAAAATGTTCCCTTATTTACAGTAGTCCCTTTCATCAGCTTCAGCCACCTTATTTATGTGCCCTCCTTTCCTCCCAGGGCTGTGATTTTTATTTTAACTTGAAGAACCAGGTTGCAGAGAGGGAAGAAAAACTCACAAAACTCCCAGCAATCTAGAGGCTGATTTTTCCCAAGCAAGCAAATCCCTTTGGGGAGGTGAGGAATGATTGTACTGAATGAAGAGGTGATCTAAGGTCATCATTAAATAGATGTGTTGCTTTTCCCAGAGTCGGCTGAAAAGATCAAGTGACTACTGAAAAGTTACAATTCGATAATTAACAGAATTTCCTCACAGCTTTATAGGCTTCAATTCTTATTCTCCGAAGTGCTGACCTCATTGCCGCCTCTCCTCTCCAGGAAGCAGCAGTCAGAAATTGGAGTTTCAGAGGGGCTGGCAGAGTTGCAATGTACCTGGGACACTAGGTACTAAGGGGTAGTGAGGGAGGGTAGGCAGTGGGAGTGGGGGCGGTGGTTGTTCTCTCTTCGCCTTAATTTCCAGGCATTTCAGAATTAAACTCATTGTTTAAATTCGGTAACTATCTAATCTCAGATGCTTTTGCATACTACCCAGTTCCTGATATATAATGTTTTATTCACTTGTTTCTCAATGCAGTTTTATACTGGGATCTGCCTCACAAACTATTGTAATCTAACTTAAGGGCCCTTTTGAGCTACAGTGTGGCATAAATGCATCCATCCATTCATTTATTCTAGCTTAAGGTAAAGGCTAAGCTGCTGTAACAAAAAATGTAGCCCCTGTCTTTCTTACACGCACTCCCAACGTGAGTTGTCCAAGCTGGTGGCTGAGCATGGTCCAATGTGACCTGAGAGCACGTCTGTTTCAGCTTGTGGGAAGGTGAAAGGGAGGAAATCCAAGGCAGGCTGCTTATCTTTTCTAAAAAAAATTAAGAAACCTTATTTTCTAGAGCTGCTTTAGGTTCACAGCAAAACTGAGCAGAAAGTACAGACAGTATCCATGTGCCTGCTGCCCCCGCATATGTTCAACCTCCCCCACTAGCAACATCCCATACCACAGTGGTGCATTTGTTACAGTCCCTGAATCTACATTGTCACATCATTATCACCCACAGTTCATGGCTTATATTAGGGCTCACTCTTGGTATCGTATATTCCATAGGTTTTGACAAATGTATAATGACACATAGCCACCATTATAATATTGTACAGAATAGTTTCACTGGCCCCAAATCCTCTGCCTACTCACCTTTCCCTCCCCCCAACCCCTGAGATTTCACTGGTCTCCATAGTTTTGTTTTTTCCAGAATGTCATCTAGTTGGAATTATAGAGTATGTAACTTTCCAGACTGGTTTCTTTCACTTAGTAATATGTGTTTACGTTTCCTCCATGTCTTTTCATGGCCCATTTCTTTTTAGCACGGAAAAACAACAGCCTATTGTCTAGATGTAGCACAGTGTATTTATCCACTCACCAACCAAAGGACATTTTGGTTGCTTCTAAGTTTTGGTGATTCTGAATAAAGCTGCTATAAACATCTGTGTGCAGGTTTTCATGTGGACCTAAGTTTTCAATCCATGTAGGTAAATAACCGAGGAATGTGTTTGCTGGATTACATGGTAAGACTGTGTTCAGTTTTGTAAGAAGCTGCCAGACTATCTTGTAAAGTGGCTGCACCATTCTGCATTCCCACCACCAAAGAATGAGAGTTCCAGTTGCTCCACAACCTCATTGGCATCGGATATTATCAGTGTTTTGGATTTTGACCATTCTGATGTGTAGTGATAAGTCATTGTTTTAATTTGCAATTCTCTAATAATATATGATGTTCAACTTAAAAAAATAAAAAATAAAAGACAGGGCTCACTTTAGCAAGGTCACAGCTCACTGCAGCCTCAACCTCCTGGGCTCAAGCAATCCATCCACCTTAGCCTCTCAAGTAGCTAAGACTACAGGCATGTGCCAACACATCCAGATTTATTTTTTTATTTTTTTGTAGAGATGAAGTCTCACTCTGTTGTCTAGGCAGTTCTCAAATCCCCGGCTGCAAGCTATCCTCCCACCTCAGAATCCCAAAGCACTGAGATTACAGGCATAAGCCACTGAGCCCAGCTGATATTGAACATCTTTTCATATGCTTACTTGTCATCTCTATATGTTCTTTAGTGATGTGTCCATTCAGGTCTTTTGCTTATTTTTTAATTGAATTGATCAACTTCTAGTTGTTGAATTTTAAGAGTTCTTTGTATATTTGGATGAGTCCTTTATCAAATGTGTCATTTGCAAACATTTTTCTCCCAGTCTGTGGCTTGCCTTCTCATTCTCTTGATACTGTCTTTCATAGAGCAGAAGTTTTTTAATTTTAATGGAGTCAGATTATCAACTGTTTATTTCATGGATCATGCCTTTGGTGCTATATCTAAAAAGTCATTGCCATACCCAAGGTCACCTAGGTCCACTTGAAAATAACATTATACTACTTCATGGGAAGTACAAGTATCTCATGATAAAAAAAATTCTAATTCCTCCTTCCCATCTCTTGTATCATTGTTGTCATTCATTTCACTTATACATAAGCATGAATTATTTTGCACGTTCTTTCTCTTGACTCTAAGTTCCTTGAGGATAGGAATTGTATCATTATTTATTGCTATATTCTTTGGACTAAACTTTTTTCTCAAATGAAATATAATTTACTAATAAGAACAGTAATAAAATCATAATCACTATGATTTATCCAGTGTATAAATAAATCACAAGTGAGCCAGGTAATTCATTTACCATATCTCATTTCATTATCATAACAATCACCTAAGGAAGGTTATATTATCCTCATTTTATAGATTACAAAACTGGGATTCAGAAAGCACAAAGTAACTTAGGCAAGGTCCCACAGTTCCTAAGTAGTAGATGTAGAATTAGAAACCAAATCTGCCTGACTCCAATTAAAGGCAGCTTTTTTTTTTTGAGACGGAGTCTCGCTGTGTCGCCCAGGGTGGAGTGCAGTGGCCGGATCTCAGCTCACTGCAAGCTCCGCCTCCCGCAGCTTTTAAAGCACGTCTATCAAATGGAGAGATGAGCCTGGAAGACCTCTGCTCCATCCTTTGAGAGACAAGGCCTTACTTTGTCACCCAAGCTGCAGTGCTGTGGCACAATCATAGCTCGCTGCAGCCTCCAACTCCTGGGCTCAAATGATCCTCCTGCCTCAGCCTTCTGAGTAGCTATGACAACAGGCATGCACCACCACCCCTAGCTATTTTTTTTTTTTTTTTTTTTTTGGTAGAGACAGGGTTTTGCTTTGTTACCTTAAAAAGTTCTGGCCTCAAGCAATCCTCCCACCCTGGCCTCCCACAGCATGCTGAGATTATAGGGGTGAGCCACTCCTCCCAGCTCCTGGTCCATTGAGAAGTTTTTAAGAACCTGGTCTATGCCAGTCATTACGTTGGGTACTGGGAATACAAGAGTGAATGACACGATGCTTCCCCTTAAGGAAAATGCAGAAATTAGTAGATGTAGCTACACTAAGGTAAATGCTCTGATAGGGACTTTGTGAGCAGAGAGAAGGGTCCCGTCCTGGGAAGTTAAGGAGAGTTTCTGAAGGAGGTCAAATCAGAGTGAGGCGCGGAAGATGAGTTAGGCAGGTGAAGAAATGGAAGAAGGCTATTCCAGGGCGTGAAAACAACATGAGAAAGTCTCGCAGATGTGAGGCAGCATGAAGGGTGTCCCCGGACGCTCCTTCCCCACTGCCGCGGCGCATTTTCACACGGAGGGAGCTCCCCTATCAACTCCTCCCCTCTCTCTCTTTACTTCTGCTCATAGTGGCAAGAGGAGAGTGAATTCTGATTAGTAAATCCAAGAATAACCCGAGTGTGTGTGATTCCACTTTCTTCTCTTGTTGATGGGAATGGGCTGCTGACAGGGAACATGTGCTTATCTTGTTCTGGAGTTCACAGTGAGGATGTGCCCTTGTCTACAGAAAGATGTTTCCTGCAGTATTGACTTCACCAGTAATAAAGTGGGTATGTTGATCTTTCATGTGAGGTCGCCTTGTCGTGTTACTTGATTCAGATCTCCAGCAGGGAAGGGAAATGCAATGTCATGAACCTCCTAGAACCCCAACACAATGAGAACATAGGTGTGGAGTGGGGAGGGCAAGAGATGTGGCTTGCCAGGTCTGGAAGAGGGCGCTCGAAGGAGGCCTTTATCTTGAAGGTCATGTATGGGATCCCTCTGAACTGGGTCTTATTTATTTTGTGAGACAGAGTGTCGCTCTGTCACCCAGGCTGGAGTGCAGTGGCACGATCTCGACTCACTGCAACCTCTGCCTCCTGGATTCAAGCGATTCTCCTGCCTCAGCCTCCCGAGTAGCTGGGACTACAGGCGCCGGCCACCACACCTGGCTAATTTTTTGTATTTTTAGTAGAGACGGGGTTTCACCGTGTTAGCCAGGATGGTTTCGATCTTGTGACCTCGTGATTCACCGGCCTCAGCCTCCCAAATTGCTGGCATTACAGGTGTGAGTTACCACGCCCGGCTGTGAACTGGGTTTTAAGCTGGCAGGTAACCCACTCAGAATTGTGTTCTAGGTTATTTTCCCTGGCAACACTAGAGCATGGACATGAGGGTAGGCAATGAGGTAGCAAAAGACCAAAGGCAAGGAGACCAATCTAGAAGTGACTGAGTCATGTGCACCAGGGAGCTTGAGGCCTGAGTCATGGCAGGGAAAAAACACAAAGAAGAGGGCTGATCAAGCATATAGTTAGGATCCTACATACAAAAGATGAATGATCCACCCATTGTGCTGGTACGAATAAGGAAGACTAATCTGGGACGAGTCTCGGTTTTCTGACTTTGGTAATTAAGTGGATTAAAATTCTAGTTTCATAGATAGAAAACAAAACAAAAGGATCCAAATAGGGAGATGTGAGGCAATGACGCATTTAGTTTTGCCATGTTGATTTCCATGTATGGATCTCCAGGGAGATGTCGAGCAGACTACGTTGGGTAAGAGTCTAAAGTCCAGCAGCAATGTCAGTCTTGGAGATTTATATTTGGGAGCCATCGGCATAGGGAGGCGAGCATCAAAATAATGACTGTGTCAGATAACAAAAAAATAAATCAATAGACCAGAAGGAAACCATTAGGGGAATGCAAACATTTAAAAGTTGGCAGAGGAGAAAGTCCATGCGAAATAGAACAAAAAGCAATGAGCGGAGATGTAGGAGGAGAATCATGAGAGATGTCAAAGAAGCAGAGAATTTGGAAAGGTCTGGATAAGAAACAGTGTCAAATGAAAAGCTCAGTTAGAATAACACTGGGAGTGTCCAGTGTCTTTGACAATTTGGAGGTGATGCTTTTGAAAGCAGTTTGAGTTGAGTGGTAAGGTCAGAAGCCAGGTGGCAGTGAGTTTAGAAGTGAGGAAGTAAAGACTCCAAGTATTTATCACCACAAAATAGGTGTTATTTTCAAGACACTTGGCTGAGAAGAAAAGGAGAGGTCGAGAGAGCCTTGCTCCTCGATAGGTGAGTTTTGGTGTATTTATAGGCTGAGGGCAATGAACTACTA
>NW_012107697.1:4422913-4428127 GCF_000951045.1 Mandrillus leucophaeus | reverse complement strand
GTGTGTGGTGTCTGGTGGGGTGTGTGTGTGTGTGAATAGGGTAGGTGGAAGGTGATATCTTCCCTGAGACTGAAAAAGAGGGAAGGGTGTTTACATGTGTGATAGGGGTTGCTTGGTTGTTGACGCTGTTTTTTTAACGGAGGCAGGAGGTGAGGGAGGAAGCAGAAGAAGTTCATGCCAGCGGCCTCAGTTTTCATGATGAAATAGGAGGCCAGGCCATGTGCTGACAGAGAGTGACTTAAGAAGAGTGGAGGCTTGGTGTGAGCACCAGGCAGAATGGGAGAGGAGATGCCAACCAAGGAAACGGTGATCTACTCTTGAGCTGGCCTGGTTAGACGAGAGAAGAAAGACGGGAGGATCCTGCAGGCTGGGTGAAAATGGAGGGAGCAAGGAACTTGATATTCTGTCAAATCCTAACAGTGGCAATGGTCTGCCTGTCTTCACTTCCCCAGTACCCAGCCTCTTCCCCATGCCCCATCCCCTGAGCCTGCACCAGAGCAATGCTGTTGCAGTGTGAGTCCATCACCTCCCTCCTCTGCTCAGTAGACTGCTTTTATCTCATTCTATGTGAAAGGCAAAATCCTTTCAAATCCCATCAGTGCTCTGTATGATCTGGCCTCTGTGAACTCTGACTCCATCCTCTACTCAGCTACATCAGCGTCCTCACCCTTTCTTAGGGCACTGCGCTCACACCCACCTCGGAAGCTTGCACTGTGTTCCCTTGCCTGGAATTCTTCTCCACCAGATGACATGATCACTCACTCTCTTCCACCCTTAGCTCTTTGGCGCAGGTATCTCTGTCACCACAAGGCATTCCTGACCACCTGTCAAATCTCACCACTTCCTACTCGCACCCCTGACATTTCCTCTGCATTTCTCTGCCTTGTTTTCTATCCAGCACTTGATACTGACTAGAATACTGCATGTTTTACCTACCTTGTATATTTTCTGCCTGCCCCAGTAGGGTGGCGATTTAGATCTGTTCTGCTCATTTCTGTATCCCCCGTGCCCACAGCAGTGTCTGGCACTGAGTAGGAGCTCAATGAATATCGGTTGAACGAGTTCTGATTCAAGGCTGACCTCCTTACCCTGGTTAAAAATGCATGGTTCTCGGCTGGGCGCGGTGGCTCACGCCTGTAATCCTAGTACTTTGGGAGGCTAAGGCGGGTGGATCACGAGGTCAGGGGATCGAGACCATCCTGGCTAACACGATGAAACCCCGTCTCTACTGAAAATACAAAAAATTAGCCGGGCGTGGTGGCGGACTCCTGTAGTCCCAGCTACTCGGGAGGCTGAGGCAGGAGAATGGTGTGAACCCGGGAGGCGGAGCTTGCAGTGAGCCGAGATTGAGCCACTGCACTCCAGCCTGGCCGACAGAGTGAGACTCTGTCTTAAAAAAAAAAAAGAAAGAAAGAAAATGCATGGTTCTCAAATTGTTTCATAGGCATTAGTTTTGTTTAATTAGAGCAGATTGTCTTCAAAAGTAGAGACCTGGTTTACATATCATGCCTGTTGATTAATACAATATAATGGCCCTCATCGCTCAATTGCCTGGGTCCTTTGTCCTATTCACCACTTTATACCTGATCAACTCATCCTGTTCTGACTACCATGTATCCCTTTTCACGCCCTCAACTCCCCCCTGTTACCTTGTCTCAGGGAAACCCCATCACTCCTGAGGAAATTATTCTTGCTGATTTAATCTTTGCTTTTTAATCAGATATAAAGAGGTGGGGGTAGAAGTGGAGAATGTATTCAGACCATCATACATCATTTTATGGAAGAAAAAGCCTGACATTTTCATTGGCAAATAAATCCTGGAGCTCTGAGACTGGGAAGGACCTAAGAGGTCGTTCATCCATCTTCACATCTCTGGGCAGTTCTGCACTGAAAATCCATACCCTAAATGCAAGTATCTAGTGCTTTTCCCTCACTATTCTCTAAGGAAGCTACCTTCCTGACCTTCTTTGACAAGCCATTTTAGTATTTTAGTAGAAAGTATGAAATTATTATTAAAGCACCTGCAGTGCAGTAGGGTTATGAAATTGGAGCACAAATGGAGCTAGGAGGCTGGACTCTGAAGCCAGAACAACCTGCGTTTGAATTCTGAATTGACCACCAGCTCACCGGGTGACCTTGTGCAAGTCAACCTCTTTAAAAAAATGAAATAATAAAAGAAGAAGAAAGTCCTCAAGACGTTATATGCACATACATACACATATATGTAAAGGATAAATATATACTCAATAAATACAGACGTACAAATATATACTCGACAAATGTCTCTTCTTTCTTCTATTCCTCCCCCTACCCCACCAACGTGCATTTCATGTTTAATAAGCTAAGCTTTTATTATAGAATTTTCAAGTCTAAGAGATTCATTCAGTTTGATATCTCAGACTTTTACGAGGACTATTTCTAAATCATTCCTACTTGAAGAAAAATACAGTCAACTTAGAGGTTAGATCCACAGGCTATGAAGGTTGGCTTTGAATCCCAGCTCCAGAATATATCCGATGTGTGAATGTGGGCACTTGTGCTCACCGAGTCTCTGTTTCCTCATCTGTAAAATGGTCGTAAGATATCTGCTTATCTGTGGGGTTCTTGCAATGATTCAGTGAGATTCTGTATGGAGAGGATTCGGCAGAGTGGCCTGGGACTTAGTGTGAGCTTAATACCTGATAATGATGATGATAATGCTAGCTAATATTTAATACGTATTGCCCATTTAGTATATGTCAGGCATTAAGAAGTACCTCACAGTCAATGATGGAAGAGGTTGCTGCTTTCGTTATCATTACTAATATCATGTTTTAAAGACCCATGAAGGATGGTGGCAAAGAGTTCTTTCCTCTCCAAGGGTCTATTATTTTGTTGTGAAAGTCAATGAGATGCATCTAAGTCAATGTGAGTGGTTGCCGTTGACTGCATTAAACAGAAGAGGTGAAGAGGGTCTCAGAGAGGAATGGATGGAAGGGGCTATCTGTAAGAGAAGCCACCCGCCAGCCCTGAGTATCAGAGTGGTTCCTTACTGTATAAATGCTGGGCACCACAGTTCCTTTTTGAGGGCAGAAACAGAGCAAGCTGCTCATCACCATGGCAGGAGCACTGCCTGGGACAGGGTAGGGGTGACAGGGAAAGGGCATAGAACTTTCGGGCAGTGTTGTTCAGTTTCTGTGGTTTTCGAGTGTACACTTCCTTCAGAGGTAGAGGTGGGAGGGAGAGAGGGTGTGCGATTTTAATCTGCAAAAAAAGCCATTGCAGGTCAAACTGACCTAGCTAAATAAGAAGCTTGATTTGAGCCAAACAATAAAGTTGACAGTGTTGTCAGTGCTCCAAAAACATCTTCATTTAACCTGCAGACAATTTTTTAAATTGTCAAGAACTTACAATTATTGTTTTCAAAACTACTAAAGAAAATGAGGCAAGGGAAAATGTCAGAGACTACGGCTGTGTAACAGTTCATCGTGAAAGGGGAAACCTGCTCTATGTTCAAGGTACACCTAGCTGCTGAGTGTCCAGATGATTCCTAACACAAAGGGATCTGAGGTGTAGCAGTCTGCTATACTAAAGGGTGGTGATGGGCACTTTAAAAAGAATTAGTGCAGTTCCAGTTACCAATTTAGGCTACCAAACCTGAAATGTCCTTCCTAAATTGCTACGCTCTGTTGAAACTCCCAATTTGCTTTAATAACCTATCAATTTCTAAATTGTTAAACATGTAGGTGGGTGCTTTCTAAGAGCATTTTTGAATGGGTTCCTGAAATACTCGAGGAGGCAATAGGAGAAACAGGATCTCGTTTCTTAGGAAGTGCCTCTCCCACTCCCCACCAGCTCCGGTAGCTCTGTTCCTCTAGTATTCCATCAGCTCTCAGGCCTTTCCAACCTCAAACCCTCTCAGCTGCAGTTTCCTTTCCAGGAAACAATGTCTCCCTCCTTCTTCCCTTGGTTGTCAGCTTCTTATCCTCTAGGTTCCGGGTTCAAATCCCTCCTTAAGGGAGGCCTTTCCTGACCACACTATCTGCAGCCAGTCCCCTCATCACTCTTCTGGTTTGCAGTGTGCGTTCGTTTCATGGCCCACATCCGCTTATGTGATTTGTTCATTTTCTTGTGAATGGGTTCTCCCTGCTTGACTCTAAGCTCCATGAGGGCAGGTCCCAGGCCTGTCTCATCTCTCACAACAGTCCCAGCATCTAGCACAGCGGCTGTCACCTAGTCCTCGTTGAAGCTGAATGAATATTGGTTAAATGAGAAGAGTGAAAGTTCACTATTTCATTTTGATTCATGACACTCTTATGGAAAATACAAATGCCTAGAGCACTAGTCCTTTCTTAGCTGTGTTCAGATCTATCTACGAAGAAGATTCGTGCAACTGATTTAACTGAAGATGGGTGGCATCTGACCTTAGGTTAGGTTATTCAAAACTAGGAATAAGATTGTCAAAATGTATTAACTCAAGTAAATACACTTTGATTTAAGGCTCATCTCCATTTGGGTAGTTGGGAACAGCGTTCCTTTTGCCATTTAAGAGAGAAATGAAAATGCCTTTCACCTTGGCCTCTTAGTATCTATGAAGGCAATATCTTGTACAGCACAGGGCAAAAACAATCATGGTCTAATTCCTTATAAAACTGTTATAGGTAAAGATCGAATCTCAGATGCTCACTAACTGCTGGACTGAGAGCATTACATTACTACTTGGCGTTACATTCTCTTGTGACTAATGATGAAAATGAGGACCAAGTTTTCAAACTTAGCTAGTGGCAAGAGGCAAGATCCAAGGCCAGATCCATCCAATGCCAAAACTCACATGCTTAACTCTTACTACAATAAACAGTCCAATCATGAGTGGCATGGTCTGAGCTTGCACTGCACAGAGACAGGAATGGGCATCTAGGAAAGAAGTAGAGAGCTACACAGGCACTGATCTTTGCTTGGCATACATCATCAAAACACATACAAAACATCCCTAACATGCACCAATAAGAACGAGCCTGACATTTCTGAGTAATTAAATACATGAAGGTCAAGAAGAATGAGGCTAGCCAGGCATGGTGGCCTGCACCTGTGGTCCCAGTTACTCAGGAGGCTGAGGAGGGAGGATCACTTCAGCCCAGGTGGTCAAGGCTGCAATGAATTGTGATTGCACCACTGCACTCCAGCCTGGGTGAGAGAGCAAGATCCTATCTCAAAAAAAAAAAAAAAAAAAAAAAA
>NW_012107697.1:4403403-4422863 GCF_000951045.1 Mandrillus leucophaeus | reverse complement strand
AAAAAAAAAAAAAAAAAAAAAAAAAAAGGAGAATTAGGTAACAGGAGCAGACAGGGATGATTTTTTTAAAAACCTCTCGGAAAGAAAAATGTAGTTAGTGGAATTTTCACAAGATAATGAGGGAGGAAGGAAGTGCAAGAGTGTGGCTTCCTTGGTGGTCACTCCTGGCCCTTCCACCAGTATCCAATATTGACTGTATAGCCTTTGGGTCTTGGCCTAAAATAGAGCCAGGAGGGAAGATGGGACTGGTCAAGATATCGCAGGTCCCAGGAGAGCCAATATTGGCCTATGAGATTCAAGGTCCCCACAGTTCCTGAGGAACCAGGGTGGTGATCTTCAGGAAAAGAGTAGACCTTTGTTTTCTCCCTGATGTTGCGAACAACTTACTCCATTATGATGAAGGGACATGGGGCTGGCGTTGGTTTCCGACAGTCCCTGGAATAGAACTCATGTGAGTACGGCTTTTGAGACTGCTGCACCAAATCTGAAGTTGCTGTAATTCATTTAGAATTACACCAAAAGAACAAAAGCAAAACAGAAACACAAACTTTTGGAGGTGATGAATATGTCTATTACCTTGATGGTTGTGATGGTTTCATGGTGTATGCATTTGTCCAAACTCAAATTGTACATGTTCCATTTTTTGTACATCAATTACACCTCAACAGACCAGTTTAAAATAAACAAATACGGAAATAAATATATAAAATTGAATACTATTTTAAAAAACAGTGGAGTAGGGGAGCTTGTGGGCTCCTTACACACCTGTAGGTTTCAAGTTAATGCCTAACTTTGCTATAGAGGAAAATTAATAAGAAGGAAATGTTGTAGAGAAGATACGCAGGGAGCCCATATAGGAAGGAGTGTTGGAGTGATTACTCGGGAGATTTTTCTGTAGAATCCTAGGTCGCACATCCGCATTTTTCTCTCTCTGCTGGAAAGAGAGAAAATCGTAGGTTGAGTTATAACAAAGAGAACATTGGTTCCTGCTGCCAAGGAGCCCTAATGCTCTATGGGTCCTTTTCTAGAGGGCAAGGACTCCCTTCTGCCAAAAACACTACAAAAAAGATGGCTTCGGTGAGGAGGATTAACTCTTTGTAGTTCGAAACATTGGATTCCGCATAATGACGTTGAGCCAAGGAAATGATAAGCTTTCCTGTGCCCGCCCCACCCCCAGGGTGGCATGAATATGAGTATGATTTATTTATTCTGTCGCATTTCTTCAAACATCGTTGACTCTATTTGTGTCTATTCTTACTGGATTATGCTGTGATATTTAGGATGCACTTAAAGTGGACATCAAAGAAAGCACTTGCTTATTCTCGGCATTTAATATGAGCATCTAATTAAGTTCAGGTTATTGTGTTAACTATTGTTCAGATCCATAGAGTTTATTAAACTACCTAATTTTCATATAATTCTACTGCAATTAGTGGTTATGTATTCATTCAACTGCTCAGATGAAACACATTAAATCTGGATACGGAGAGTGAATTGTTTTCATTTACCTAACCGTTAGACTTGATCATAAATGTTTATTAGAGTAAGATACACAGTTTTTGTTTGAATTCATGTCTTTAGTGCATCCACCATCGATTGCTGTAGACAGAATTTGCACGGTGTTTACCTTCATAAGTGTCTTGACCATCAATTACTTTTGCCTAAGTTTGTTTTTTTTAAAACACATTTTAGGAATTCTCTATCCTTCTCCTGATTTCATGAATACTTTTTAAAAACTTCCTCTTTGGGCTGGGTGCAGTGGCTCATGCCTGTAATCCTAGCACTTTGTGAGGCCGAGGCGGGCGGATCACCTGTCAGGAGTTCGAGACCAGCCTGGCCAATACAGCAAAGCCCCATCTCTACTAAAAACACAAAAAATTAGTTGGCTGTGGTGGCGTGTGCCTGTAATCCCAGCTACTCAGGAGGCTGAGGCAGGAGAATCACTTGAACCAGGGAGGCGGAGGTTGCAGTGAACTGAGATCACACGATTGCACTCCAGCCTGGGCACCAAGAGTGAAATTCTGCCTAAAAAAACAAAAAAACAAAAACAAAAACAAAAAAAACCCACACACACACAAACAAAAAAACCTTCCTCTTTGAGAGGAATTTTAAACTTTTGCAATGGGTATGGGGAAAAATGTAGTCCCTAGTACCTTTTATCCTCACAGAGAGAATGAGAACTGCCAGACAGGAACACTCTCAAACCATTGCCACTGAACCCAGAAATGCACAGAAATGTAGAAGGCCATCCCTCCTCCAAACAAAGCCACTGCTCTCTGAGTGCTCTGAATCACAGCCTCTCCAGCCTTCTTGATAACCTTCATCTGAGACTTCCTCCATCCTCCCACTCAACTTGCCACTCCTTCAGTACTTAAATATCCTCCAAATTTCTCGTATTTATATAACACCTCCCACCTTGACCCAATGCCCTATTATCAACTATTGGCTCTATCTGTCCCCACATTTGGAACTGTACTTCCAGAAGACCATCTCCATTCCTTTACAACCAGTCATTGTATTTCTTCGCCGTAGTCTGGCTTCTGCTGCCACCACTCTACTGAAGCTGGTTTTATCAAGCTTACCCATCGCCTCCCTGTGTTAAATGCATTAGATGCTCCTCAGTCCTTAGTTTCCTTGGCTTCTTGGTGACATTTGTCATCACTGACTTTCCTTCTTTTGGAAGCAGTCTCTCCCCTTGGTTCCTGCAAAGCAACCTTCTCCTAGTTAGTCTCATATCTCTGGCTCCTTCTCAGTTTATTACTTGCTCCTCTTCTTCTTGACTTTTCCATATTCCTTAGGATTCCATCTTTGTCCCTTTTATCACTCGACACACTCTCTCTGGGCCATGTCTTCATGGCTTTTGTTCACATCTATACCTGCTAACTCCCAAATCTGTATCTCCCTGGCACCCATCCATTCACACAGCAGTCAGCGTGATATTTCTCATGTACAAACCTGATTGCATCACCTCACAGAATATCCTTTTCAGTGTCTTCCCATTGCGTTTATGATCAAACCAACTTTCTTTGCAGGAACACAACAAAGCCTTCCAGGATCTGGCCGCACCTTGCTCTCCAGCCTCTATCTCTTTCCAGTCTTCTAGAATTCTACATTCCAGCCATGCTGGACCTCCTTCAGTGTCTTGAATGGTCCATGCTCTTCCCACTCTTAACCTCCCTTCAACCAACTATTTCTACCCAGAACCCTCTTCTACTGGCCTTCCTACCTGTCACTTTCAGACATCTGGTTAAGTATTGCATCCTTTTGGGAGAATTTTCTCTAGGGTATGTTACCTCCTGCAAACTTACTATCTCATAGCACTTCCACAGATTTCCTATCGAAATGTCCACTATTGATATTCCTTCTTAACTATTTACTGCTTTATCCTACCTTCTAGCATAACACCTGTTATACACCAGGTAATCAAAATTATTTGTTGAAAGAATTTACCTAAATGATAATAGCATTATCTGAGGATTCATGTTTTGAGAATTTTCACATCCCTTCAGGGGGGTCACCCTTGGGTATTCTCCCATTTGCTAATCACCCGCTGCTTCCAAACCAGCCTGCTCATTCATAACAGTTGGGCTCTTCCATGAAATTGTGGAGGAAAAGGCTGCAACACCCAGGCAGCTGTGCTGATCTCCAGGTGTAGGATACAGTGTGAGTTTCACTGAAAAGGTGTCTAACATCTGATTCAAACAACCCCTGGCTGTTTTATCTTCAGACCGGCTGAGTAGTTTGTACATATACTCTGAAACCTGCTTTGAATATTATGATTAATAGATGATCACAAACATTGTCCTTTTTTTTCTTTTTTTTTTGAGATGGAGTCTCACTCTGTGCTCCAGGCTGGAGTGTAGTGATGTGATCTCGACTCACTGCAACCTCCACCTCCCAAGTAGCTGATTACAGGCATGCGCCACCACACTCAGCTAATTTTTGTATTTTTAGTAGAGACGGGGTTTCACCATGTTGGCCAGGCTGGTCTCAAACTCCTGACCTCAAGTGATCCACCCACCTGGGCCTCCCAAAGTGCTGGGATTAGAGGCGTGAGCCACCGTGCCCAGCCAACATTGTCCTTTAAACATCTAAAAAGTATTTATTAAACCCTAAATGTGGCCTCATTAGCTCTTATATCTAGGTTTTTTCCAAAGGAAAGCAAACAGTGATTTCAAATGGGAAGAAAAGGATTAGATATGCAGACAATAACTTCACAGGAAAACTTCCAGGGCAACCAGCTTCATATACTTGAGAAAAATCTTTCTATAAACATCCTTCTGGGTGAGACATAAGTCATGGGGCATGGGTCTTCCTGGGGCCTATGGAGGCGTTGCATCTAAATCTTGCCCTATTGACTTTTAATCCTGCCTTTTTGTAAAGATATTTACCCGAAGTTTTTCCCCCTCTGTATCAGGACCTAAAACACAAGGAAATCTTAACCTAAGATAAACAAAATGTTTGACGAGAATCCAAAGATAACATTTACTAAAGTATCAGAATGTAAAGAACGATCCAGACCCTGCAGTACCAAGGGCGATATTTTGTCCCCGGGAAGGGATGTGTGTACACACACATATTTGATTACATTTGAAGTCTGTTATTTTGTGTTTTGTTGTTGTTGTTGAGCCTAAAATAAATGGCCAGGAATGGAATGGTGGGGCTTTAAACACAGTTGAAAGGAACATGGCAGGGAGGAGGCATCCCCAACCAGGCTGGTTTAGGAGCACAATTTTCTAAAAGACAAGGGAGGGAGTAGATGACCTTTCCGGATCCCTCCTGTCTGAAGATTTTACGATTCCATGCACGTCCTCTGTCTAGACATGAAATGTGGATGCTTCTGCTTTTATTGCTGCAACACGGGTGAAAAGCATAACTGCTCCACCTACAGTCTGATCCTAGAAACTGCTCAGCCTCAGCCAGGAAAAACAACACAACAAAAAACAGAACAGGTGAGGAAAAAGCCCACCGGAAAGAATGCAATTTCAGAGTCCATAACGGGGAGTATTCCCCAAGAATCTAGACTTACTTTTCATCTAGCCTTTCAAAGTGACTATAATTTTAATAACGGTGTCTTACAGAGTTATCAATAATTATTCATTCAAATATTTAGTGTCTAATAGGAAATACCATTCCATGAGAAAAGGAGGAGACAGAAAATTTGGCCTTTCCTTTGACACATGGGGAACACAAACTGGAAGAGGATGTTGGATGTCCACAGTTAACACAGTGACCACCAAGATCAGGTGCTCTGACTACCAGTAAGACATAGATCAGAAGACATCTCCGTTTCCAAGAATTACCCAACCTTGCAGTGCTGTGCTGTCTTCAAATTTTATACCTCATATTCTTTCTCCCTCACTCACAGCCCCTCTACTCACTCTTCTGTGTCCCAAGACACCTGAACACACCTTGTCCCTTCTGGCCTCTCACCTTTGTCCTCATTACAATCTTCCTCCCATTCCTATAACCCTACAGTTTCTATGAGGCAGCCCCTCTTTGTTCCTTCTCAGACATGCCAAAGATCTGCCCTGAATGCTCTTCTCTCAGATGCCATGTGGCCTGCTCTTCCTCTTCATTCGAGTCTCTGCTCAGATGTTAGCTTCTGAGAGGGCTTCCTAACCACCTTATCTGAAACGGCACCCCATGAGTTCTTCTTTCATTATTTCCAAAGATCAGTTAGATCTGTATTTTAGACTTGTGCTTATCTTGAAATGTAATATGTATATACTAAACAGTGTGCAAAGCACAAAGCCCTCCCTCCTCAACCTGCTGCTGGGGCTCCTCCACTTGGCCATCACCAATGTGGACATCTTACTTGCCTGATCCAACCTGATGGCTTTAGGACTGAATTACTGAGAAAGAGGAAAACAGGAAGATGAAGAGAGAAAACACTTCCATGCCACTTTAAATCCCCATCCTTAGTCCTAAATTCTAAGGTTGGGCCCTTACAGAGGCCTTTCTGTATCAAAAAAACACCCAATTTCTTTTTTCTTTTTTTTTTTTTTTGAGACAAAGTTTTGCTCTTGTTACCCAGGCTAGAGTGCAATGATGTGATCTCAGCTCACTGCAACCTCTGCCTCCCGGGTTCAAGCGACTCTTCTGCCTCAGCCTCCTGAGTAGCTGGGATTACAGGCATGTGCCATCAAGCCCAGCTAATTTTGTAGAGATGGGGTTTCTCCATGTTGGTCAGGCTGGTCTTGAACTCCCGACCTCAGGTAATCCGCCCGCCTCGGCCTCCCAAAGTGCTGGGATTACAGGCGTGAGCCACCGCGTCCGGCCCCAATTTCTAATTGCTACTCAAGTAGCTGGAAGCTTGGCACCCCAAGGGAGTGGGAACTTCCCATGCTAGCTCCTCACTCAAGTCTGATAAACAGATTCCTTAGTTTCCTGTAGGATGGGACTTAGAACAATGGAATTTTATAAAGATTATCCATAACTATCCAGTAAGTGATTTCACACTCATCAAGGGGTTACTTTTTACAACTCCAGCACTGCAACAGAGTTTACAATTGAAGTTTTCCTGGATGGTATCATTAGCATAGTTCCTTTAGGAGGAATGTGAACACCTGCTTTAGTGTTTTGTCCTTCTCTTAACCTTCTCAACAGAGTTATTATTCCAGCCTATTCATTTGAGTAATTCAACTTATCTCTTTGAGCTTGTTTCTTCCTCCGCAAGTAAAAGGTTGAACCCATGATCCTTGATATCCT
This sequence comes from Mandrillus leucophaeus, assembly GCF_000951045.1. NCBI lineage: Eukaryota > Metazoa > Chordata > Mammalia > Primates > Cercopithecidae > Mandrillus > Mandrillus leucophaeus. Next base: position 4,416,152 of record NW_012107697.1, on the reverse strand, counting down.
AGATAGGTCTAACCTTTTGTGATTCCATAAAATGTTCTTGAAGAGTTAATATGTTAGTTCTTCACCCCTACCTATGAATGAATCATACAGGCTTTAACCTAGAGAAAGATGTTTAGAGTACTGAGAGTTGAACAGATTTTGAAGATCCTCATTGCCTGAGGGAAGTAAAATAAAATATTAAAAGGGCTTTAGTTACCAGAGTTAGAATGAATAATAACAATGGCAACCACTGCTTTGCAAATGTTATTTCAGTTCATCTTTACATTATAGCAGTGTATCCTAGTGCATAATCACAGACTGTGAAATGAAACAGACCTGAGTTTGAGATCTCAGTTCAAATTCTTATTTTGCCAAATTCTAATTTGCGGCAAATTACCTTAACCTTTCCAGTCTCAAGTGTATTCATCTGTAATGTAAAGAATTTGCCCATGATTTTTTGGGGAAGATTAAATGAAACAATGCATGTAAAGGTCTCTGCAAAATGCATTATATGAAACAGGCATTCAATAATGGCAGCTATTTACAATATTGGAAATGCTTAATCCTTAAACATAAGTTCAGAACCAGTATCTGAATCCATGTTAATTTTATGCCATATTTCTGCTAAACAGTGCTTCCCCAATACACCTTGCCTACTACATAATTTTCTCTTGACAAGGACGGCTCAACAGAATTTATAGGTTCAAACCCTAGCTCATTTTCAGAGTCTCACTCCTTCCCAATCATTGACATAACTTTAACATACAAAACTCAGCAAATTTGGGAGGCTCAATTTTCTGCCTGCAGAATTAAACTTTGAGGTGGCTTTCAGAAATCTTGGCATTACAACTATATGAGTTAAGGGTTTATTATAGGGCAGTAATAGAAGCTTTGGAGTTCCTTAATGGGACCCTAATCTGGGAATTTAGTCATGAGCTCATCATTTTCTTTGTCCAAGTTCCTCAGGACACTTAGAAGCAATAAACCAAACTTACCATACACCTTATATCCACTAACACAGTCTATGCAGCAAATACTTGTTCTTCTCAAGCCTTGCCTTCTATTGGCACATGATTACAGGTATCTATAGGTGATCGTTTAAGTAACTGTTTTGCTGTTTTTGTGCACATGATGGACTTCCAACACCCCCTTTTACCATTGCAAACAAGATCATTGACTTAAAATGTAATCATGTAAGAGAACCAATTGCAGATAACACAGGACCAATTGAGAGAACACATTTGTAAGGTTCTAATCTCTGGAACCACTTTTAGTGCCAAATTCTTGATCAGTGTTCCATCAGCGAAGCAGAGATTTGACCACAGGCAACTGAGAAGGCTACTTACAAGGTCTATGTGAGATAACTTTTCCTGTGTCTGGTGTTGGAACCTAAAGTCTGAAGAGTAGGACGTCAGGAAGGAAAGATAATGATTGTGAGGTGGGGGAGACAAGAACAAACTAGAACTTGGAAGGTTGAGCAGGACAACTGAAGATAGTAGACTGGCCCCTTTGTCATTCTTTCACCATCTCCAAGCCTCAACTTTGAGGTGGCATTGTCCTGCATCAGAGGTTGGAGCCCTTCATCATGAAGTTAAATATGCATCAGGCCTGGAATTTGGAGAAGCTGAAGGAGGATCAGAAAGGAGCTGCTGCTGCTGCCTCAGGCCAGTGAAGTGACAACATGAGCGGATTCCAAGTGTTTTTGTGGACTGCTCCATCTTCCCAAGCATAGAAAGATGGCTACTGCTCCACTTCCACCTTCTAAATCTCACTCTCGTGTAGCCTGTATACCCCCATCCCATTGTAGCCATGCTAACCTGTAACTATGCATGAAAGTAATTCTGGGAAACAGAGCTCTGGCTCAGGTAAGGTAACACAATACAAAAGCCCACCATATCACTAGTCAAAGAAGAAATCCCATCAGAAATAAAAAATGCTTTGAACTAACAATAATGAAAACATAACAAAATTTGTGGGATACAGCTACAGTAGTCCTTATAGGAAATGCTGTGGCTTTAAATGTTTACATTTATAAAGAAAAAAATAAATGATCTGAGCTTCCATCTTAAGAAGCTAAGGGAAAAAAGGGCAACTTAAATACACAATAAGTAGAAAGAAAGATACACAAGCAGAAATTAATGAAATTGAGGCTGGGCGCAGTGGCTCACGCCTGTAATCCCAGCACTTTAAAGGCTGAGGCAAACAGATCAGCTGAGGTCAGGAGTTCGAGACCCGCCTGGCCAATATAGTGAAACTCCCATCTCTACTAAAAATACAAAAATTAGCTGGGCATGGTGGTGCATGCCTGTCATCCCAGCTATTCAGGAAGCGGAAGCGGGAGAATCGCTTGAACCTGGGAGGCAGAGGTTTCAGTGAGTCAAGATCATGCCCCTGCACTCCAGCCTAGGTGACAGAGTGAGACTCCATCTCAAAAAAGAAAAAAAAAAAATGAAATTGAAGACAAACAATAGAGGAAAATCAACAGGGCCACAAGTTGGTGTCTTAGTCTGCTTGTACTGCTAAAACAAAACAACTGAGACTGGGTTATTTTAAACAACAGAAACGTATTTCTCACAGTTCTGAAGGCCACAGGTAGTCCAAGATCAAGGCACCAGCAGGTTGGCTGTCTGGCAAGGGCTCAGTACCTACTTCCAAGATGGCACCTTGAATGCCGTATGCCCTGGGATGGGGTTGGGGGATGAATGCTGTGCCTTCACGTGGCAGAAGGAATAGGAAAAAGGGAGTGGCAGCTCTCTGTAGCTTCTTTTATAAGGACGTTAATACCATTCACAGGGGCGGAGCTCTCATGATCTAATCACTTCCTAAATGTCCCATCTCTTAATACTATCACACTGGCAATTAAGTTTTAACATACTAATTTTGTGGGATACATTCAGCCCACAGCAGTTGGTTCTTTAAAAGATTAATAATATTGGGCTGGACGCAGTAGTTCACGCCTGTAATCCCAGCACTTTGGGAGGCTGAGGTGGGAGAATTGCTTGAGCCCTGGGGTTCGAGATCAACCCTGGCAACATAGTGAGACCTTGTCTCTACAAACAAAACAAAACAAAAAACAGCTGGGTGTGCTGGCACATGCCTGTAGTCCCAGCTATTTGGGAGGCTGTGGCTGTAATGAGCTGTGGTCAAGCCACTGTATTCCAGTCTGGATGACAGAGTGAGACCCCATCTCAAAATAAATAAATAAATAAATAAAAACCAATAAAATCAATTTTATCTCAGACTAATCAAGAAAAAGAGCAAACACAAATCATCAATATCAGGAATTAAATAAGAAATATAACTACCAATCCTATAGGCATTAAAAGGGAAATAGGGAATGTTACATAGGGAATGGCAAAAAAATGTATTACTTAAATGAAGTAAACAAATTTCTTGAAAAACAATGTATCAAAATTGACAAAGGAAGAGAGGAAAACATGAAGTCTATCTTCTAAGAAATGAACTCATTATCAAAAATCTTGTCACAAAGGAAATTCCAGGTTTGCTTTGGGATTGGCAAAGATTTCCTAAGTGGGACAGAAAATGCAATAGCTATGAAAGATAAAAATTGATAAAGTGGTCTGAATAAAAATTAAACTTTTTTTCCTTATCAAAAGACAGTAAGGAAATGAATATTGGTAAAGACATACATCTAACAAAGAATGTGTCAATATTCTTATAATACAAAAACAACCTAATTCTTAAAATGGCCAAAGATTTGAACAGATAGTTTACAAAAGATATAAAAAGTTTGAAGAAAAAAAAAAAAAGAAGAAGAGGTGCTTAACATCATTAGTCACAGGAAAATGCAAATTAAGCCACAGTGGGACACTACCTCACCCCCACTAGAATGGTTACAAAAAAGGACTGACAATACCGTTAGTGAACATGTGGGAAAAATGGAATTCTCATCATTGGGAGCAGGAGGGTAAAATGGTACAACCACTTTGGAAAATAGTTTCACAGTGTTTTATAAAATTAAACATATACATATATGTCTCTTCCCTATGACCCAGCAAATCTAATAGATATCTACCAAAGAGATAACATATCCACACAAAGACTTGTACACAAATGTTTGTAGCAACTTTATTAATAATCCCACACCAGAAATAACACAAATATCCATCAGCAAATACATAAACCAATTGTGGTATATTACAATGAAATACCAGCCAGCAATAAAAACAAAAAGCTACAGACATACGCAACAGCATGTATCTCTAAACATGCTAAGCTAAAGAAACTAAACACAAGAGTATATACTATCTGATTTAATTTATATGAAATTCTAAATCAGGGAAGAAAACTAACCTTCCAGTAACAGAAGGTAGATCAGTGGTGACCTAGGGCTGGGGAGAATGACTGCAAAGGGAGAGGAAATTTATTCTGGTAAGAAAATGTTCTTTACTTGGATTGTGTACACCCATGTAACCACCACCCCCATTCATCAAAGATCATTGAACTCTACAGTAAAAATGGCTACACTTAATTACAGTAAATTATACCTTCATTAAGTTGATCAGAAAGAAAAAACATCCCAATGAAGGGAGAGACAAAAGTCACCACACCAGTGTCTGTCTTAATATTTGAATATGCACTAAATTTCTAGGTTTCTATTTGTTTCATGGCACATGTCAAGGGGCCAAGTTTCCATCTAAATAAATGGCTTAATCAGTTAAATTATAATAGAGGAAGATACTTATATATATATACACACACACACATATATTTATTTTTAGAGATAGCGTCTTGCTCTGTCACCCAGCGTGGAGTGCAGTAGTGCAATTATAGCTCATTGCAGCCTAAAAGAGGAAGATATAACAAAATTATTCAAGAAATGAACAAAAGCCTATGGTATGAATGCTTTCCAACTGAGTGATTAACTTTTGATATGCTATTTTGTGTTTACGTCTGAATCGTGAGTTGTCAAGTGTTTAGAAAAACCTGTCAAGTACGCAAGTCTGCCTTTTTGGTAGTTGGATCAAAATATTAAATCTCTTATCAAATGTTTAAGAAAATGTGATTAATAAAATATGTAAGTGGTATTAAATGTTCAGGATAATTGGAATTTGCAAATTGTTAAAGAAATGGTAATGTAATTTCTCATTTTTATCAAATTTACTATTCTTATGATGTCTTCAAGTTGAGCTTAGATTTTAAAATGCTATATTTTAAATGTATTTTAATAAAGCAAATATTAAAACAAGTATTTTTCTTTCCATACCAAAAGCCTGCCTTGACAGTAAAGCTTGTTGACACATGGTTCAAACACTTCCTTCCTGCCTTTCTTGAGAAATTCATTCTGCTTTTCAAGGAAGGTATGTTTCTATTTTATCTGCAAACCTTATAAACTGGCCTTATGGTTTATAGCAATATAAAAACACACAAAGTGATGCATTTTTTTAAATGAAATCCTGTAACACCACCAAATGTATGTATTTTACCTCTCTTACAAAGATAACTTATAGTAAATAATGTTAACAATGTTAGTTTTACTTATACGATTTTTCTCTGTACCCTCTATCTCTACTTCACCTCAATGTCTTTCACCCTCCAGTTTTAAGGTGAAAATATCTAGGCTTCTGCCCTCTGCAACTGATTTCTATTGAGGGCCTATCGAGGTATAATGACAATAATCATTGAATCTAGAAAAAAAAGCATCAAGCACAATTTACATGAACAACAGCTTCAGTTGACATTTAACTGAATGCTTCTAACTTATTTAATCTTATTAGATAGGCAGTGTTTTACTCAATTTACAGACGGAGAAACCAGGATTGTGCAACTTGCAAGTGGCAGAGCCCTGTTTATCTCCAAAGTTCCTGTTCCTCTGAGGTGAAGTTATAGATTAACCTCCCAGGTTTGCCCTTTCTTGATGTAACTAACTAATATCTTTGAGGATCTTTTTTCTTTTACCCAGAGTGCTAAGTGCTGAGCATACAGATTCATTCAACTCTCTAACCAGTTCTTGTATTACTGATTCATCTGTGGTCAAAATCTGGGGTACTGGTGGGTTTTGTTTGCGAACAGTTATGACTTTGAGTGACCAAAAAAAAACAAAAAAAAGTTTATCCTTGATGTAGGGACCATGTTTGATTTCTCCTTACTTCCCCTTTTGACCCCTCCAAGGCACTCAGCAAATGTCAGCTAATGAATAAATGAGGAAAAAAAACCTGTTGGCTAAAAAGACAGCATCAGAAGAGAATTTGTACCTAGTGCAGTGCTTGGCGCCTATCAGGGATTTATTAAACATATATTGAAGAGAATGACATTTCTGCCATTTTATTAATAAATTCAACAAAGTATTTATTGAACTTTAACCACGTCTTGGGCGTTTTTTAAGGATGAGTGGTTTAATACAATGATGATTCAGACACGGTCTCTACTTCCAAGGAATCTGGCATCTAAAATAGATAAGACGCACATAAAATAGGTGATAGCAGTTAAGTGCTGAAATAAGACTGCCATTCAAGTGTCATGAATTTGAAGAAGTTGGGAAGATCAGGAATGGAAGTTTCCTCCCCCTTTTCTTAGTCCATTCGTACTGCTTTAACAAAGTATCTTCAACTCGGTAATCTATAAATAACAAATTTATTTTCTTACAGCTCTGGAGGCTGGGAAGTCATGCTTAAGCACCAGTGGGTTTGGTATTGGCTGAGTTCCCGGTTTCTGCTTTCAAGATGGTACCTTGTTGCCGGGTCCTCACGTCAGAAGGGACAGAAGAGCTCACCAGTTGCTTCACACCTCTTTTCAAGTCATTAATCTCAGAGCCCTCATGACTTAATCACTTCCTCAAGGCCCCACCTCTACATCCTATCTCACTGGCGAACCTATTTCCACATATGAATTTTGGAGGACACATTCAGACCACTGCACCCCTCGAGTTCGTTAATGTCTTTCAATATCTTTCTTCATGCTCTCTGTGGCAATCTCATGGTTTCAAACTTTTCTTCTATCTGGGTTAATCTCAAATATATTTGTTCTCAGTCATCTCCCTATAGTTTCCATCTTTCTCCCAGACCTCCTCTCTACATAAATAACCTGCATACACTGTAAACTCCATGAATCAAAAAACTGAACTTGTGTAATTCTCTTCCAAATCTGTCCCCAGCTTCTAGAAGATGGGAGGAAAACATGATACAGGGGAATGAGGAAATTCACTCGGTATTGCAGAGACAGGAAGACAAAGACTCAGTCTCTGGGTTTCTGAAAGGTCTTCTCGAGCCATATCCACCCACTTCTCAATTTCTACCACGAAAGTAGAAAACGTAACCTTGATTTTCACTTTCTGTCTTGTAACTATAAAAGGTTTCAAAGTCACCTGTAGAAGGTAATTTGGGTCCTCACTTCCATGAATATTCTCTGACTTCCTCTAATAGAAAATAGGAGAATGTGGCAGTAGTGTATGTTAAAATGTTAGGACTCCTTAACATAAACGCTGCTTTAAGAGACCAGAATTTGAGATGGGTGAAAGGGCAGAGGCAAGTTTGATTATTCCTAACACCTATGAGGAAGCCTCTGTCCTCCCCATAGGAAGCTGTCCTTTCTTCTCTATTAGTTATACAGGAATAAGAATCTAGAGAAAGCTTTAACATTCATAATTGGAGTTACAGAATTAAAGACACTGAGACGATTAGCATGTGGATAACCTGAAATACTTCACGGCTCATTCACCATTTCAACATCAAGAAGAGGGGAATAAACACCACAAACATGGCAATAGGCCAGCTGCTCAAAAAAATGGTGCCCCCTTCCTCCCAGGCACACAGCTGGACACACTTTCCAAAATCTCTCTGGTGGGCCATGTGACTGAGTTCTGTCCAAAGGAACATGGGCAGAAGAGATCTGCACCACTTCCAGGCCTCACCCGTGAACATTTCCCACGCAGACTTTTCCTTCTTTCCCTATGTGCTCCTTCAACAAAGAGGGCTCTATGGACTGAGGGAAAGGCAGAGCCCCAAGAGGAAGGAGCCGGGGTTGCAGAATGACTAGGTGGAAAGCTGTCCACTGACCACAACATCCACATGGGACATTATAGGAGAGAGAAATAAACCTTGGAATAGTGACTTAACTTCTTTGGGTCCTAGTCTCCGGGCAAAGAGGAAAAGCTCAATAAATATCAGCTGTCATTATATGAGGAAATAAAGTTTACTTCTCCTTAATTTCCTTTTCTTAGGCAAGGTGGAGCACCGGGGGCGAGTGGGATTAGTGAAACGTATTAAATGACGTTTGCCCATTACAAAATACTAATTGGTACATTTAAATAAGATGACGTTGTGACAATAACACACAGATTAAAGACATTTTCTTCTGGATCCCAGACATTAGATTTTATGACTGATTTCTTGCTAAAACACTCAAGTCTAGTTAAAATGTGAAATATCAACAGAATGTGGTACCCACTTCTTTCTCCCCGTGACACTGAGTATTATCTGGGGCTGTTCTGAAACACATTTAACAATCCATATCATTTCTGTGGCTTCCAATTGACAAAATCTGTACAAAGAATACTCTGTGCTGCTCTACTATTTAACTGATACAGTTTAATTATAATCAACTTTTATTGATTTTACATAAATAGCTTATCGAATGCCTTTACAAACTATGTTTTTGCAATATATTTATGTTACAACACACATTTCCTTATGAAAGTATTTGTCAAATCTTTTTGCAGAGGAAGTAGGTAAAAGTGAGGGGAGAAGAAGAGGAATAAGATTTTAAAACTAATCGTCAGCAATGGGTATTTGGCAATTATTTCCTTTACAAAAAAATCACAGGTTTGTAACTTTGAAACATCAAAAGTGTAGTCCATCAATTTAATTAAAAAATCAGTAGTGCCTAATATATCATCTGGGCATCAATTTTTTAAAAAATATATCCAGATTCACATATTTTTACTCTTATTAAATAATGGTTTTAAATAATAATCACCACCATGTTTAGTTATATAATACCAGATCTGGATTAAATCATGGTGATAGATATTTTTAAATTCCAATTTATTTATTAATCAGTAAAATGTAACAGTTGACAGTGTGCCCAGAGAACGAGCCTCCTATGTGTAGGAAGACGATAGTCTTATTACACCTGCCATCAATTAGGTCAGTTACATAGCTGCTAATGTATCCGAATTTTTTTCCACACTGATGTTTTGACTTGAATAAAGTACTACAAGTTATCATTATCAAACCAACATGGAAGAATTAACCATTCCTGAAACAATAAACAATCTTTATATTAGTATTTCTTGGTTATGGTGCTTAGTCTTGGTATTATTCAGCACGATGATTCTTCCTAAAAATGAGTGGATTAAGGCAAATGCATATAGCCTAGTCTCCTCAATAATTTATTCTCTATCTTATTTCTAATTGTTGTTGAGGCTACACAAACTACAGATCTGCTGCTAGAAAGATACAAGTTGTCCCCTGAACAACATCTGGCATTTTAAGCGTAAGATTAAAATCCTGATGTTCACAGCATCTTCTCCTGGACTGCCCCTATGATCATTCCCCAGCAGTGCCCACAATGCTCATTTCCAAATGATACCATTTGCTTACTATGTATCTTGGCTGTATGGAGATTATTTTTTCCTTATTAAAAAAAAAGAAATATGATATTTCCTTCTTTGTCATTACTTAGGAATAACTGGGCAATAATCTATTCAGTCTTTGTAAACTCTCCATTGAGTAATTTTTCATTCTTACAACCATTCCCTGCATGGCTGCTGTACTTTCCCTCTGTCATCTCCTTCACATAACTGAGCGGTCCCTTCCCCTCAAAGGAGGAAGGATTTTTGAATGAGCCTCCAATCCTATCCCACAGAGTGAAATATTGTCCATAATTATAGTCAAAGAACATATGATGGTCTGTATGATGAGCTGAGCCATTAATAAATGGCTGTAAGATTTGGGGGACACGAAAATCACCATCATGAATGGAAATTGTCCAGATATTAACCAAGATGTACAGACTTAAATAAACCACCTTGTGTAATGGAAAGATAAAAGGGTATATATGGTAAGGTAGACTCTGAAGAAAGCCATCAACAGGGTGAAAAGCATGACTTGCAAATGGAGTAGGAATCTTCCAAGTATGGTGAGGTTTATGTAGGCGCTACAGAAGAAAAGGACACAATTAGCACTGCAAACTTTACCCCACGCAACATTCAACTTAGCTTCTCATACTCATGTTGGAAACGACCTAACTAACATATCCTGTAAAAATCAGCAAAATTATTCTATAACATGTCCTTCTTTGCCCTAAAACAGTATAATTTTATATGGATTTATGGGTACAAATGCAGTGGTGTTCCATGGATATACTGCATAGTGGTGAAGTCTGGCTTTTAGTGTACCCAGCACCTGAATAATGCACATTGTACCCAACAGGGAGGGTCTCATCCCTCACTCCTCTCCCATCCTCCCACCTTCCGGAGTCCCTAAAGTCTACTGTTCTCTCTGTAAGTCCATGTGTACCTGTTGCCAGAACAGAAGAACTTTAAGACAGCCCCTTAGACCTATAAAGAATATGAACAAAATGCACCCTGTACCTGTTATGATTATGGCTAGACATTTAATATGGTTAGAGGAAATTCTTGGAAATAGAGAATGGAATTTATAACCATACATTGCTGAAATGTGTAACCTTTTTTTCTCTTTTCCCCACAAATGACTTTACCTTATATACCAGTCTATGATGAAGGCCTCTGTGAATCCAGTAGATGAACATGTCAGTGAAAAAGAGGAAAGATATGATACTAATGATGAGTTCAAACAATCCTAGAAAAGAAAACGGGAAACAGAAGAATCAAAACTCAGCTCCTAGGATTAGAGTTCACTTTTCACATGTCCATCTAAGCGTAAAATGGGATCCTAGACTCGAACACTATAAACGATCTGTTTCGGCTAATTCAATATATTATAAAAACTAATCTCTCCTGGCTTCCTGGAATCTGGTCATTTCCTCATTTCTCTCTCATAAGTACTTGAAACGTTCTACCTAAAGTACTTCTTAATTAAACCATGAAGATATTTATGAGACAGGATACTCCTAAGACATCTTTATTATTTAAATCTCTGGGAATCATCACTTCCTTCATATTAATCTTCCTAAAACCCATCTTTACACATTATCTCCCTGCTTAAAATTTACTTCCCACTAAATACTTTAAATTTAGCATTTACTCCGCACTCCAGCCCTTTTGGATCTTTCCAACCTCATCACTCCTGTATTCCTGCTCTAACTGGGCAGGTTTACTCAATATCTTCCCACTATCTTGGAAGTCTTACCTCTGTACCTTTCCTCACAGGGGTTCAAGAACCTAAAATGCCCTCTCTTCCTTTATTTTTACTCATAATCATATCCATTTTTCAAAGCCCAGCCAATACAGTACCCCAGTATATAATTTTTTGTCCCATCTTCTAAATAATTTTTTTTTTTTTTTTTTTTGAGACAGAGTCTTGCTCTGTCGCCCAGGCTGGAGTGCAGTGGCACAATCTCTGCCTCCTGGGTTCAAGGGATTCCCCTGCCTCGCCCTCCCGCGTAGCTGAGACTACAGGTGTGCACCACCACACCCCGCTAATTTTTTGTATTTTAGTAGAGATGGGGTTTCACCATGTTGGCCAGGATGGTCTCAAGCTCCTGACCTCATGATCCGCCTGCCTCAGCCTCCCAAAGTGCTGGGATTACAGGCTTGAGCCACTGCGCCCAGCAATAACTGACTTCTTAAAGAGCAGGGTGCTGGTGCCAACAAGCGTGAGTCCAAGTCTCAGATCTACCACCTACTCGTTACTGAAACTCTCTGTACACCTCACTGACTCACCTATAAAAGGAGTATAGTGATACTATCTATCTCGTAAAATTGTAGGAAAACAATGCACTGATTCTTGTGAAGAGCTGAGAACTGTCACTGACACATTATCAGCCTTCAAAAAATACTGATTGTTTTTCACATACTAGATCCTAGAAATGTGTCTTGAAAAAGTTTCAAAATTTCACCAAAGTTTAGTCACTACAGGACTGTTTATACTATAAAAAAGGGTAACAATCTGAAGGTCTAACAATTAGGTATCATTTACATAACTTATGAATATCCACACAGTACTATGACTAATATATTACATAATCTCAAAGATTTTTTGACATGAAAATACAGCCATGTAAGTTGCTAAGAGAAACAAAATGCAGAGCCCAAACCACTGTGCACCTCAGGACTTCATTTGTGAAATGTAAACAATGAAGTATAGAGGCGCAGAAAAGCGGGTGGGTCGTGTGCCAGAAGAGTTACAGTTTCTAAGAAGCAGGATAATGGATTTAAAACCTCTGTAGTTTTTAACTTTCAGCAATTATCATAAGCTACTCAAGTGTTTTTTAGAAGGTTGAATTCAATAATTAATAGAAAACACATGCAAGGACCCATCTCTGATCACTCCAATCTTCCGCCAGACACAATCTCATCTACAACAGACTTTTAGATTGATGGAAAAACTAAAGAAACGCACATGTGGCAAGACATGAACACATGAAAATAGAACATTAAAAACAATCAGATAATTTGTAATTATTTTAAAAGATAAAATAAAAAAAAGAGGCAGGTTTTTTTTTTTTTTTTTAAGGAAACTATGTCAAACCACAGAGGCCAAAAGCCTGACACTCGTGTGATTTACTTACCATATGGAAACTCTCCTAGGTCATCATGTAATTTGCTGTAACCTCTTAACTCCAGCAGGAACACTGGAACAGTAAAAATACTTATCACTGGCAATGCC